>NC_068356.1:77788417-78137849 GCF_020536995.1 Dreissena polymorpha
ATATATATATATATATATATATATATATATATATATATATATATATATAAACAATGAATCAGTTATCAAATTCGTGCATAATATGCTCAACCATATTCGATGCAAAATCTTACAAACTGTACGACTAGTTCAGCCCTGCTTTCTGATGTATGTTTACCATTAAACCATGTTTTGTCGAATTCATTTCCCAATGACAATGTCCAATTGGCCAAAGACTTACTTGCGTATTGTCGTTCTGGTAAACGAGACAGAAAACATTAGCTTGACAGACGCATAATTTACACGAACAGTGCATCGAGTGAATTTCCTTTATAATAATCGAGATCCTGCGAATGAAATATACTACAAATGAAATTTAGCATGACATGGCAAAACAAGTAAATCATGTTTGCACGTTCTTGAAATTATACATCACTGAATGACCTGCGTCAATGAAAGAATGGGGTTTTCCCATGATTCTGAAGTTGCCCGTTATCTTTTATAATAAGCACGCGTACCCAGAGGGGGAAATCACGTGATTATCAAGATGGCGACGTCCATGCCGAGGCCGGTATTTTCGCCGTTGTATACACTTTAATAACTTGTATTATTATTTAAAGTGATATTATGGGCATTTTTCACTGTTGAATTGAGCTGAAAAGAATTAACAGATCAAAAGAGTAAGTTAAAATGTGGTTACTGACCAATTATCTGCAACTCATCTTGCTACCAGTTGTTTATATATATTTTACGTGACCCACCCAGTCCTGTAAGCCGAAATGATCCGTAAAACAAAATGGTGTCTTTGTGTCGTATAAACGAATCTGCACTAAAACTAAATTTAGGTTCACATGTACATGCGTGATCAGTTGTCAAACGAAAGTACGGCTGATATTCAAATGCATTTTTTTCTCTTTCCTGGATATTGTTTTAGTATGTTGATGCTGCATTAACAAATATAAGTGTATATGAAGTAAAAACACCAACAATAAACAACGGTTGCGATAGACACCTATAACCTGTAAGATGCCCATAATATCACTTTAAATTCCACCCACTTTCCGGCCATATTAGCAAGAAAGTTACTGACGTTTATTTCATAGTAATATTTGCTCTATATCTCGACTTTGCTCGGTGCGAAATTTCTTAGCGGGATAACCTAATTAGGGCTCCACTAAGAAAATTTGCGGGGAGTAAAGAGATACAAAGCGAATTTAAATACGAAATACGAAATAAATGCTAATCACTTTTTAACTGATATGGCTGGAAAGTGAGCGTCCTTAAACAATTAAACAAGCGTAATAAAGGGTTTAAAACGGCAAAAAATATCGGTCTCGGCATGGACGTCGCCATCTTGACTATCACGTGATTACCCCCTCTGACGCGTACCTAAAGTTCCAGAATATTTGTATTTAAAGTAACATTACTACTCAAAATCAACGAAAATTTCGTACAATATTTCGTAAAATAAAGCTAAACAATTAAAAATCAGTGTTCCTTATGACCATTGGCGAAATTTCAACGCCAGATGTGGTCTGGTAAAATAGATGTTTGTGGATACAAAATGATCGTTATTGTTATAGTTTTAACATGGTACCATTTTAGTGTTTGTGTGTCGTATCAATAGATGTTTTCGCAGGAAATTAAAATAAAATGTATTGTGGTCACAAATAAATAATCAAAGTACTGAAATTACTGGTTTGACGATGCTTTTGAAGAGGATGGATATATAGAGGATATTTGTTGGATATCGAATATCGATTTTCCCAGAAAAACAGCGAACAATATCGATATTTTCACTGTTATTTTTCACTGTTTAAAACAGTGAAATACCAGTTTATTTCACTGATATTTCTGTATAAATCACCGGAAAGCATAAAATAAATAAGCATCCATTTAAGTTAATCTACATCACCCAATTGTGTAATTTTTATTGCTTGTCATTTATCCGCAGGTGAAATAGTTAATGGTTGTGATGCAATCATTTTCGTTCTTTGACACTGCACTCCCTTCAATGAGATTTATTTACCAAAATATCTCATATTTGAACTTACAATTCTTTTGAGAGTAATGGTCCAGACAACTGGATAAAACAGCAACAATATGCTAACCCATTATTTTTCGAGGAACAAAATTGAGAATTCCTGTGCTAGCCCCCAATCACAGTATGTTGGGGTATAATAAAAGTCAAATTTTGTTTTTCTTCTCAAAATATTGTCGTAGATTATACGTTGAGGAATATATCATCCAAGACTACAACTTTTAGAAAGCCATTTTTTTCATTTATTTTTATTGATAAACAAGGTTTTGTAACAATCTATACTATACATAGATAGCTTTAACAGCACAATGTGGCTCACCTGAAACTGATTGTTTCCTAGTTGTGTTATTAAATTTTTCATGAAGATCTAGAAAATAAGGCATTGTGAGTACGAACAAACTATTTGCGTCTATCCGATCTAGTTTAGCCTTGTAACCGGGTTCCTTCTTTTATTTATTTGAACATTCTGATCAACTGCCATGAAGATCAGGTAAAACATGTAAGTGTTAACATAGATTTTAATGATTTAGGTTATTGATCAAATGCTTGGAAGCACATCACCCAATTTGGAACGTGACCTTTTAATCACTTAGACTAGACCTTGTGACCTAAATGTTGAATATGCTACTTTCAAGCTTGACTTTGAAATCATTAAAAATAATATTTTAACCAATTTACAAGTGGATCAAAGAGAGAATGTGACCACTAAAGTATTAACAGACCTTTTCTTATATTTGACCTAGTGCCCTAATTTTTGATAGAATATGAAGCCCAAAATGACATAGAGGTGACTAGTTTCATAAGAATCTGGCAAAGAGGTGACACCCAAATTTAAACATTGTAAAATTATATCTTATGTGTTTACAATAAACTTTGGATAAAATACAACAGACAAAGAGTGATAACAAAAGCTCACCTTGTCACATCATAACAAGTGAGCAAAAAAACCAAAACTATGACACCATATAATTGCTCAGTTACTTCCAATAACAATAAAATGTTACTTTTGAAACAAATACAATACCTTCCCTTTCTTACTACAGGCTGTTCTAAAACAAGATAGCCCTGTATCGCTCACCCAAAACTCCTTCTATAGTGTCAAATGCTTGTGTATGATTTGACTAAGTTGTAACCTAGCTTTAGCCTGCGTATGACCAACTTGCAAATTCAGCTTTTGATTTGATTAAGATGGACATTGTAAGCAATTTTCATGAAAATCAGGAAGATAATGTGACCTGTAGAAAGGTTAAGGAAGTTTTCTATATTTTGACCTAATGACCTAGTTTTTGACAAACCACCAACTTTCAAACTGAAACTTTATTTCATCGAGATAACATTCTGTCCAATTTTCATGACGATCTGGAAGAAAATGTGACCTCTGGAGTGTTCACTAACCTTTTCTGTGATTTGGTTTGTTTACCTAGTTTGGACCACATATGACCTACTTTTAAATTTAACCTAGAATTGACCGAGATGAACATTTACCAACATAAGACAAAAAGGGCTGTTTGTAAAACATGCATGCCCCCATATGGGCTGTCAGTTCCAGTGGAATCCATTGTGTGAATACATTTGTTTGTCACTGTGATCTTGACCTTTGACCTAGCGACCTGAAAATCAATAGGGATCATCTGCCAGTCATGATCAATTTACCTATGAAGTTTCATAATCCTAGGCCTTACTATTCTTGAGTTATCATCAGGAAACCTTTTTACTGTTATGAGTCACTGTGACCTTGACTTTTGACAAAGTGACCTAAAAATCAATAAGGGTTATATACCAGTCATGATCAATGTATCTATGAAGTTTAATGGTCCTAGGCGTAAGCATTTTTGAATTATCATCCAGATACTATTTTACTGTTTTGAGTCACTTTGACCTTGACCTTTGACCTAGTGACCTAAACATCAATAGGGGTGATCTGCACGTCATGATGAATGTACCTATGCAGTTTCATGAACATAGACGTAAGCATTCTTGAGTTATCATCCGGAAATCATTAAACTGTTTTGACTCACTGTGACCTTGACCTTTGACCTAATGACCTGAACATTAAGAGGGTCATATGCCAGTCATGATCAATGTACCTGTGTAGTTTCATGATCCTAGGCCTAAGTATTCTAGTCACTGTGACCTTACCCTTTTATCTAGTGACCTGAAAATCAATAGGGTTCATCTGCCAGTCATGATCAATGTACCTATGAAGTTTCATGATCCTAGGCCTAAGCGTTCTTGAGTTATTATCCGGAAACCATCTGGTGGACGGACTAACTGACGGACTGACCGACATGTGCTTAACAATATACCCCCAAAAAAGCCACATAAGAAATGCAGCATAACACATTCTAAAAGTAAAAGACATCTGTGCAACGATATATTTTCTTCAAATGGTAAGATGAACAAACAAGAGGGCCTGAAAGGCCCAAACTCGTTCACCTGAGATAACAAGATATTATTGGGACAAATATTGTGACCAAAATTCATTAAGATCGGAAAATAAATGTGACCTCTCGGGTGTTAACAATGTTTTACTATAGCAATATAAGGAAAAATGCCCACCCCCTGGCAGCCATGTTTTTGAACCAATTGTAACCATTTTCGAACTGATTCAAGATATCATTGAGACTTATATTTTGGCAAAATTTTATGAAAATTGGAATATAAACGTGGCATCCACAGAGTTAACAAGGCAAATGTTGACGGCTCACGACGGCCATAAAGCGATCACAAAAGCTCACCATGAGCACGTTGTGTGATTACACTCAATGCGTTCAAATTTTTCTCACACGCTTTGCCATTGACCTTTATAGTATGGATGGCTTTGTTATTATTTATTGCTATCATGTACCTACAATATTGTGTGTATGTATACAATAAACAAAGCATATGACATAAATAGACTAATTGAGCTTATAATAATCTGATTACTATAGCCAGGTCAATTAAGGACTTAAAAAACATTTTTGTTGTCCTGATTTCATGAAGACTTGATATATTTATGCACATGGAGTTTTAAGATATGGGATAATCCACAAATAAAAAATATTTTTGATCTGTGTTGTGCAGGCTCTTTTTCCATGACTGTCAAAGTGAAATTTCCATGTGAAAAGGATGTCAATTTTTTCATTCAACCATTGTGTATAAAGAACGGTTCTGCATATAATTTGCCATTTTGATAGGAGATGACCAGGGTGACAGAGAAAAGGGATATGCATTTGAGATCAGGTCAGGACTCCATATAAAAGTGGTTATATTTAAAAATGTTTAATTACCACATGACAACGGACTCTAGATCTCCGTGACATGACTAAGGTTCTAAATTAATCTAGTTTTAAACATGTGAACTATATCTTTTAAAAACAATTAAAAAATAATATTTGATGTACAAATTTAATCTACCAATGTGTACAGATACTACTTAACATATATTATACTGTATTGAATGTAGGAACTATTTAAAATATCAATTAGAACAAGAGGGCCAAGATGGTCCTAGTTCGCTCACCTGAGAGGAGTCAGTTCATTCAATCTTTACCAAACGTCAAACTTGACCTAGATATTGTCCCGACAAACATCCTGGTCAAGTTGAATCATTATTGAACCAAAACTCTGGCGTAGAGTGTTTTTGTAAGAATCGACCTGGTGACCTATATTTTGAGTTGACCCCCCTTACCAAACATCAAACTTTGCTTACAAAAATAAATACCACGATTCATAAAATCTGAAACAAAATTGTGACCTCTAGAGTGTTTACAAGGTTTTTGTATAATATAATGAAAATTTGGACAATCTTAGGGCAATAATTATGGCATTAATTATGTGATATTTATAAAACCAACCTTTTCACCAAGTTTCATGATGATTGGGCAAAAAAATGTGAATTTTAAAGTGTTCACAAGCTGTTTTTACTATGTATAAATATAAGAAAACTGCCCCCCTCCCCGGCAGCCATGTTATTCAACTGACCGGAACCATTTTTGAACTCAACTCTCATATCAAGGAAACAAATGTTCAAATTTCATGACAAGAGCACTGCATAACGGGTGCCACGCTCGGCTGCGAAAGCTTGTCAGAATATTTTTTTTAGAGGTCACAGTGACCTTGACCTAGTGACCCAACAAGAGATGTGTTTGTCAGAAACACAATGCCCCCAACTGCACCGCATTTAAATAAAATTTCTTTTTATCATATTGCAGGTATAGAAATCATCTCCCTATAAAGCTTATTACTTCCCTTGAATTTTGTCCAATCCAACCGGGGGTGGGGGGGAGGGGGAGGGTCTCACAGTCAATTATGACCATGTCAGACATCACTGACAACCAAGGCCTGTGGTTTAACAGAGATCATCATGTATCTATGGACATAAGTCCACAGGTATGTAATGAACATCAAAGAAATTATAATTATATCATTAAAAAAAAACTTTGACAAATTAATCATTTGGGTTATAAATAATCAAAATAATGAATCTGTACAGTAACTGTGAAAAGAACTTCAATTCTTGGTAAGGAAATATATAATATGAGATTTATAATTATATAAATTACTTCCCTTGAAAATAATTGTCTGTAACAAATCTCTATTTTTAGTAGCAAATAATTAAAAAGCCACTACTGGGACTGTAGATTCACCTCTCAAAATGTGCAGCTCCATGAGATACACATGCATGCCTTATATATAAAGTGGCTTTGTTCAATATTGAATAATTTTCTCCCTTTTTAAAGCTTATTACTTCCCTTAAATCTGTATTTTTTACCATAGACCGTAAAGTATAACCTTGACCTTTAACCACAATGTGTTTGTCAGAAACACAATGCCTCCTACTGCGCCGCTTTGATTTATTTAACAAAAGAGGGCCAAGCTGGCCCTAGTTCGCTCACCTGAGAGGAGTCGGTTCATTCAATCTTTACCAAATGTCAAACTTGACCTAGATATTGTCCGGACAAACATCCTGGTCAAGTTTCATCATTATTAATTTACATCTGCGAGTCATGATCAATATACCTATGATTGAAGTTTCATGATCCAAGGCGTAAGTATTCTTGAATTATCATCTGGAAACCATTTTTCTAAGATGAGTCACCTTGAACTTGACAGCCATTGTGTGAATACGTTTTTTGGCACTGTGACCTTATCCTTTGACCTAGTGACCTAATAATCAATAGGGGTCATCTGCGATTCATGATCAATATACCTATGAAGTTTCATGAACCAAGGCATAAGCGTTCTTGAGTTATTATCCGGAAACTATTTTACTGTTTCGGGTCACCGTGATCTTGACCTAGTGACCTCAAAAGGGGTCATCTGCGAGTCATGATCTATGTATCTATGAAGTTTCATGATCCTAGGCATAAGCATTCTTGAGTTATCATCCGGAAACCATTTTACTATTTCGGGTCACCGTGACCTTGGCCTCTGACCTAGTGACCTGAAAATCAATAAGGTTCATCTGCGAGTCATGATCAATGAACCTATGAAGTTTCATGATCCTAGGCATAAGCGTTCTTGAGTTATCATCCGGAAACCGTTTTACTATTTCGGGTCACCGTGACCTTGACCTTTGACTTAGTGACCTCAAAATCAATAGTTGTCATCTGCGAGTTATGATCAATGTACACATGAAGTTTCATGATCCTTGGCATAAGCGTTCTTGAGTTATCATCAGGAAACCATTTTACTATTGCGGGTTACCGTGACCTTGCTTTTTGACCTAGTGACCTCAAAAACTATATGGGTCAACTGCGAGTCATGATCAATGTACCTGTGAAGTTTCATGATCCTAGGCATAAGCATTATTGAGTTATTATCCGGAAACCATCTGGTGGACGGACATACCGACCGACATGTGCGAAACAATATACCCTCTCTACTTCGAAGGGTGGCATAATAATACAGTAGAATGAACCAACAAGGGAGGCAACTTGTTATGTCACAAATTGGCAGTGTATAAATAGTGGTACTTAATTATCTCGCTAAACATGGGTCTAAATTATGTTTAAAAGCTATTTTCTGATTGGATGAAACAGTCCGAAATCATCCAATAAATAAAGTCGAGATATTTATCTTGCGAAACATGCAATGCCATGCCGCATGCAAGCTATTAATGAAGTAAATATCGTAAATCACAAAGTTTGTTATGTTTTTTTTTCGCGGTCATAGACAGTGTTCCTGGCTGAAAACGATGCAAGATTACTTTTAAATCATTCATGCATTAGTTTTTAGCAAGAAAGAGGTAGAATATTAGTGTAAAACATATTTATTTTTTTAAACTTGTGTCTGCTACAATTTATCGAGTGGTTACGGAAATTACCGATTGTACAGATGTATCGACAGACATATGCAAAACGAAAGAAAAGCTTGCATATTTCAAGTTTATCAGCCTTGAAATTACCTATTAATCAAGTGAGAATCGAAATTATTAAAATATAAACCAGTAATGTTCATTAACACCAAAATCTTTGGGCACAACCATCATATTTTTGGAAACCGTGACGTATTGTTTTTCAGAAACCGACGATCGGTAATTTCCATAACCATATGGAAAATCTATCACTGACAAGTTTCGTTTCTAATGTTTTTCTCAAATATTCTACCACAAAATTATTGTATACCATTACACAAATGAATGACAAGTAATAATTCCTTGATTTTGGGGAGTGACACTGTCTATAAATGCTAAAAAAAGCATAAAGGCTAAACTTAAGTGCATACAATAAATCATAATTCTAGTGTAGACAAGTGTTCGTTTTATCCGATATATTCATTCATCCACATTGCTCAGACACTCAATTATAATGGAAATTATTACGAATATCTGACAAAAACTTGCATTATTTATTTTTATCTTTAAACTACCATTTCATTAATGTTTTTTTTATAAACGTCGTCAATTATTAATTGTATATAGATTTCTCTATAGTTTGAAAAACATTTAGGCAAATATTTCTCATGTAAGATAAAATGCAAATAATTAATAAAATATTCCCTTTTAATCAGTATGTTGGTTTATCGGTCAATAACAATATCACTTTGAACATTGAATTATTTAAAAGTTATTACAAACATTAAATGTTCTCCGAACAAATGATTCATAACACATATAACAGATTGATAGGAAGATATGAACAAATCAAGGTTGCTAGGTTGCCCGCCTATAATGGTCCTGTTAGTATGGGAGTATATAAATTTATTAGCCTGTCGGTGTTGGAAAGACATAAACTATTTTATAAATGTCTCAAAGCGTAGAATTATTTTGCATTTAGTAAAAGAAAGGCAACATCTAACCCTTAAGTGGCTGACAAGAACTTGTGGCTGAATACGACTTTAAAGAGGTAATATGTTTCTTGAAAATAAAAGTAAACATCATTATATATGAATTTTCTGATCAAAAGTGTTATTTTTAGTGAAAAGGGGGAATACATTTTCAAGAATTAACAATATAAATATAAATGTTTTGGAGAAGTGCATTATAGTATTATCATAGTACCAGTTTTGGTCTAAAAATCCAGTAACATTTTTATGCCCCCCTTCGAAGAAGAGGGGTTATATTGCTTTGCTCATGTTGGTCTGTCGGTCGGTCCGTCCACCAGGTGGATGTCAGATGATAATTCAAGAACGCTTGGGCCTAGGATCATGAAACTTCATAGGTACATTGATCATGACTTGCAGATGACTCCTATTGATTTTGAGGTCACTAGATCAAAGGTCAAGGTCACGGTGACCCGAAATAGTAAAATGGTTTTTGGATGATAACTCAAGAATGCATACGCGGCCAACATGGCGAACTCTGAACAATATAACTGAAGCAACTAGTCTGTAATCCTAAATCTATAATTATCAGTCCAATGAAACATCATCCTTCGAGTAGAATAAAGTGGATCAGTAAAAATATTATCAGCATATGAGATATTTTGTATATTTTGTATATTAAATATTGTGTTAATGTTGAATTTTGTTGATTAATATAAATATAAGCAGGACAGGGGAGGTAATACACTATTACATCTTTCTTATATGCAAGGGAAACAAATGCAATAAGTTTAAATTTCACGTTTAATGAATAGAGGATATTTATCATGTCAGTGTGAGATCATTTGTTATTTTTTATGATCACATTTTATTATTTCTTTGACAAAACAACACTTACCTGAATACCACAATGGATTCCACCCAAACAATACCCCGCGCCCCTACCAGAATTTCCCCCCCCCCCAACCTCACCCCCCAATTTTTTTTAAACATCATCTAATAAATTACCACACCCACATTATTATCCCTCTCACCCCCACCTCCCTACCCCCCCACCCCCCAATTTTGTTTAAACATCTAATAAATAACCCCACCCCACATTATACCCCCTCTCAATCCCCCGACCCCCCCCTACCCCCCACCCCCCCAATTTTATTTTAAACATCTAATAATTACCACACCCCACATTATACAGCCCTCTCAATCCCCTTACCCCCCAACCCCCCACCCACCATCCCCCCAAGAATATTTTTTTTAAACATCTAATAAATTACCCCACCCCACATTATAACCCCCCAACCCCCTCAACCACCATCCCACCCCCGCCCCAAAACAATTATTTTTTTAAACATCTTATAAATTACCAAAACCCACATTATACCCTCTCTCGACCCCCGCCCCTACCCCCCCACCCCCTAATCCCCCCCAAAACAATTTTTTTTGTAAACATCTAATAAATTACCCCACCCCACATTATTAACCCCTCTAACACCCACCCCCCTACCCCGCCACCCCCGAACCCCCATCCCCCCCCAATTTTTTTTTAAACATCAAATAAATTACCCCAACCCACATTATACAGCCCTTTCACTCCCCCCAACCCCCCTACCCCACCCCCCCCCCCCCCGCCCAACTCCCCACCCCCCCCAACCCCACCAAAATTTTTTTTTTCTTAAACATCTAATAAATTACCCCACCCCACATTATTACCCCCTCTCACACCCACCCCCCTACCCCACACCCCCACCCCCCCCCCATAAAAAAATTTAAACATCTAATAAATTACCACACCCCACATATACCCCCTCTCACCCCCTACCCCCCCCCCCCGCCCCCCATGTTGTTGTTTTTTAACATCTAATAAATTACAACACCCAACATTATACCCCCCTCTAACCCCCCCCCCCTGCCCCCCCAAAAAAAAAGAAATTAACATCTAATAAATTACCACACCCCACATTATACTTTATTGATTTTCAGGTCACTAGGTCAAAGGTCAAGGTCACAGTGACTCGAAATAGTACAATGGTTTCCGGATGATTACTTACATAAGGTCAAAGGTCAAGGTCACAGTGACAAAAAACGTATTCACACAATGGCTGCAACTACAACTGACAGCCCATATGGGGGACATGCATGTTTTACAAACAGCCCTTGTTAAAATGTCATAACCCCTTGTTGCAAAAAAAAAATCATGAAAAATAGAAACCTATTAAAATAAAATAAAAAATGCTTTATTAGACCCTAGATATTATTTTTGCAATCATTTTTCATCAATTACAAATGTTTAAAAAAATTGTTTCATGCTTCTCATGGTACCAGTTGTTTGTCGAAAATTAATTACATTTTTTAAAAATGCGTTACCCCTTGTTGCCGACATAATTCATAAAAAATATAATTTTTAAAGATATCCTTTAAAACAAAAAGAAAATGCCTTCTTAAACCTTAAATATTATTCCTTCAAACAATTAACATCAATAATTATTTATGTTTGAAAAAATCATTGGTTCATACTAAATACTGTTTGATATACTGTAAATAATGTAACTACACATCCAAGTAGCGAGTCCATCAAACTATTGCAACCGAAACACCTGGTGTGCCAAGGCACCAGCCGAAGTCAAATGCCTTCTGACTTAGTGCATTTTACTAGTAATATTTGTATGCATTTGTATATGTTTGAAAAAAATGTATAATCTTAAATGACATCTTCTGACCATGCATGTCCTAGATTTCAAAATCCAGGCCCTGGTCCGAAACATTGGTAACATTAACGTTAAACTGTTACCAGACTTCTGAATTTAATTAGCCAGGTCACAGGAAAAGGGCAGTCTAATCAGTATCCAATTAAACTATTTGCCATTGTCAGAAAACCGCCGTTGTCAGAAAACCGCTCTTAAGCAAACAGCTTTCAAGCAACTGCAGGTTGAACTGGATCTTTACTGGCCACAATCGCCTTAATGTCTCTTTTACTGGGATACAGTTCATTTAACTTTAAAGGGATCTTTTCACGTTTTGGTAAATTGACAAAAATTGAAAAAAAATGTATCGGATTCGCAAATTTTCGTTCAAGTTATGTTATTTTTAGGAAACAGTATTACTGAACATTTACCATGGTCTAATATAGCCATTATATGCATCTTTTAACGATTTAAAAATTATGAAGCGTTGCAACGCGAAACGATTGAATAATTTGGAGAGTTATGTTGTTGTTGTTTAATTGTGTGAAACAACGGAGATTGCTTATATTAGGTATAAAATACGTCAACCATTTATACTCGACAGGCTAATGCGTTTGTACTCCAGGACTAAGGGGGTCACTGGTTCAAGCCCTGCGGCGGACTACTTTTTTAAAAAGAATTTTATTCTGGATTTTTAACTGGAGCTTTTAAGATCCAATGTTTACATTTCTCAATATAAAGCATTTAATTACTAACTTCAAAACAGGTTAAAATCTGTGAAAAAGCCCCTTTAACATAATATCTACTCCCATAAATATGAGGTCGATATACATGGACTAAACGTAAATTTCGTCTAATTATTTGGACTATGATATCAACTACATAAATAGAAAGAAGAAAGAATTCATACAAACCAGTAATTTGAGTAAAGAGTTGGTGATCAATGTTGTATTTCAGGACAGCTTGGTGATATGCAAATCCCATATGAGCTGTTGATATTGGGTATCATAGCCATTCAATAAGTCGCAAAATGCTCGAACAAAATTTATAAAGCAAAGTGTGACTTAAATTGATTACTAAAAATACCAGTATCATCAGTATGCCAGTTTTGCCTTGTCAATCTGTCGAGATCCAGAAAGTGCTTCATTTCACATTGAATATATCCTTCGAATTCCATTCATTGTTGCATAACTAAATAGCGAACAAGCCTTAAGCTGTAAGAAAGTTTTGACACGAGTGTTATCAAGTCTCTAATGGGCGAAGCCATTGTTGTAGAAAGTGATCCATTAACATCGAATATATCCTTCGAATTCCATCCATTGTTGTCATTAGCGGAGATTTAGTGAATAAATAATTAATATATCATAAATTACAGCTTCTAAATAGCGAAACAAGCCAATTTATGCAGTATGAAAGTTTTGAATCGAGACTCTCATGGGGGCGGCCATTGTTGAATGTTAAAACACGAACGACAACTCTGCTAGGAGAATGTTATCAATAAAAATCAACGAACAATCTCCTACGCAGTGGCGAATGCCCAAGGGAAGTAACTGAAAAATCGAGTTATCTCAATCGGACTGGCTCGGTCTTTTACATAGGTCGCCATTGTGAAGAATTTTTTGATGGTTATCATACCTTAGACGATGCTGTTCCAGCATCATCAAAAACGAGTATTTTGTATCTATAAAAAAAATCTATGTTATCGTACCACATCTAGCGTTGAAATTGTGGCTATTGCTATAAGGAACACTGATTGTTTAGGTGTTAACTTTATTTTACGAAATATTTTACGAAATTTTCGTTGATTTTGAGCGTTAAAGAGACTTTAAATAGCGTGTTTTAAACGTGAACAAGTTTTTGTATAACAATGTTTTAAGAATATTCAGGTAAAAGTTTATAGCGATATGATACAAGTTTTATCGCGCGGTATTACAAACTGTGTGCAACGCTTACGATATGCACACAGACCTATACAACTAGTTTTACCTGGCTTGTATAATGTAGCCGCCACACACAGCACAGAACAACAACTTACCATTTTAATGCGTAAATTGACACTATTTTATATAAATCGGTGCGTGTTGTCTATTTTTCAAATATTATGCTGAATTGGAAAAACCAGTTAAGTAATACTGAAATTGTAGGATATAAACAACCCGAACAATAAGACTAGATGTTGTACTACCAGCAACGGATTTCTTTTCTTTACATGCGAGTACATTATATCTATAAACCATTAAAACTTTAGGTAAATTGAAATCAGTTAATTTATATGCAACATATTTAGAAAAAAATATGCATTTCAAGTACAGAAAAACTGCCGTATCTAGAAGTGAAGAACTTATAGAAATTAAACATAATAAAGAAAACTGAACTACCAAAATAACCAGAAAATTGAATGATAAGAACTACAGTTGCATACTATTTACAAATACAAAATTATACAATTACTCCGGTAATGTGTATCGGAGACAATTGTATAATGTTGTTATTTTACAACAATGCGCTCATGTTTTAAAATGATGAATTCATAGCAGAATGTCATCGGCGATACATCACACTTATAAATACATAAAGCAAAATAATTTCATGTCCATGAATAATGACTCACTTCTATCTTTTCTTTCAGTCATTATATCTCAACAAAGACAATCAATTAAATAAAAACATGTACACATATATTTTAATTGTAAGTTGGTGCATTAAAATTCTGGTGTGTCATGTGCTAGGTGAGTCGCTTTTGCAAATTAAGTCCATATAGATTGGTATAGTCCAGTTTCCAACAACCGAGAATACAATACTTTTTTTTCAAGATTATATTCAGGTTGAATCAATTTCCTGAAACTGTTAAACGTCGGCGATGGCAAGGGATGGTATAATTCAAATATTTTAATCATGTTATGAATCTCAATACTTTCGTCGAGACTGAAGATAAAACGTAATTATCCACAATGACAAAAACAATTAATTGCATTTACCTAGCATACATAACTATTTACTCTGGCTGATATTTATTTGACGCTATATCTGAAAGTTGAAGGACACTTTAATTATTGATATTTAAACACGGAAACCTGTGCGGTTATATTGCACATTTACATTAAAAAATATTACAAATTATGTTCTGGCATCCAATAGAATGTTAAAGTATTCTTACGGCATATAGTTAGATTCTTAAGGCTTTGAGATCTTTAAGTAAAGTAACGTGCACACCTTTATTGATCATTATTTAGATTCCCTGGGAGTGGATAACTAGAAAAGCTTGAAAACTGCAAATCATAAACAGAAAAACAACTGGCATGTGTTCTTAACAAAACATAGTCGGTCACATACTGAAAAGTATATACTTTTTCATGAGATACTGACCAAGACCTTACCTTTTTCTGAGCATAAATATAGATGCAGGTGTATAAACGTATACACGTACTATCGGAATAGCCTTAACAAAAGAGAGTTTTATACAAGTTAAATCGTCTACCCAATGTATTGTCAACATAAATGTGCACTGCTAAAATACATGACAGTTCTGGATGTTATTGCAAAATGATTATGTGAAATCCGCCAGCATTCAACAATAGGTTTTAAACAAGTAAAATACAATGTTTGCTTACAAGAAAAAAATCACGGTAGAGTTTCTTCTCTCCAGAAATCCATAACAGATTCTATGGTAGATACATTCGACTTATGTTTTAGAACACTTTGCAATCGTTAAATATCAAGAATACTATATCGCGCTGACTCGAACGATGGTTTACGGTTCGGAAAAAAACAGTATTTAAAGCTGCCATTGCAAATCAAATCTGTAAACAAATGATCATACGCATGTTTTTACAGTTTTCATTCCAGTATAAAAAGTGTCAAATGAAGACGCAACAGGAAGTCTTTAATTACATACCATAACGGAAGCCATATAAAGTGCTTACAGGTATTTTGTGGGAGGTAGAGCTTGTAATTATAAAGCATTCGTTGTCCAAGTGTATCTCCAGCAATGCCATTGAGGCTATTTTATATAATCTAATTGCCAAAAGAGATAAACTGCTTCTGCACGTTAGTCACATAAACAATATTTGTCTGACGATTGGCGCCTTAAAATGCATAATGTATTCAAACTGAACTTTATTAATTAATATTGAATTAATATTTTCATAATTGCGTGTTTTAATATCTCAGTAGTTCATACGCGCTTCATCCAATTCTTGGCATTAATTATTATAAATATTTTTGTTTAAATGATAAATTGAAGTACAGTCGATTAATGGACTCTTACGTGTTTATAGACCAGGAATTACAGCAAAAAAATCAATAGTGATATTGGTATCCACAAGGTCGTTGTCATGTTATTTTTAGTTATACTTTATTCTTCAAAAATAACCAATACATTTTATTTATATCATACATTTGAATCATATTTTTATTTATCGGTCTATTGGTAGCAATTTTAAAGTTACATATGTTAAATTTGTTGTATACGTGTAATGCATGCAACTCGGCAAACAGTTTATCTAACCCTTTTGATAATGTTAGTTTACATAAAAAAGTCCAGTCTCCCTCTCCCTTTCCCTCTCTCCATCTCCCTCTTCTCCCTCACGCTCTGTCTCTCTCCTTCAACTTCTCACTCACCCTCTTCTTCTCTCTCCTGCGGTTTTAAAGAAGATTGTTTGAGATTTTTAAGCATGTCTGCCTTGTCGCGAGGTCAGTTTTTTAGCCACAAACATAGTGCATATGAAGATGTTTCAAGTTTCAATTCGTTAATTGTGCTGTTTGTTTCATTATTTTATCTTGTTTTCGTGAGCAATATCTGCAGCGGATTGCAAAACTCATATTAATAATTAATTAAAACTATTTATTGTAAAGACGGTCGAGAAGGGACTGTTCTCGAGACGATTCGCGGATATCGACCAATCGGAATAGGAATTCAGTATTTTAACTAATAAATCGTTAACATTTTATTTATTCATTACTTGTGAGCTCGGCCTTTCCATATTTTAAACTAACATAAACGCCATTTTTTCAGTTGACTTCACGGGATTAAATTTTATAAAGATACATTGGCCTATGACCGACTCATGTATACATTGTCGAGGCGGATATGAATTAAGGCCGCTAGCGACGTCAATTTCTTATTATTTACATTAAATTATGTATTAAAATATATCAGTATTAAATGTAAAGCATGTTTGATGACGATTTGGTTTTTAAAACCTCATTCATAAAATGCGAACAGTTACTCGACACTTTTATCATAATTCATATTTCAAAGAAAATATCGTTTTGATAAGGGCATACTTTTGTCAAGTTCTAAAACAATTATGCATGATAACGTATATAATTATTTATTGTTAGAGATTTCCAATATACACCTGGTCTAATTGCTGTTCATGACTAACAGTAATTAGAAGCCTGCTTGTGACGTATTAGCCCTGTCCGCATTTGCAATAATATACATCATACGTGAACGTCGATCAAACCGACGTCAATTCAATTATCCCGTGAGAGTCTCGCGTGTTTCATTATTTGACTAGAATAGTTGTAGACTTAAAAACATTGTGTTAAGTAGCAAAATATCTTTCAATTAAAAGTTCTTCGAGTTGTGTGCGTTTTTTATTTCAACGGACTACGCATCACCCCATATCCTTGCGCGGTTAATGCATTTACAAAGAGACGTGCTGAAAGCCTCCACCGTGCTGGTCACGATCGTCTAAAACGATGTTTTAACAAGTGTAAAGTAAATTTTGCTTTTTAAATGTTTTTATTTCCCCAATAATCATTCTGATAGCGTGTACATGTTATGATCCACACAGGGTTTGTTTGAATTTGGTCAGGATTGTCTTCAAAGCATATTCAAATTATGCATACTCACTCAAATGTTTGTTTCACTAGTTTTACTTACATACCCATCTTAGTATATAAAACAATTCTCGTGTCACATATAAAATGTAGATCATGCATACGTTAAGTCCATGTATTGTTCAATTTATCCATTTTAATGATATGCGTTGTTCTCTCGACGGATAAACTGAAATCGTATAAATTTTAAAGAAACTTATGTTCGCCAGCTTATAGCCACCACTAATATCAATAAATAAATCTGCGTCCTTCTCAATTAATTGCAGCCAGATATCGCTTTACCTATTGTTTATATGCTTTTTTGTTGTTGTGCATTTTCAACAAAAAACGATGGTGTTCATTAATCGCAACATACAATCAGCGTGCGACAAATTACTATTAGGTGTCATCAAACCCATCAGCTGACAGATACTTGTTTTTACAAGTGTCTTTGTTTTCAAACAATGTCATTAATGGTAACATTACAACGTAACTTTATACATGTATAATAACACAATACTAAGGCTTGGATAACCAAATTTCCATATTTAAAATGTCACATGGCATCAAAGTCGATCCGCAAAGTGCACATTACCATTATGTTCGTATTTAAATCGTTCTAAAGACCTGGTCTGTGTAATGCCTTTTGTAGCCAACACAAATAAAACAGTAGGATTTAAGTGTTTGAAAATTGCAATCTGGGATTGATTTAACAACTGTGTACGTCACAACTGCCAGTCATCTAGGTTATCAGTTCACCACGACACATCACAAATATTATAATTAGGCAAGTTAGAAATTGTGAATAGAGCGGATCATTTTGTCTACAATGTACAGGATATTGTTAGCAGCTATACTCATATCAACAGGGTGTAAGTGTGAAAAATTCCTACTCTTTATCCTGATTTATTTATGTCATTGTTGTGTTTTATGTTTTGTTTCACTCCCATGATCCATTAATATTGTTTTAATAAATAATTTTGGCGTTTGTATGAAACTCGTCCCTATGCGATCACTTTAACTCAAAACAGAATAACCACTAAATTACATTTGGTCATAGTTGTGTATTGTATCTTGATTTCTTGGGTAATCGTAAACATAAAAGTTACTACAAAACATAGTAGAAACTGCTGTCTACATTTATCAGATCACTAAAACATTTATCCAAATTTGCCATTGTTTGAATTGAACCAAAATAGCGTTTTGAATATACACATTTATATAGACAACGTTCAAAGATTTGATTTGCATTGTATAAATAAGTAGCATTTTATAAATAAATAGGTCTGCACCATTAAAAACCTGTCTGTATTCACTTTTATCGCACGCCGTAAATACATGCGCAATGGTATGATAACGTTGTATTTAATTATATTACACCACGACAAATTATATCAAAGTTTTAATTGCGACGAAACCAATAAAATATGTTTACCTCATCAATGAAAATATCAGCACTTCGTATCTACTTCTAAAGCTTATTTATGTTATTGGTAAACTGAATATCACGCTCGTTAAATGTTCTTAATAGTATCTATCAGACGAGCTGACATATAATGAAGAGACTGCAAAGATCTGACGAATTTCTTGATGTTGTTGTAATTATGATGCGTATACATAAATTAGGATCCGTATTATTACAAAAATATTTTCACCAATGCATTAACTATAACATTATTTATTTCCTATCCGATTGTATTCAATATTATGGTGTCTCTCAACTTTTTTTAAGTATTTTATTTACGAAAATATTTTTTAAATTTCAAAACCATTCAGGCGAAACATACACTCGTCGCAAAATCGTTGGTAAGATAGAAAACACTTTTTTTGAAAAGTTTAAATACGTTTATATAATACACCCGCATGAAGTTAAGATATATTTTATGACATCTGTCTATTTTGAAGTAACATAAACACACGTTATCTTTTAAAAATACGTTTTGTTAATATAAAAGATTGCTTTTTGAGCCATTGGGGTGATTGCGAAACTGACGACGACTGCATTGACTTCTGCGCGCAAGTGAATCCGAACACGGTGTCATCAGAATGTAACGAAGATGACCAGTGCTTCTGTGGTATGTATTTATTTTAAGCATATAATTATACGTGCATTTTAAATACCAAATGAAATTGCTTTGCTGGGGTACTTAATTATTTGGGGATACATTTTCCATCGGGGACATTTTTACCAATCGAAACTGAATGGATGAAAGATAGCATTGTGTGTTCTGTTTAACAATTAATATTAAACAATATTTAAATACAACTTGTTCTTTACTGGTTGTACTTATTTCTGCTAATCGAATTACATTTACAAAAAAATAACTGTAAAGCATAAAACACAATTATCTCTATCTCAGACCTTGAATAGCATCATTAAAACTGCAATCACAGCCTTAAAACGTTAAAATCAAATATCAATATAAATGTAAAATAAAATTATACATGACACACACACAAGTTGAACTGCTTGGCAAGCACATATAAAAGCCGGACCGGTAGTGTTGACGAAGTACATACTGGTTATTAAGATTTAGATAAATCAATATATTCCAGCACTCAACGTCAACTTGGTCGATTTTTTTCCGAAGCACAATCGTTAGAACCATACAGCAAGTATTTATTAATCTGTTCCATTTCTGGTTTGGTTGCAGCCTTGCACAGAAATTCCTTTCAGGACATTTTAAAATGGCCAAATATCATAAGCAATATTTTTAACAAACAACATGCACCAGCAAGTGAGCAACAGTTCAAAGAATGAAGTATCTATTACTAAAAAAAATAAAACAATTATCACACTCATTTGATGTATTAGCGTCATTTAAATGACTTGTTGCCGAAATAAAGGCGATATAGCCATTAAACTTTAAAGTGATCAGATATTTCGATATACGCCAGATATCGGCCATTTATACACAATTCTAAACAGGAATTCGTAAATAAGTCTGAAAGTGGCATGGTAACGTAATCTTACATATAAATCACATTATCAATAAACAGTTTTGAAAGTTATGTAAGTATAAATATTTGTATAGACCCAGGAACAACCACCAAGATGACAACTTCGACAACGGCCCCTGCTTCTTCTTCGCGAAATACCGTGGGGATGTCTACTGATGCATCGCAGACATCGCCACCGACACGAAGTCCAATGTGCGATTACTTTAGTGAGCATTTTCTGTCTCATTCTTGCTGAAAAAATAACTCTTTCACGGCATTTACGGATTCATTCATTAATCAAGCAATATCAAAAACGACAAATAGGATTGGATTTAAAATCCTACATGTTATATGCGATTTTACTGATATTGAAATTCGATATTAAAGTAACATTACTACTCAAATCAACGAAAATTTCGAACAATTTTTCGTAAAATAAACTTAACCAATTAAAAATCAGTGTTCCTAATGGCAATTGCCGAAATTTCAACGCCCAATGTGGTCTGGTAAAATAGATGCTTGTGGATACAAAATGCTCGTTTTCATTATTGTTTTGCATATCTATTCATACAACACATGAACACTAAAATGGTGTGCGTGTGTCGTATGAATAGATATATTCGCGGGAATTAATTGTGGCCACAAATAAATAAAAACGAGCATTTTGTATCTACAAAAATCTATGTAATCATACCACATCTAGCGTTGGAATTTTGGCTATTGCTATAAGGAACACATTGTTGAGGTGTTAACTTTATTTTACGAAATACTTTACGAAATGTTCGTTGATTTTGAGCGTTATATAGCCTTTAATAATTAAAGCCTGAGCGGTGCAGTAGAGGCGTTTCATATGATGCTTACTAAAAACATGCGTTTTCGATGTTTGGGCAAGACAATGTGTTCATTCATTTGTTTTTCTTATAAAATTATTGAAGACTTCGAGAATATCAAAAACAATATTGTGGGAAACACACTTTTTTACATGTATACCCTGGTTTCAGTTCTATAATCGTTCAAATTCCACCAATCAATAATAATGCTTTTTAATCGAGTTATAAACATGATTTTAAACTCGACCTTATCTTAAACGTTGAACATTTTCCGTAGTGATAAAGTAACATTAAAGTCAGTACACATAATTAAGTCGAATAAATATGGTTTAACTATTAACTACTAACCGTAAAACACATTAGGTTGTGTCAAACTTTGTTGAAAATACTTAAAGATGCATATTACATTGTTCTATTTGTTTTGTTTTAGACGCCACTCTCCATCGATGTAAGGACAGTTCTGCCTGTGGTTTATCGCTGGTATATGACGTCATCTGCCCTGATCCGGCCGAAATCATTTATTGCCCACATACATGTGGATGCTGTTAAACCCGCTGCAAAAACTGCGATTTATCATAACCAACATCAACCTGACACTGACCTTTGTGCATCAATATATCGATGTACCGTAATTATAAATGCATACGTTATCGCACTTTAATTGTGGTTAACAGTAAAATAGTTTCAAATACACTTTTGAGCATGGGTTTGTTATGCATGAGCGTTTTCTATCGCCACGTGAATCGCCACATTGGCTGAGCCATTAAAATTCGTAAGCGTGTTAGTAGTATCAAGGCACACTCGACCAATAATAGGGTGCGCTTGTAATTTTTCGCATAATATAAACATACGGTTAAGACCACAACTCGATCAAATTGGTCCAGTAAATCGAATGCTGACCTGTAATAATTGTTTTATGATTTCATGTGTAACAGCCGATAGCTGAAAGCCGCGTTTTTATTTATTTTTTCGCAGATCATGTTACGACCGCTGGTCGAAATCTGCTTTTAAATTGGTCCCACAAAAAAATATGCAAACAATCATGGCGGTACACTATTGAAACTAGTTGGAAAATAACAACTTTGCCAAACCTTATCTTTCTAGATCAAAACATCAGTACACATCTTTGGTTAACTTGATACTATTAGTGCGTTGTGTACAAATCCAAGGTTAATTGGTGCTTGGCGCCTGTTCATGCAAGCGTTGTCACTTTGTTGATTGCTTTATTAATGTTTTTTACGAAATGTTGTTTTCTCTATAAATTTAACAACTATATCCAACCCAACATAATTGAAAGTGTTTAGTATACATCTGAACAAATCTTAATAGTAATAACTTTATCCACGACCATTAGATGGCAAATGCGGTGATGAGAAATTAAGTATTTCAAGCATTTTATTCATCCATTTCGGCTTATTCCTTATGTACATGTCAATTATCTCACTATACAACCATATGATGCCATGTCTCTAACGCTTGCTTATCAAAGAGGAGATGTAGTGGAATATTTTTTCTATCATCGTGTCCCATTTAGTTTAAGTACTGTTTCTCTCTTTTGTGTATAAAATTAATAATCATTTTAGCAATAATAAAATCACAATGGGTTTCCTACTTTGTCTGTTTGATTTGAATGTGCCGCTTTAAGGTCTGGTTTTATGAACATAATATTCATTGCACCACTTTTTGAACTCTATTGTCTACATAACTCTGAGTTTGATGAACTAATTGCCGTAAACGTCCCAACACCGAGTCATGTAGGTTATCAGTTATCTTAACAATGGAACATACGTGATATGGTCATATGTCAAATAAGAATCTGTGAATAGAGCGGATCGTTTCGTGTATAATGTTCAAGATATTGGTAACATCTTTTCTTGTATCCAACGTGTGTAAGTGTGTTAATTGTGTATTTTATGTTCTTGCATATGCAAATGTTAGGTTGGTGATTTAAAACAAAAACACAAATGTTGCCTTGAAAATCTTCATCTATGTAGCTATTAATGTTGTTTTACTAAACAATAACTCCTTTTGCGTAGTTACATAACTCAGCGTTGATATTAATTGTGAACATAACACAATATGCTAAATGCCACCAATTTTACTGAAACTGAGAAAAATACTGAATTACATTTGATTATACTTGTGTGTTTTTTTTTTCATTTTATTAAAACGTATTCAAAACATACAGATAAGTCAGAATTGTGTTATACTACCAAATATATATCTTTAAAAGATACGTTTTGTTTAACAAAAAGATTGCAATCCGGGTGATTGCGACAATGACGACTACTGCATTGACTACTGCGCGGAATGGAAACCGAATACGGTTTCATCATCCTGTAATGATGGCAGGTGCTTCTGTGGTATGTATTTATTTTTAAGCATATATGTATACATGCATTTTAAATAGCAAAGCAATTTGCTTTGCTAGGGTACGGAATTATTTGGGGATAAATCTTCAATCGGGGACATTTTTGTAATAGAAATAAAATGATTTTAGACAACATTGTGTTTTTTTAACAAAACATACTAAACAATATTTAAATACAACTTGTCATAAAATTGTTGTAGTTATTTCTGCAATCGAATTCAATTTAAAAAATAAAAATAAATTAATGTCAAGCATAAACAACAATTACCAGCTAAGACATCAAATTGCATCATGTGTTATGGCGCTAGTTACAATAGAATAAAATAAATATCCTGACAATAACTTTGAAGATGTTTTTTTTTTCTCAAAACAAACCCTTGAAACATATTAATGAATTTTGTTGTCAATATATATTCAACACGAAATCAAACTGTGTCTATTCAACTTAATATAACAGTCTACTACCTATCAGATATCATTCAACATCTGAAAACAATGTAGCAGGTTATAAAGCAGACGTTGCATCTTCAGAAACGCTATCAGAAGAAATATTCCTGTTCTTATCCACTGATTTTATATCAGAAGACCAACTGTACACATGAAATGATAACAACTAAATCACCTTTTTGGAACGGTAAATGCAAAGCATTGAAAGTTGAAATTGTTCGAGGGCTAGTCGACTTACGCACTTACCCTAGAATTTATCTCAAACCAAACGCGCGTCTTAATGATCTCGATCGAGTTTTCCTCTGCAGAAACATAAAAAACATGGATGTACTACTGTCGTATTTTATTAAAACGATAAAAGGATAGGCTTTAAAGGGATATACTAAATCCCATCTTTCAAAGATTTAAAACTACCAAGCTAACGACGTATCTGAACAAACTTGTCAAATAAATAAATAAATAAACAATGTGTACGAAAAATCTTCAACATGACTCCATTGCATAGCAAACATTATCTATAATGCTCACACTGTCTGAAGATTTATACATTGAATATATGAACGGGGATATGTTTAACTGCATCCACACAAGATAAATCAAACATATATATTTAACATATCAAACAATATAACAGCAGAAACTCTAATTGGAGAGAAACTAGTGTTCGTATCCACTTCTTTTATAGCAGAACATCAATTATAAGCATAATATAATTTAAACTGGAATTACAACCTTTGCACGTTGAATGCATATATTTATCTTAGAATCGTAGAATCTAACAAGAAGATCGAATTTATACATGGCACACAGATGCAGATAAGTCCAGAGATTCCAGAACTCAATTTTAGACTTGGACGATTCTTTTCCGCAGCCCAATTTGTAGAGTCATGGAACGAGTCTTTATTAATCTTTTCCATTTTTGTTTTGATTGCATCCTTGCGCAGGAATTCTTATAAGGGCATTTGGAAGTGGCAAAATATCATGCAAAGACCTATTTAATAAACAACATATGCAGCAGAAATGTAATATTACTCGTAAAACTATTTGAGGAAAGACACACTGTATATTAACATTTCCTTAGAGTAATATCTCTTGGCAGGAACACTCATAACATACAAATATCTATTCAAAGTTGTGCATGCTTAACACGGATGCTATTTATGTTAAGGTGATTTTATATGGATGAAAACGGACAATATGGATAAGATAATTGTTGTATTTAGCTCCCAACCTGCTGGTGTTGAGGTTATGATATTAAGAATCAGTTGCATTTATATTGTATTGCTTTGAAAATTAAGATCGAACCATTTAAATTACTTCTATAAGGGTAGAGTAATTATATGATTGATTTAAACAATTATAAATTAAGATACCTAGTGTATCCCATGCCCAAACGGCTGTATCACTCTGACGTATATTGAAAACAATACACACTGTAGAATATTGATGATATGTTAGTTTTCATATAAAAAAAAATCCCTTTTAACTTTGTAAATTTTGTAAGATAGTGATGCTCTTACCTGGCGACAAACTGTATCCTTAATAGAAACCTCTGCTAAGGAAGATTTATCTATATACAATATGCTATTAAAATGTCATTGTCATGGGTGTGTTATTTTTTACGGACAGGTTTAAAGCGGTATATACGATCTTGTCAAATATTTATTAATTAATATAAAATGTGTAAAAAACTTATTATACATATATTTCAATATAAACTAAAATAAAAGTTAAGAAGAACATGTGTCGAAAAATGCTAAATAAGCCAGATATTTAATTCTGAAATCGAAAAAGGCTGTACAGCCGAATTCGCCAGCATGTATATCATGCATGTACGATGTGAATCTAAATTTAGTTTAACGGTTCATTTGAAATTCCTGCAGCGATATCGATTCATACCACACACGAACACTTACTAAAAAGACGAATGCATCGGTTATTGTAGGAAAATAATTACGAATTATCTTCGTCACAATCGGCTCGGGGCGCTAATTTGTATTTGCTGTATTTTATGAAATTCTTCTTAAATGTATCTTTTTTCTTGCATATTGTGTGTTATTATAACATATTTGTATCAATATTTTACAATTCAGCACATATAAAATTCGTATATACCCGCTTTAAATGCTGTACATTAAATCAAAGCGCTGAAGGCACTGAATTTGTACGCTATTGCATAATCTTAGATGCAACTCAGTTTTCAAAATTATGTTATAGCTTTTTGTATCGCAAATTTGAAATGAACACAACCCATTTAAATTTATAGAGAGCGTGTCTTAAAGCACAGGTCGATATGTGGGTGCACTGTTTATCCTCATATTTATGTTTTAGAGATAACTTAGACAAAATAACATCAATATGTCTCTTTTTTCGCAATTGCTTCACTGGCAACCATCTTTAGAATTTTGGTTGCCTTGCTAAAGAATAACAAGTTGTGTTATGTAGCTACAATTTTGCCGACATGACAGACTTTAAATGCATCATGTCTTGTTGTGAGCCGGAATTGAATCATGTCCTATGCTTAATTGACCCACAGTCGCCAATTTGTATTCTATGTTTAATTGGATTGAGTTGTTTCAAGCTTTGAAAAAGCTAGTTGCCCTGGATTTTAGCCCAACTCGTGGCACTTGACATTGCAGACGATAGCAATAATTTCGCACTGTTTCTTAAAGCACGGGTGTTACCCTTTTTTACCGCCGCGTGATAATAACCCTTCACTTTACATGTATAGTGAATGGTTATTATCACGCGGCTGTAAAAAAGGGTTTAAATCAGTTCTATAAATATACACGATGTAAAATTCATGCACTGGAATTAAATTGGCACCGCATCACATTGTTAACGGGTATTGTTTGTCACAACTTACTCACAGTGCTTTCCACAGGATTTGTTTAGACGCCCCGGGGCCGTCATCAGGGGAGGGGGTAGGGAGATGAGCCCCCTCTGTACGTTATTTATGACGTTATTTTGGTCCGTTATGACTCATTAAGAAACAAGACATGTGTTTGTCAGAAACACAATGCCCCCTAATGCGCCGCTTTGAAGCCATATATTTGAACTTTGACCTTGAAGGATGGCCTTGATCTTTCACCACTCAAAATGTGCAGCTCCTTTAGATACATATGCATGCCAAATATCAAGTTGTTATCTCCAATAATGCAAAAGTTATTGCAAAACTAATAATGAATGAATGACAAACAGACAGGCCCAAAACTACATAACCCCGATTTTTCGATCCGGGGGCATAAAAAGCTATAAAGTCATGGATAACGACATTTATTTCATTGCTTACAGTTTCGGATTACAAATTTATTTATGATAATTTGAGAATTCGACAAAACATTTTAGTGGTATGTAATGAATTCAACTTTAATTTGTTAAAATTCTTTACGAGTCGAATAAATTATTTAACTGTAGTTTATATACAATGCACAACGTTCACGAGAGTAGCAAATGTGGGATAAATGTCTTGTTCAGAAAAATTCTATTGCTCATGGAGGGATTCGAACTAGGGACCTCTCTATATCTAAGCCAGCGTTCTACCATTACACCACTGTTCCCACTCATTCGTCGTCTGCATGATTTTACTGTAGCCAGTGCAGGCCTACGAGTGCTTTCGCTCATGCAAAGCGTGCGCTCTCATTGGCCAATATCGATTGCATACAACCACGCACAGCCCAGCGTAGCTAAAGCAGACTGACTTGCAAAACTCGCTACATTACAAATAATAACCGAGCGCAAGCATTATAGTTGTCCTTAAAGACATCCAACTTGGCTCGTTACCACCTCAATCCATCAATCCATGCAACCGAAATGTTTATGTAAAACCCTTTGCTTCATTTATGCCATATTCTCATTATGTAGCAAAATGGTGTGATATATAATTTCAATTCATGCGCTCAAATAAACAGTACAATTTAATCAGTTAGAAGTGATAAATTTAGAAAATGGTATCATCTTTCTAAAACAGTTGCATACTGTTATGTATATTGTGCGTTTTAAAATGGTGGTTTGTACAACTTTGCTTTAATAAATACTCGTTTTTACAAACTTTCAATTCTATCTTCCGAAAGAAAAAAAATTCCTTAAGCGTCACTACAGGATTCGAACGAACGTTTCTTTATAATATTTTACAGAACTATAACGTTGTTAAGGTTAAGATGAATTAAGGCGGCAACTGAGCAATACTTCACAGAATGAAGTATACATGAATTAATAAATATTACAACAATTACCACACTCATTTGATGTATAAGCTTCATTCAAATGACTTTTTTGCCGAAATAAAGGCGATATAGCCATCATATTTTAAAGTAATCATAGGCCAGATATTGGCCCTTTATACACAATTCTTAACAGGAATTTGTACATAAGCCTGAGAGTCGCATGATAATATAATCTTATATTTAAATAACGCTATCAATAAACGGTTTTGAAAGTTATGTAAGTATAATACTTGTATAGACCCAGGATATATCACCGAGATGACGACGTCGACAACAACCCTTGCTTCTTCTTCGCAAAATACCAAGGTGACTTCTACTGCTGCACCACAGACATCGACAAGAAGTCCGATGTGTGGCTATTTTAGTAAGTATTCTCTTTAAAATGATTGTCAAACATTGGCAGTTGAATCGTTTTTCCTTAAAAAAGTGATAAAATTAAGCCAGAGCGCATAATAGGAATATTATTAACTTGATCAAGGGTAATTAAGATGTGCGTTACAGCGCCTTAAAGTGATATTATGGGCATCTAACAGAATAAAGGTGTCTATCGCAACCGTTGCTTATTTTTCGTGTTTTCACTTCATATACACTTATATTTGTTAATGCAGCATCAACATACTAAAACAATAACCCGGAAAGAGAAAAATAATTAATTTGACTATCAACCGTACTTGCGTTTTGACAACTGACGACAGAAATGATTCGATGTACGATGTGAGTCTAAATGTAGTTTTCATGCAGATTCGTTCATACGACACAAAGACACAATTTTGTTTTACGGATCATTTTGGCTTAGAGGACTGGGTGAGCCATGTAAAATATCGAAAATAACAAAAACAAATTATAAACAACTGGTAGCAAGATGAGTTGTAGATAATTGGTCAGTTATCACATTTTAACTACTTCTTTTGATGACCTGTTAATTCTTTTCAGCTCAATTCAACAGTAAAAAATGCCTATAATATCACTTTAAAGGGCGTGGTCACACTTTAACTTATTGCATACTTACAAATATCAAATATTCCAGTCGAAAAAGAAGACAGGTCTCTGTGAGAATGAATATGTGTAAAGTGTTTATGCATAAATTGGTTTCAGTTAATTAATCGCTCATTACGCCACCAATAAATAATTATGATTAAAAGTGATATTATGGGCATCTAACAGTTTATAGGTGTCTATCGCAACCGTTGTTTATTTTTGGTGTTTTCACTTCATATACACTTATATTTAATAATGCAGCATCAACATACTAAAACAATATACCGGAAAGAGAAAAATAATACATTTAAATATCAACCGTACTTTCTTTTGACAACTGATCATGCATGTACGATTTTAACCTAAATTTAGTTTAAGTGCAGATTCGTTTATACGACACAAAGACACCATTTTGTTTTACGGATCATTTCGGTTTACATGACTGGGTGGGTCACGTAAGAATATCGAATATAAAATATATTTCTATAAACAACTGGAAGCAAGATGAGTCGCAGTTAATTGATCAGTAACCACAGTGTAACTAACTCTTTTGACCTGTTAATTCTTTTCAGCTCAATTCAACAGTGCAAAATACCCATAATATCACTTTAAAGAAGCTGAATAAACGTGATGTACAAAACAACGCTATGTGAAAAGTTGAAATACCCAGTGGTTAGTAATTTGCAATGTAGTCCATGCACGTAAAGAAGTCGAATCATTATGATAATGCATTAAATATACAAGTAAACTACAAAAGGTTGTGTCAAACTAGTCTTGAAAACATTTAGAGATGCATATCGGATTGTTCTGCTTGTTGCAGATGCCACACGCCTTCCGTGTAAGGACAATTCTGCCTGTGGTTTGCCAAATGTCCTACGAGTACTTTGTCCTGATCCTGCTGAAGTCATTTATTGTCCACAAAAATGCGGATGCTGTTAAACCAGTTTCAAAAACTACGATTGGTAGTGCTCGAATCAAATTACTCGTATGCATTAAATAAGCAGTTGCGTTAAATTATTTGTCTGTTTACGAAAAATGGAAAACCGGTCAAATTAGTACAGCGATAAACTGTGTGCCTTATTATTTTTCGACAAATGTTCTCTCCATGAATTTTGTAATCGGCATGCTAGTAATATGTTTAACAATAAATACTAATCGCAATGCGTTTTGTCTATCATAGCAGTAACAGCAAAATTAATGCGTGCATACGCATGTCAAGTATAGCTCATAGATATCTAGCTCACATTTACATGACACTGACCTCTGTACATGCATATATTATTGTACCGTTAATATTAATGCATCAGGTTTTTTGCTGAAGTCGTGTTAAATAGATATAAAGAATATTTCTCAATTTTGGCGTCAGATCGAATAATATTTTACGAATGGTTATATACAATTGATTTTCATGAGCTGCGTTGTCACGAATAAAAATACAATTTGTTCTATACTCTCAAGTGAAACAAATAGTTGTACCGAAAATATCAACTTTTATTTTTATTGAATGCTTTATAAAAATTAATATACCATATATGCGAACAAAAATAACACGAAGTGCACTTTGTATAATAAAAACATCAAACTATTTTTTTTAAATAAATGACGTCATAAATTAGTCAAAAAATGTTTTGGTGTTAAAAGGCGACTAGCTAAATGATGATATTTTCATGGATTTATAGTAAATACTGCTTGTGAATATACTAGATTTATATAATTGCTAATTTATTTGGAAAAGGAATAAAAACTATTGAACCAATGATAATGAAGGAAATTATTTCGTTTGTTTCTTACATGTTCAATTCAGTAATAAAAAAAAGGCCGAGTTTTGAATTCAATACACACGTTCAATGTATAATAATAGAGCTCACAAGTATCAAGATAATGTTGGAGAGCTTTATAGCCAAAAGCCGATGCAAGTTTCTAGCATAATTTTATTTGCTGAAGTTTCGAACTAAATAACTAGTATCAATAATATTTGTGTTTCACTTAAATGCTGCGTTTTGATGCGAAAATCTAGAAAAGTGGCATGTTTTTAATTGCACGATGAATCCAATACGTTTGCGAACAGAAACCTAAATACACCTGATACTTTTTGCATACACAAGTTTACAAATGACGTCGTTGCCTGACGTAACTCCTCAACGACGAAGAATTTCATTCATCATTAGGAAAATCACAGGGTATATCCGCGTTATTATTATATGAATTGAATTGTCATAGGTGTATGGGCTTCCTGAAAAAAAACGCATACTCTATACATAAACGCTGTCAGAATACACGTCCATGCGTGTAACGTTTATTGAAGATCATCCCTTTAATATTTCTCGACATTAAAAATACACTGTACGTATCATTGTTTCCTATCTTTTCGGTCATTTCTATCTATTCGGCCACTTTCTTATGACGTTATAAACTGTAAAACCTCGTATCCGCACGTGTCCAAATTCTGAGCAAGTTTTCACAACATTCGTTTCTGGATCATCAAAAGTGTAATGCGTCAAAAACAGGTATAAACCGTTATTGTCGTTTATAATGCATTCACCTGTACACAATTTAACATCGATTTTATATGCAAATAACTCCTAAATTGTTATGTTTCGTCATATTTTCACAATTCCATGAACCTTCAGCGTTTCAATGTTTGTATCGGGTCACCTGACTTCTTTTCTATTACTGTAGCGCTTAATTTGAGGCCCGTCAATGTGTTTTCGGTAATCAGCTAAACATAAGCGTTAACAACAATTAAAATCCAATTTGCGTCTGTTATTAAATTATCACACACCTTCTTTGCTTGGCAAATCCAGCAAGGTACAGAAAATATTCCCCAGAAATCATGTTAAAGGCTGTATCTGAGATTCGTGTGAACAAGAAATATATACGGAAGACGGCTATAGAGTTCAGTATTCCATACCAGACGCTTCGTGACAGAATAAGCGGCGACATTTACCCTGATAATTTCGGGAGAGAAACGCTCTTCACAGAAGAAAAAGTTCTAGGTCTTGTCGAATTCACCGAGGTGATGGAGCGGTTTGGTTATAGGGTGTCAAATGCGGCTCTGCAGAATTATGCCGGAGAAATGGCTTTCCGATTTGGGAGAAAGCCAGTGGACAGGTCGTCAGCATTTGCTGGTTGTATGGATTTTTGCAGTCGAGAGTTGTATCAAAGAAACCACCCGCTTTTGAAAGTAACAGGGTCAAAAATTCGACACTAAGGTCAGTAGAATATGTTTACACCAATCTGGACAAGACACTGTCTGATCTAGGATTGCATGGCTGCCCAGAGTGCGTGTACACTATGGACGGAACCGGCATTAGCCCTGAGCATCGCCCACCAAATGTGATTGTCCCCACAAAAGACAAGTCCCAGTCAGTAACTAAATCGCGATCAGCAACTACCACAATCATAGCTTGCGCCAACGCTGCCGGGAACCGAATGCGTCCTGGTGTGTTATCAAAAGGAAGAGAATGAACGAGGAACTAATGAACGGGGCAACAGCCGGAGCCATGGCAACAGTGTCAGTGACCGGTTTGTCAAACGGAGATGTGTTCAAAGAATACATGGAAACGCATTTCATGAAACACGTTAACCGGTCCGATATGAGCCACCCGGTGTTGTTGATATTTGACGACCATACAAGCCATACGTGGCCTGATATTATAAATTAGGGCCAGAAAACGGAATATACATTTGTATGTTTTGCCTGCCCGCTCTTCACATCTTCTCCGGCCTCTTGATGTTGCGGTATTTGGACCATTTCAGCGGTACTACTACTGCCAGTGCCTACATGCAAGCAAACATGGGAAAGGTATTAACGAAATATGAAGTAGATAGCATCGCGCGTAAAGCTTATTTTAAAGCAGTTAGCCCCCTAAACATAATATCGGCATTTAGGAAGGTGGGAATTTCTCCGAAACAAAAACGCAATATCGCCGGAAATACTGCTCTCATGTGAAGCATTAAGGGATTAGCCGCCAGTTATAAAAGCTTATGTAGTTCGAGGAGGGAAAGAGGTGGTTCTTGAATATCTGACGAACAAAGTGGCCCAAACCTCTGCAACCTCAAGAGTTTTTTTTTATTGTAGATGTAAGAACCAAAACAAAGAGCGAAACCAAATTCAAGTGACCGAGAAATTACCGGCCAACAATGCCTGATGGAAATCGATGTTCATCAAGAGGAGCAAGATAAGGAGAACTCGCCACCAAATGAGAATGACAAAGAAAAGAAGCCTGCAAAAAAAGGCCAATCATCACCACTATGCCGTCAACCAGTACAATTTATGGACATGAAGATTTGGAGGCTGACATTGATTACGATGACGATGATGACCATGTCTGCTGCGATTGCGATCAACGACAGCCTCAAAATATGAATGATCGTCCACAACTTAAAATTCTCAGCTGGGGCCAATGCGATTTATGCGGATATTTGGTCCACTATTTCTGCCACGAAACGAGAGTTTTAAGACGCGGAGACGAGTTCCGTTGTATTCATTGTTCTGAAGCATCCGTTTATTAATTTTTTTAGAATTGTTAAATTGTTAATTTATTAACATGTTTACATTATTTTGTTCGCCAAAAAAGACGTGATACTTATACATTAATATGTTTCTATTTTGTGATTAAAGAATTGTTTCGTTACTGAATTGTATTCGTTATAAAATATACACTCACAAAAAACCCAACATCTTGCTTAAAACAGCCTTAACGAAAATTAAGCGATACCCCGTACGGAACCTCATTTGTTTTCACCCTGTTTTCGGGTGATTTCGATTTGAATACCTTGTTATATATATATTTGAAAGTGAAAAAGTTCTTTTCAGAAAAGTTGATTTTTCGTTATAATATGATTATTTATCATTCAAAATGATGTTTTCACTAATTATTTTACGACTGCACGATAGAACAACACATTAGTTCAGTTAACTAGTTTAATGACATTATTTCAATATAATTATTTTGCCTCCCAATAAACATCACACAAATGAAATCGAATGTACACGTATAAAGTATCCACTAACAGATCCATATTATATATTATGCAAGTAAGAGAGTGGGATATTAAAGCCGCAGCGTTAAACAGAAACAGCCGGAAATTATGCCTACCAGAGGTGGACGAGTACACGTTAAATTACCGATGTGTAGTAACGCCGCTATATTAGCAACACCGCCTACCTAAAATAAAAATGATCTTGCTCATCAAGCGACCGGGCCAGGAAAAACCATTCACTTGATTGGGCTAAGCCTAGCTCTACCAGTCGCTTGTTACACACCACTTTTTATACCAATGGTCACTTGACCATTAACACAATACCTTTACACACTTTTTATACCAATGATCACTTGACCATTAACACAATACCTTTTCACACTTTTTATACCAATGGTCACTTGACCATTAACACAATACCTTTACACACTTTGTATACCAATGGTCACTTGACTATTAACAAAATACCTTTAGACACTCTTTACACCAATGGTCACTTGACCATTACTTTTAAATCGGATATTTAATGCCAATAATCGCTCGACCAGCGATTTCACACTTTTTAACTCTCTCAACCAGCGAGTCCACACTTTTAAAAATCGGTCATTTAATCACCATAATCGCTTAACCAGCGATTACACACTTTTTAACTCGGACATTGATTTGACACGTACAAGTTTTCCCCCTACGGTATTGCTACTATTTTTTTAAGATTAACCTTTTAATTACTTGGATATACCACGCATGAAGCCCAGAGTCCATTTGAGCCAATGTGTTGAGTAATTGTCGCTAAGGTTAGCTTGTAGAGATAAATATTGTCGAATGAAAGATAAAAAAGACAACATATTGAATGTTCGTATACGGTAATCTCAACGAAAGAATACTGTGCAAGTATATACACTCAACAGTTTATTGATCAGTTCAAGCAATAAAAAAGTTCCAAGCGCTGTGCCACACTGCCCGTCGAAATGCGTCCCTTCTATACCGGACCGAACGGTGGACCCATAACGATCTTGTGAGAAGATTGGCTAGCCCCGGCACCGCGATGCGATTGGATGTCAGCCACCGGAGTTGAGGAGCCCGCCAGGAGCCGGTGGATATTAATTGGAAATAAAATAACTTGCCAGCAGTATCATAGAACGAACAATTTGTGAGGAGGTTGCCGGGCCCAGCGCCAATATGTGCTTGGATGTACATTGATTGGAAAACAATAACTTTCCGGCAGAATCATATAACCAAAAAATCTTAATCTGCATTTCCGTAAGATATGGTAATGAATCGAATCTGTGCATCGACCGACCAGTCTCGATGTTATTCAGGGTGCGGTGGGTGGGGTTTTTGGCAATATAAACACCAGCATAGGCAATTTACATGTGTATGTGTATCTCATAGAGCTGCACATTTTGAGTGGTGAAAGGTCAAGGTCATCCTTCAAGGTCAAAGGTCAAATATATCAAAGCGGCGCAATAGGGTGCATTGTGTTCCTGACACACAAAAAAAGTATCAATTGCATGTGAAGAAACCTAAATATATATTAGTGACCGGCAAACAGGCACGGTATGAACACACGAGTTATCGGTGCATGCTTTATTTATGAAGACATTTGAGAATAATGTTCAAGATTTCGTTGGTAACTACGGTTTGTAGTCTGTAGTGTTCTGTATAATCAGGGCATATCTGAAGAAAAAATGTTATTAAAATGAAAAAATGCCATCGAAAATGTTACACTTTTTGCCGTTTAATAGCATGCGAAAAAAAAACTTATAGATATGACAAGTGTTTTTATTACATTCTCTCTGAATGCCTATATGTTCTGGAACTCTGAATTCGCCGACATAGAAAGGGTGCTACAAGAACTGTCTTTCATCCCTCAACGCTCGTTTAAGAACCTCATGTACAGTAAAACGCATATTTGAATATGCAGCTGCTTTGACATGCTACAATATTTGTTTTACCAAACCTAAATAAATACTGAGTTTTCATTTACCTGTTACTCGTGTTTACCTTGTTATCATTTTATGATGGGACCATCTCATTTATTCAATAATGCTTAGTCACAAAATTTATAAGTGAAAAGATATTCCGCAACCGTTTATTGGAGTAAAATACAGTAAACTGATTGGGGTATATATATTGATCGTATTAAATCGTATATTCACCTGGAAGTCATACCAATACTTTCCATACGGAGCTCTCTAATATATTGTGATTTAAATGCTAAATATATGAGTGGACCGTTATGGCGAATCATGATATATATATTGTGTTACTTTGATATCACCGATGCTTTTTTACTTTTCCACACAGAACAATACACCAAATGTTATATTATGTTTAAATGATCTAAACATATAATGATCAATGCCTACACATAGTGTTCTTAGAGTCGATCCCCTAAGCTCCATTTGTTATATAATCTAACCCAATTCGAATCTGAAATATAAGGCCAATTAAATTACATTTATACCTTGCTAAGTCCTTTGAAAGACTGAGGCATTCCTCTGCTTACAAACAGCTTTAACAGGGAAAAAAGACACTCGTGAGTGGCTTATAAACCCATTATCATTGACGTTTTAAGTGATTCACCTTTTTCGAACAAATGTATACTTACATGACTGCATCAGTACGGAAGAATATGATAAATGTGTTACAAACATAAATGTCTTTGTATGTTATGTTTTATTTTGAGAAATAAAAAAACTCGATTTTTCTGCATATGATCGTTTCCCACCTCGAGCTATGAACAAACCGAAACATAGGTAATTTTAGAGAATATGATACATCAATTTTACTTGCCTATTTATTTCAATAAGTATCGTAAAAAATAGATAAATCCTTCAATATTAAAAGCAGTTTGTTATTTTGTTTTTGCGGTGTCAATTTTTTCCTGGCGCCAATCCACATTGGAACGTGCACATTATAAAACTCCACTCATACCTTGAACTAGACGTAATGTATTACGACATATTTCCAGCTTTCAATGTTAAATTGCATTTTAAGATATTGATTGGTGCCAAGATTTAAATTGTGGTTTAAACTGTGATCTAATCGTGGCGATCATATCAGATCCTATAAACATCGGTACAATTTGTAACTATGAAAATGAAGATACTTATTCGGGAAATACTTGATCGAAGCCGATCTGGAGTTGCGACTATATTAGATAATAACATCTGTAGTTGTCATCTCGTGAACAAATTACAACCAAACAAAGACTAGTGTTATATGACATATATAGGCCCTTCGGATCGTATCTTTAACTGAAATCTCAGAGGAATGCGACATTGTATATTACGTTTATTTTGTTATAGTGACATTTAATTAATGACAAATCGTAGGAAATTGGGAGCTAAGCATTATTCAATAAAAGAATACACACCTAATTGATAAAAACCAACCATTTGAGTGTGCTACGAGTATTCATGTCCTTCAGTTTCAACTATATTATTGTCCGTATAGAATTAACTTATTACAACCGGTTACGTTTAGTCTCATCAAGAATAAACAAACTATTTACGATTAAGAGGAATGTTTGTAGAGGTTTTTAATCTTCCATCGTGTTCTCGAAACTCACTTGGAGTGGGTTTAAGATGTAAATTATTAAAATGATCCGATCTTATTGTAGTAACCTGGCAATTATTAATACGCAATTCCAAGTTGTTTCATGAACATTGTATGGTTAATTTATTTTCGGAAGTTGCCTTAGTATATTCGTACAGATAAATTATACGTAAATATGTTGCATTTATATATAAATACTCATAGGAATACATACTTAACTGTATAAGAAATGCAAATGTACCAATAATATATTCCTGAAAGCGAAAACAACATAATTCTGAAGTGTATGAATACGTTCAGTGCACAAGCTCGTTTTCTGCCTTGACACCCCATGAGTATAAAACCATCACTGCAATGAGCTGTGAAGCTTTTTTATTTATTGAAATTGCTTTTCTGACATGAAGCATAAAAACTAGTGTGAATAAAAAAAATACCGACATTGAACTTACGTAACAGGTGTCTGGCAATTCATATTCAAAACAAATCTGGTTTCGAAAAGACAATTGCAATTCTTTGCCTTACTAACGTAAAAAATTATTAATGAGAATAGTGTATATTTGGCGAGATGTTCACTTCAAAGATATATTATATGTAACTTTTGACAAACACAAGAGTGAATCCACAATTCAGAAAACATGTTTAATGCAAAAATATGTGAAGAACTGTGTGACAAAGATTTGTACAATGAGAAATCCTCTTATGCTTAACTCGAGATGTGCATTTCGAACATTTCAGAAAAATTTGGATCTATATTACTTTTTTATGTGATCTCTGTGATACGGAAATACCTTTGGTGAACATACCGTGGCAGAAGAAAAAACATTTGCATTTGAATTTTAAACAACAATAAATAATGAAATACAAACTATTCGAAAAAGTTTCTTTTGTTGAAGTTATGCGCTAGTTTAACATTTATATGATATAAATTGTATTTTATTTTAATTTACTTATGGTGAAGTAAACCATTACCATGTGTGCATCTTACTCTATTGTAATTTTTTTTCAAATCAGATTGATTACCAGGGCATACGGGTTATCGTAACACTGTCTTAAATTAATGGAATTTTGTAAAAAAAGAGTAATATTTAACGTCGAAATGCAAGTGTTAATGTTTATTGTGACCAAATTGTCCTGTTAAATACAATATGACACACAAATGGCAAACTTTTACGTTCATTATATGAAAAATGTTGTTCAGATGTTTATTTTGTAGCAAAGTCAAATATATCCACCATAATTTAATCGACTTTTACATAAGTTGACCTTATAAATAATAAACAATAAATACAAATATAAATCTGGCACAAAATGGTCATCTATTGACATTAAAACAAAACACTAACATCAATAAGACAAACATAATATTCATAAGGATTATTTGAGACCCGCAAAATTTCTTCCTCAATCCTATCAGACGTATTTTCCCCTTTGTGATATAAATTTCCCTTTACCATCCATTTTCGCCCATAATTCCTATCTCATTTTAAAAACTTTTTTTTTGTAAACATCGTATTGGGTCAGAATACCCACGTCATTAATTCAAGATATGGTACAATGGAGATATAAAAATAACGTTTCTCTGCGTAAAGATCAAATAACAACCGAATAAATGACGGGCATCATATCATTAGTAGAGATTAATGATATGCGAGAGTCCATTCACGATCGAGAATACGATTTGGATATAATAAACAAAATATTAATACGAAAATCACACAATGTTTGTACATCAGGGAACCGAGTGTTTTCAAATTGGCGTTCGTTCTACTCACAACGTTTAACATTTTACAATAGTATCGTTCGAAAATGGATTACAACACATGTGGTTTTGTGCATGTGTTAGGAAAGTTTTGCAAGCAATGATAATTGTGAAAACTTTGCAATAGCCTAATAGCCTTAGTTCATCTCGTCTATAAAAACAATAAAGATCACAACAAGCCATTAATCCGACATTTAAGAAGTAATGACTTGTTTATTTAATCTGTTATGAATGTGATGATTTCACTACTTGTGTTTGAATGAGGTTTCGGTTGTACTTTTTTACACTTCTCGGTTACAGTAAGGATTCCAAATAACCGTAACTTTAATTTGTGGCTAAGTATCTTGTATTGATTAAAATTTGTTGCATTTCTCTCTATGCTTTATACCTACACGGTCACTTCTAAATGAATAAGGCGCATTTCTGTATTCTGATGAGAAGCACATGGTAATGAACAGTTTTTCCATTAACAAACTTTATCACACAGCCCTGCTTACGTGTGCGTGTTTTGTAATTTAATAAAAGTCGCATTAAGGTCTTACGCTTTCTTTGCAGTCATGAGGATGTCAAATAACATAGGAATCAAATCATTAATGGGGATTTTTTTTTACTTTTTGGTACAAAAGCGTCAGTTGCTTAAGATAATATCGAAAATGTTGATGCGAAATTAAACTATTTTTGACTTGGAATAATACATAAATATGTTTATTTCAATTTTCTAATTTTGGTGTTTTTTGTCCTAGACACTTCCACAGAAAAGTTAAGTGAGTGTGAAATATTTGTTTTGTTTATATATTTTCAATAAATATTGCTCTTTTACAAACGTGTTTGATAACATAATTACGTTTGAAGAATGTGTTAATATCATTTAAATTAAATTAAATTGGTAATGTATCAAATTAAACAAATATTATGCTTAACTGCTACCAATTAACATATGATCTAACTTAATCATACTGCCAGTTTGTTTTTTATTAATTTTGAAGCAAACTGATACTATTGTTATTTTGCTGTTTATGTCATTTAAATGGAGATTAATCCACTGAAATGAATAAATCAATAACACACATAATTTCATGTGAGTTTTTGGTTTTGGTACCAAAAACGTACATATGATTTACAATTTTATCTATGCACAGAAAAATTTTGTTATTTTTTATTTTATAAATTACGTCCCTGTGCGATAGCTTTCATCAAATTTTATTACATATAAATTTATGATTGTGTTTCATTTTTGATCACATATGTATATGTTGTTATTCACAATGAAAAACCTTACCCTTTGACTTCGAGTAATTTATATCATAACGTTATTGTTATATTATACATTTCCTGTTCAAATAAAGATTACACGTATGTCTTAATCGTAAATAGTTATATGTTTTGCATATTCCAGTTTTTGAGCATAATAAGTCACTCGAGGGTTGTGCTTGTTTTCTGTTGATACCATTTGTTTGCTGGTGATTCTTTACAATTCTTAAACATATGTTCAATACATGACTAAAACTGTTGCCTTTATATTATTTAACAAAGCCAAACATTGAACTGCACATGTGTTGTATATCGATTTATAAACATTTGCGTCGGAAGCTAAGCCCTAGGCGCCGGGATCCCAATATTTTAGGAAGAAGTACTTTCTCGAGTACGTTTTCGGAAGAGGTTGTGAAATTCATGTGACAACGGATCTAATCACAACCGACACGCAGATGATGCTCGATATGAAGACTTTTTCTTTTGACATGGACTTACAGACTACGTCTAGCTGATGGCAGGTGGTGTGGTTGCACGTAATCACACACACGTAAGATCACATAATGCGTATAGAGAAGTATTGACTTTAATTAATGCCTGATTGTCTCAACACTTCTTTCCATGACATTTTGAACAAATGTTCAATTATAAATGCCAGTTAAACTTTTTAGTCTTGTACTTATTGAACTTCGATTTTGTCGTTGAAGTTTGCTGCGGGATAAGGGGTTGATGTCCTACCAATAAGTGTCAATTTTAATTTATTAAACACGTGCGTGTTTCATATATCTTAATGCAAGATAATATGACAATTAAGGAATTACACTTTCATGACAAAAGTTCCGCAGAATGTTTAAATCGTGGTTGACAGTTTATAAACTTACGCTTATGCAAATATTTCTGGAAACAAACCCTTATTTTTGGCTGGTCGCAAACATGATGTGGTATTATATAGGAAGGGGCCCGCTCATTGACTAATTATTACATAACAAAAACTGTTTGAAAACAAATTTAATAAAACATGAGAATGTTTACAGTCGAGTCGAAGACAAAACTTGTCCATACATTTTCTTGTGGAAAGACCGATTTTATTTATATAATAGTATTATAATCTATCACATGCCACTTTGTATGGAAATCATAGTTTCACTTTTCTTTAAAATCGATTAACCTTACGCCTTGTATTTTAATTTCGTCATTTATGCAACAACGGTATTAAATTTGTTTTAGTTTTACAGAACGAAGTAACTTCGTTGGGATATGTCCAAGCTGTGTTTATGCTATTTATTATTTCTGGAACTACGAACCTACTTAAAGCAATACAAGACATTTCATTAAGAAAATCTTGGATTCCACTGGATGAATTTGTTTTGTTTCACCAACATTCATGTGAAGAAAAAAACTGTTTATATATTGATGATAAAATAAGTTCGTTAATTTGATAACAAATTTAGGTACTGTCGTCCGCCGACGAGTTTACACAGTCAAGTGCAGATATTGAACATGGCTCAAGTTTTACGATAAGCTCAAACGGTATCAAGCATGTACAGAGCAAGTACGTATAGCCTTATCATTATAAGTTAATGTAACGTGTTGTACTTGTTAACAGAAGGACAATGTTCAACATTAAATTGGCCACACTCATTTGTTGCATTATTTGCTGTTAGTACAACGAATAAAGTGGATTACTAATCCTTCTTTAATAACATTCAACACGATGTATTTTCAGCCATTGTTTTCCTTGTATCGCAATACAACAATAAAACCAAAGTATAAGCCTGTACATCGATCGCCTAGAAAGAGCAATATGATGGAATCAAGCGGCTATAAGTGATGGTCAAACGTTTCATCTGATGATGAATTTGGTATAAATATTACATAACTATAAAACGGTTATCAGAGATAATGTATGCACACATAATCAAATGCTCACCAAAATGCTCACGTAAAAGCCATTTAATACTGCAATAATAATTGACTATTATACTATTTAGCAATAAACATATTCCGTTGCTTTTTTAATTCAATTTTATCTTGTATGAAGATGTTGTTGTCTACATAAGTAAATATGTCACTTGAAAGTCAGCAGCACTGCCTTCTGCCATTATAGGTTCGTAACATAGAAGACGAAGATAGTACTGACATTCCAGCTGTGTCACATGGAAATACAGGCACTTCTTGGCTAGTGCTAAATACATATACATTTATTCAATGAGGGAACGAACCATTATATTCGAGCATTCTTTTGCTTGTTTGTGTTAGACGCTTATCTGCTATTATATGTATCCCATCAGTTAGGCACTTTAGCCCTAATGTTATAAAAAATAACAGCATATTCACTTGTTAATTGTAAAAGATTATATAGAAATATCACGATAGACATATAATTAAATACACAATGTTGTTCGTGGTGTGTTTGTATAAACGTGCCAATATTTCAGATTAAAACTATGACAAAGTATGATTCTTCACTCGCATAGAACCGTTTTTACGCAAACAGTTTAATCTTCGCGTTTTCTGCTGCAAGCGGCGACACTGTAACCTTTGACCAGCAGGAAAAAGCCTCGATTCCTAGTTTACGGAGAAGGAGGCTATTAAAGGGTGAATGAGTAACCTGTCGTTGGGAAGGTGTTTGTTTATTGCCGTTACATTCGAACTCGATGTCTTTCGATGAGTTCATGTTGTTACCATTATTTTGAATTGTTGACTTAAACAGCAGGATACATCCTTGTTTGCCATAATTGTGCATTATCTTATAAGACAGATGATAAGTACGATTGCTAGAGCTATCGTGGTTGTTTGTAAACGTGAACCCAATGTACTAAATATGGAACAGTCATCACGAGGTTTTCCGTTTAGGAGTTGTATAACGCCGTGTTCGTCAAGATCTAGAACGCATCAAACGATTGTCGAACAGTCTCTCACTTAACTTCCCTGTTGTTGTTGTTTTTGTGAATATGCGCTCACCGCACCATTACAACTGCTTCGGTATAGTAGGATAGTTGTTGTTTGCTTTTGTCAAGAGTCCAATGGTTGTGTATTGGGAAATTCGCCCTGAATAACAGACCCGTAGATTAAACCATAACAACCCAAAGAGAGGATAATTTAAATAATTTAATGTTTGCCACTTGTTATCCCCTTTTTGTAGTATACGGATTAAAAAAAGTTAAACTTAAAACTTCTGTTATGAGGTGATAATTTGATTGAATGTTATACCACTAAATTCAAAATACTTGCAAAGGCAATAACATTAAATATATCAAAACTAAAACAGTTTTTATGTTTTGAGCGGCTTGAATAAAACAAAAGGGATGATGATGCCTCAGTAATAATAAACAAAGGATGTCCTTTTAAGGAGTGTTGCGCAAAATTTATTTTACTTGTTTTCAGGTACACTCTGGATTTTGTGTCTTTGCATATTTGCCTTTTTGAAATAGGGGATTAGTATCAGTTTTTGTACCTTTTTATCGTATCTTCTGCTAAAATTAACCTGTCATTTGAAAATTCCAAACAATACAGAAAAATAGTGGATGTTTTACTTTAACACAAATACATTATTTAGGAACACTGTTTTGGATTTGGCCTGTAGGGATTTGAGATGTAAATTTTGTTTCCAACACCTTAGGAGATCCGTTACATTTAATATCTTGATTCGGAAACCAATAGGAAATGAACAGTGAAACAGTTGAAAATATCAATACTTATATTACTTTTGATATTTTCTTAAAAATCAGAGGGACGCATCATAAACATGAATATAAATTACAAACTTCGAAATAGCGAAATGTCACAATAGCAATAGACAAAAAATGTTAGTCAAACTAGTATATTTGGAATGCACGCGATCTTACATTGACAACATTCACTCTCAGTTTAATTTTATGTTCGACTAGAGAACATGTTTTGAGACTAAGAGAACATTATTATTCATTTTGCCATCAACTACAAAGTGTTATATTATTTTGTTTATATATCATTGATGGTATTTGTTCAGTCGCTGTAGGATTAAGTTATTATTCAGATGCGAAGTTCATTTGTTTTTAGATTTTCAACAAAGATAATCTTTTGAAGTTCAAATCGATATCGAAAGAATGGGTCATATTAAAACAAATTATTGTTAATCGCAACATGAAGCGTGTTGGGGGTTGTCTCCCTTTGATTGTTAGCTTAGAAGTATTTTGATCGGCTTATCATCCAGCCATTATCTACTTTCACGCTATTGTTCACATGATTATTCGCTGCTGAAATGTTCTGTTGGGAATAATACATTTTTTTTGCGTATATTTATTATAGTAAATAACAAAATTAAAAAATAGAATACGAAAAACAAAGACCTAATAATGTATAGTACTATTTTAATGATTGAATACGCATTTATTACCCAAACAATAAAAGCAAGTCATGTTTAAGTAAACATGTTATAACTGATTTAATTAAAAAAATAATTAAATTTAACAATGTAATGAAAAATAAGCCGTGCATTTTACAAAAAAGAAATATGTACCTTATATACATGCAATAACATTGTTAAAATTGGGCATGCTACCAAGCTATTGTGAGAATAAAGGATGGCACTGTCATCAGCATACAGAATAAGTTTACATGATTCGTTAATACTAATACCCATATCAACATAGCATAAAAAAGGAGCGGCCCTAAAATACTTCCTTGTGAGAAAACTCATGTGATATTCATAGATTCTGACATAGTATTATTGACATTTACCATTTGATGACGACCTGTTAAGTAAGATTGAAACCACTCCACTGACTCAACACCTTTTGTCTTGAGTTTCTGGCATAGAATGTCATGGTCAACCGTGTCAAACGCTTTCTGAAGGTCTAACATTATCATACAGGTATAAAACCTTTTAAAGTTTGACAATTATTTATATGGTCGGTAAGGTGGATAAGACAAGAGTCAGTGGAAAAGTTACATCTAAAACCACTTTGATATTCATATAAAAGACCATGATTAACTAAAAAAGATTCCAACTGGTTATATACAGCCCTTTCTAAAAGTTTAGACACAAATTGATAAAATACTGACAGGTCCGTTATTAGAAACATCAGCTCTATTGTTCTTTTTAAAAAGTGGTTTAACCTTAGCACTAGGAGCTGTATTAGAAGTAATAGAGCAATTGACTAAAAAAGTAATGTGAATTTTCACAAAAGGTACAGCATCTTTCAAGTATTTGGCAGGAATATCATCTAACCCTGTACTTTTCTGAACAATTTAATTTACACAATTCTTTATAAGTATATTTTTCACTGACCGTATGAAGTTTAAATTTTACATAATTTTGATTTCTGTCTTTATAAAACTGTTTAAAACCATGAGAATTAGTAGTAAAATTATTGAAAGATTTTGGTAGCTTGTCAACCAACACAGAAGCTACAGTAGTAAAAAATGTGTTACAATGACTAGCAATTTTAGCTGGTTCTAAACAATTTTTATTATCCATATTTAATACAACAGTTGGTGACGATTTTGTTTTATTACTATACCCAAGGACATTCAAATGACACCATAACCTTTTAGGGTTTTACTTGTTGTCCTCTAACTGGTGAGAGATATAATCAGACTTGGCAAATTTCACCTGTCTTTGTACCAAATATCTATAACAACAATATTTATTATACATTTCTTTTTGTTTACATTGTTTACACTTTTACAAATATGAATATCTTACACTAATTGATTCTAATATTAATCCAACCAAGGTTCACTTCTTTGCTTCAGTCTAATCTGTTTTATTGGAGCAATAGTATTTAACACATCTAAGAACAAGTCTTTAAAACACAACCAACAATCTTATGCAGAAGTGGCAATAAACATACTGGACCAATCACACAGTTTAAGATTATGTATAAAAGTTTCACAATTGTAATTTTTAATTGATCTAATAAAAATGTTTTAATGTTAATTAAAAACACCTTTCTGTGTCTTTCTAGTACAATATACAGGCAGGTTGTCACTAAGCCCAACAGGCAGGGTACCAGACTGAACAAGAGATGTGTTTGTCAGAAACACTACGCACCCTATTGCGCCGCTTTGAAGTCATATATGCGACATTTGACCTTGAAGGATGACGTTGACCTTTCACCACTCAAAATGTGAAGCTCCATTAGATATACATGCATGCCAAATATCAAGTTCCTATCTTCAATATTGTAAAAAGTTATGACCAAGGTTAAAGTTTTGTGACAGACACACAGACAGACACATACAATGACAGACAGACAGGCAAAAAACAATATACCCCCGATCATTCGATCCGGGAGCATAACAATTTTTGTCACTGTGGCATCATATTACATGATCCATTAGACTAGAGTAGTAAGCTGAAATTCTGGTTTTTCTCATTAATAAGCTGGGCCAAATTAAAAATACTAAGTATTTGCAAAAAAGATTTTATTAAAACAGATTTCTTATTTTAAAAACAAATATTGATATCACCGAAAACATACCATTCAATGTCAGATCTAAAATTGGTTAACACAGATTCAAACTGATTCACAAAGTCATTTTGTTTAGGGGGTCTATAACATGACCCAACTAAAATTGGCTTGGTCTTGCGTAAAAGAATGTCACCCCAGACAGCCTCAATATTGTCATTTTCCAGATCTCTTCTTTTCGAAAAAGCCAGGTCTTCGTAAATGTACAAGCACACGCCCCCCTCTTTGTCGGTCTCGGTCTTTCCTGATCACGCTGTAACCATCCAGCCTAACTTCCTGATCAGTCACGGAATCATCCAGCCAGGTCTCTGAGAGAGCTATCACGGCAAATTAATATTTAGAAATAAAGTCTTATTTCTGATATTTTTGGCATTAACGATGTTATTTTAAAATGATTAAATTGAAGTCATTTACGTTCAAAGTAATTAAAAGAATAACATGAGTCTCTAAAAGTTTCTGATTTGACATTTTCACTAGGAATATTATTTTCACTGTCAGATGTAGATTCACAGCTATTAAATGGCGATTTCTCAAAAGAACACTTGGTACAATCAAATTCAAATGATATATCACTCAATTTCAAATACTCTTCCACAGTTATAAACCCTGTGCAATTTATGTGTGTCCAGACTTCACAAGAATCACAGTCAATTGCTTTTGAACGAGAGGTAACTCCCCATCCACATAAACGACATGGGTGATTTGGTTGTCTCCCTTTCTTACGTGCACCATGTTCAGTCAAGTCTGAAACAATTGCTGGGCCTTGGTGTGGGTTAACATCCCCACTCTGCATCAGAAACAGATTAGATATGAATTAAAATTAACCGAATGATAATGTTTTTTGTAGGTTTTCCATCCATCTCCGTTCTGGTACGAAATTTTAATATTCGAAGAAAATGCCCTTAACTGATAGCGTCCGTATTATCTAAAGCACGTTCTCTGAGAAGCGCGAATGCACTGCAGACCTGAAAATATAATTACTGGAATACATAACTTTAACATTCAGTTTTAAAAAATAATGTATACTTAAAATCTTGATAACACTTTCTTTGCAGAGTCTGTTTTTCTATTTCGAGTAGCTATGTGTCAAAAATTTGTAACAGTTTAATTAGAAAACAGAGTATCATAATTCACACAAAATCATTCATTTAACAAAATTTTCATCATTTTTAATGTATGAAAATTCTCGAAAGTTTTTTTCAGAATATACATGTGTTCTAAGTGTGAGTAAACTTCATTTATTGTGTATACGGTTATTTTAAGTTTTTATATTTTACCCACAGTTAACAAATTGTCAAATTTTCGAAATGAGAACAGACACTGATTAAATATGGAGGAATATTTATTCATATTAGTATGTCCAGTAGCAATTGAAATAGTTTCTAGCAAGATAGTTTAATTTAATTAATTTACGTTCTTACGTTCAATGTTATTTTGTAATAAGCTTTTGTTTCCATTTGGTTTACTCAATAAAGTAAATGACATGACTAATATGAATATGTACATAAGTCAATCAATACATGGCTAACAGCTTTCTTACTTATATCTACTGAAGGTGACACGGTTTGAACAGATGGCACAACTCCACGACGCACGTGTGCTACAATGTATAAGGAAGCGTATTAGGTTAATACACACTATTATACTTACAACATCCAATATACAAGTCAGTTGATAGATAAGACATAAGTGTGATTTATTTTTGGGATGTTGATAGTACATCCCATGGAAATATTAGGCACATTCGCATTGAACGTAAGATCTTCGAAAATAAGATGCGCTTCGAAAGAAGCAAACACAATTAAATATTTGTTTAAAAAAGTGTGTGGACTTAACTTTTGCTATTGTGCTAAGCGAGGAACAAAATTTAATTTAATTGAAAGATTAAAGTCATTAACAATATAATCATTATGTTCCATTTTCTTTTAACAGACTTACTTATATTTAGTTTTGTACCAGAGTATGTTAGTGTTTCAGGTTACATTTTAAATTCCTAACTCAAATTCATTCCGTTATTAAAAATAAATAAAATACAAACGAATATGTATGTATATATATATATATATATATATATATATATATATATATATATATATATATATATATATATATATATATTATAAATAATTCTAATGATGACTCAAATTTGAACAAATTTCGTTTCACAATTGTGAACGATAACTAATGTTTTCAACAACAAACCAAATGCCAAATGTTTTATATATAAAATTCTAAATTTCAAATCATGCAAAACCTGTTTTTGAAAGTAATGTACTTCTGAATAAATGTTGTTATTGTTGTTGTTTTTGTTTTGTTTCTGATGAATTCATCGATGGTGAAATTTGATTTTTCAAACATAAAAGGAAGGTTTGGCTAGTGCCTTTATGTAAAATTTATCCACCATATCTTCGTCATATTTACACGAAACAAGCATGCATAACATAAGGGCGATGCAAATGTTTGTACATTCACCCATATTGCATACGTATTTATATCTGCTCAAACGACATTATGCATGAGAACTAAATGTATCTATTTTTGGATTATGTAATTTTCACACAATAAATATTGAAGTGCACTTACGCAAGTCAGGTTCAGGTAGGTTTAGCACAGCAACATATGGGGCCCCCAATCTATGTAGATTTTCTGCATAATTAATTAACACAATTTTAATAAATGTGTTTTTGCTTTTTTTTTGCAAGAACGAATGATGATTGTTTTAGATTTATTTTTTTTAATTATCACAAGGAAAAGCGGATTTCATTTTATTTAAATAATTGTCTAAAGTGTTCTTCATTTTGTTTTGCACAACATGATGAAAATTGCGGTGTCATTTTTCTGAATTTCGTAATGTGTTTAACGTTAAGTGTTTTGTTTAATGTTGATTTGCATATACAGTCCAGTGTTGTATGGATATTTGGTCCATCCCATGAATAAAGGATACGCGCATATCATCAAAAGTTATTTCTGATATTATTTCATAATTCATGTGTGTGGTCTGCGAATGAATATATATATACTTAGATCTGCTTATAGCTGCATTTCAACAATATTAGAAACTTACTTTGATGTTTTATTAGTTGAAGGGATAGTTTTGTAGAGATATGCCATATGTATTTCGTTTTCTACTTTAACAAAGTACTTAACTGTTTGTGGTACGCCTTTACTTGATAAGCATAGACACATTAATATGAATATTAAACTGTAAAAAGAAGCATAATCATCTCTCTCTCTTATTTAATTACCTAAAATGTATGTTGTAATCCTGTGACTAGTAAGACGATATCATCATTTTTAATATATGAGTAGCCCTTCGATGTTAAAATTGTTATTTATTTAAGTAACACGGTTACACTGACACTCCACACAATTAAAATAATTCATCACGATTAATTGTTTGTTTCATTTATTAATTAACTAATATAGGTCGCAGTTGAGTTTTGAATATGGATTCCTCTTACGACCAGGGTATTCCTTGTTTGATCACCTACGAGCGTCCCAAAGATTTTTTGCATAAACAACACGTACTTGTTCAACGCAGGAAACGGAATCAACTGATTCTTAGTTTGTCAAATGCTTTCCATGCGAGCGAGCTAACCATAATTTAGCAAACCTAACCAAAGGTATTTGACGTGTTTAAATTCTGTTTTGGTGGCTATATAGTTGTTTTCATGTTTTATTATTGAAATAAATGTTGCAATTGCCGTATTTTGAAATGTAATCTTACCTGAACGACCATCAGCTACAGTCCGGTTAAGACCATGACCTGGAATAATAAATCAAGTTCATTTTTATTACATTAGACACTAAAGCATGCACTTGGGAATCATTTAATCGCGACACAGATGAATCATTTAGATGCTTTGGGAGTTTTTCCACGTGAAAGTCAATGACATGTTCATTTAGAGATATAGGGATAGCAGAGTTTCGTTCTAGTAATGCCCCATGTTGATTTGACTTGCAGCATAACTAATTACAAGTTTGCAGTATAACGTGTATACTAACAAAGTGTGGGTTCTACAACACGATGGACAACGAATATAAATTTGAGTGTAAAATATCGTGTTTAAATAAAAAAATTATATAAATATATATTCCAAAAAATGTAATAACATGACCCAATAAATTAATCAATAATTGAATAAATTAATCAATCTAATAAAGACAAATTATTTCAAAGTGTAATGAAGTGAAATATGTGTTAACGTGTGATATGTTGTCACATTTCAGGTAAGGAAGATATGCTAATCAAATGAAATGTCACACACGTCAGAATATTATGACTTTACATAATTCTGACCTGCAATTGAGTAGACTATTCGCGCTGTTTTTTCTATGAAACATAATGAAATGCATCAACTTAATAGAATTACTATATATCTAATGTAGGTATTCTAATAAAACTTTATATGTGTTGGTATGGTCTTTTAAACAGCCAATTATGGAATTATGACCATTTTGCACTAAACACTTTAAGACAGGCAGTTGCAAGAAGCAATATTGATGTGTTACTTCATAACTTATTCACTTGAATTTAAGACTTCTTTGTGGTAATTGGTACATGTACCTGATCAAAGCTCACAACTTTGACGTGACATTTATCATAGTTATATCCCCGTTAGTTCGTAGGAAAACATAAGTCAGGTTTGCTTGCACGATAATACGTGTGCAATATGTGTATATCTCTGTAACAATTACATTATAAAATTGCAACTGAACTCGTTTAACAGTGTAAGCCCCAATTGTTCTTTCCTTATTACACACAGTGTACACTTACATGATTATAACCGAAGTGTAAGCTTACATGAAACAATAATCATCGTATCTTTTTGCATGACTTTGATAAATGTTTCGTTTCCTTCAAAATCTGTTTGTCCACAAACATGAAAGTTTGGAACAAGTGGGTGCATTAAGTAAACATTGCACAGTTTTATGTAATAACGTTGAACAAGTTGATGATGTGAACTAACTTTTTTAATTTGATTGCAAATGAGTTATTGGTATTTAAAACTGTTTCTGAATTGTGTATAGCTCTATACAAATCCAATATTTAAATATGTGTTCATTTTGCTTTGGGTTCATAAAAAAAGGAATGGAACAGAGTGAAAGACAATATGAATGGTAATAAGGCATGGACTTCTGCGTCCGCCATTTAACTATCCAGATATTTCTTACGTGTTATGTGGCGTAAATAATTTCATATAGCCGGATTTGTTCGGAAATCTTTTGTAAAAGGATCCAAATGGTCTTTTTTACAAACAGATACAATCAAAACAGATCATCAACAACCTAGCAACGACAGAAGGCTCCTTGTTAGCTGCTCTGGCCACGTGTTGCTCAGCTTAATCGATACAATAAGAAAATACAGGCCACCATAACTTTTGGGAAAAAAATTGTTATCATGTTACGGAAAATAATGTGTCATCTTCGATCCATACCACCCACATTCATATGTTTGTAAGATGATCTTCTAGTGATTGACAGAATTAGTTTTTATGTGTTGATACACAATTGAAACAATATATCATTACATATGCAGGTTGGTCTCACTGCCTGCCGCTTAGGTATTCATAAGTTACATCTTCTTTTTCATAAAAAGGAATCTTATCAGTCAGTTATGTCCCGATGACGGAAGTTTAGTATCTATAAAAACTCTAAATAATCAATCTCCTTATACTGCCAATAATTACAGCTGTTCGTGTAATTAAAAACAAAACAAAGTATTTTTTGATGGAAAAATACGATAATGCACCCTCTTGATTATATTGTCTATTTGTGTGGACATAAATGAATAGAAATATATCCTATATATCTATAATCTAAACACAAAACAATAACATTGTAATCGTACATGACGACCAATTTAGAAATGTAAAAAAATATTATTATTATTCCGTAATTTATAAGCCAACTAATGCTAAGATATAGGAATATCAACGAAAGTGGGTTCTAGATTTAAAGTGCATTTCAACAATGACATAGAATCACGAATATACTTATGTCCATATTTTGCAAATATGTTCACTTAACGTTTATTGTTTTCTGTGAGATGAAATTTACCTTAATGTTCAATTTGGTATTCACGAAAGAAGAGTTGTGAGTCTGAAAAACCTGCGATTTAAGAATTATGAGAGTATTCTGAAAGCTGATATTTGAGATTGTTTTGAGCTGACAGACATTCTCGATATTCAACTGAGTGGAAGCTCACATCTTCAGAGTTGAGCTCAATCATGAGAGTTTTCACGATGCTGGGCCCATCTCTCAAATTTTATAAGCCGATTGTAGGACGGCAAATAGTATAATAACACCTCGGTGGAAAGTATGATCATTTATCAAAATCGCATTCATGTTCGTTCTCAAATGACATATAGATCTGCACAAACTTCCTCAACCCCCGTTTCTTCTGTATCTACCTTTTTGTTTCGTTGACCTAGATCAAATTCTTAAACCATATTTATTTATGTTGGTATTTACAAAGGCAACTTCGTTAATTACAAATATCAATTTGTTTGAAAGTTAAATTATAAAAGGTGTGTAACAAGTTCAAAATACATTGTGCAAAAAAAATGTTACACACAAAAATTGATCAATCTACTGATAATTTATTTTATAAGTTGTATATTTTAAAGCCATTCTATTAGGTTAGTAGATTATGTAATGAGGGTGTTTCATTGTGATAGTCATATATATGGGATCTGGCATGAGTTGTCATATCATACCATATTTTATTAAACGAGTTCAGGAATTTTGTTAGTAAGCGAGCCTTCGGCGAATATTAAATAAATATTCACGCAAACATAATGATAAATCCCAAATGTTGTTTACATTTCGTGACGTCATTTGACGTTGCAACGTCATTTCAGCAAAATAACAAAATGCGATTGGTCAATAAACGAAAACTAAGCCAATGAAAACGCTTTAAAAAGTTGTATTACACATGTGTAATATAAAAAAAATATGTAATGGTTGTATTGCATGGGAAACAGGGTATAGCATGTGATAAAAATATTTATATAGACACAACACGTTGGATGTTTTGACATTATACGTTCTATGATTTTTTGGTACTTGTCTAATTTAATAGATTGCATCTTCTCTTTGAGCTTAAATAATAATTTCGACTAAAATAATATAAACAAATAAGTAAATATGCATTTCAATCATAACAAATTGCATCCTCAATTTTACATAAAAATGAAATACTTTGACAAAAAAAATAAAATAATAGTATTATTATTTTACGTGTAAGTTTTGTGTTTCAATTAGTTAATGCTAACCAAGTATTCCCCATTTATCCCATAAAGAAGCATTGCTTGAGTTCAAATGGGGTTTGTTAATCTTGCCATTTTAGTAAAAAGCCGATCTATGACCACAAAACGTACAGGATGCTGCAGAAAATCAACCTCCGCGCAAAGATTTGATTGGAACCAGCGTTGCTGGATCAAATCCCTGCCTTCATAACCAACCACGAGATGATAGCCGAGCCACGCGGTAGAATGATTTTCCCGTTGTTATTTTTACGTTTTTGAATTAAGGAAATGTACTTTTTGTTACTAATCTATTTTTAAAATATAAAATAAAATGATACTGCTTTTCATAATACATGTATAACACTTACACACACACACAAATAAAATCGTACCAAATCTGATAGGATTTTCTGTGATGGCAGAGATTGAATATGAGAGAATGGAACGACAACTCTGATTTGAGATTGGCAGAACATGGGAATTATAGCAAGCCAGACCAGTTTTATTGCATTCAGCTTACTAAACTTGATGTTTTGTTTAGTTTTAACTCGTGTAATGAACGTTTGAAGATTCTGAAGCACATTGTATTCGGTTACCATCGGATATCTGCATTATTTTATTTGATGTCAACGGGTTTTCACAATTTTCACGCTAAACGATGTCCTTATCACAATATCTGTATTGATGTAAAACAATATAAATATATCGCTTAATGTCTACAATTTTGTTAGCAAAAATATGGGTCACGACCTAACAAAATGTCGAGTAAAGGTTCAGATTGTGTCGGTGATATAAGTTCCTTTCACAATGCAAACAATACTAACAAATCCAAATACAAACGTTATGTTTTCAATATATTATATCCATAATTGGCTTGACCTAAAACTTTCATTTTTAAGTTATTAACTCAATAATATATTTACACAGCACACACTTAGAAAATGGGGAAGAGCCGCCATTTTTGTTCACTGTTGTGGGCAATACGCACGCGTGAAAAACACTTCCGTTTGTTTCGTTTTTGGAATTCCTGCTATTTCATCAATCTTTTTAAAAGACTTTTCGGTGTCTATTAATACTGTGATACAAAATACCTTAGGCCAAGTAAACGCACACTAAAACACGTGAGTCAGTCCGTGTAATATAAATTGTCAATATAAGCTCAACAAGCCATTAAGGTAATGCAATATTCATGGTAATCATTTTTTGTTACACATATATCAAGACTTTTTTATTTGGAAAGTATTTTTAAAATATATCCGGAGACCTGTCTTTATTAAAAACAGTGTATGTTTAAAAAATCCTTTTATTCTGTAAAGCCTCTATAACGCACAAAATCAACGAAAATATCGTAACGTATGTTGTAAAATAAAGTTAACACCTAAACAATCAATGTTCCTTATAGCAATAGCCAAAATTTCAACGCTAGATGTGGTATGATTACATAGATTTGTGTAGATACAAAACGCTCGCTTTTATTTATTTGTGACACAATTAATTCCATTTTAATTTCCCGCTAATATATCTATTCATACGACACACGAACACTAAAATGGTACCATGTTAGTGTTCATGTGACGTATGAATAGATATCGTTGCGGGAAATTAAAATGGAATTAAATATGCAAAACAATAATAAAAACGGGCATTTTGTATCTACAAACAATTATTTTACCACATCTGGCGTTAAAATTTCGGCAATTGCCATAAGGAACAATGATTTTTAATTCTTAAACTTTATTTTACAAAATATTGTAAGAAATTTTCGTTGAGTTTGAGTAGTAATGGGGCTTAAACCAATCTACAAATATTCGAAGGTAGTGTTATAAAGTAAAAGGCAATAACATTTTTCGGCATTGATATATATCTATTTTATTATTCGGAATTTTGTGGAAGTTATTTTTTCGCTGTCCTAAAGGTATCTATCAAAGAAAAACTTGACGAACAAAAATGGTTTTACTTACAATCTGTTGGTGTTATCCAGAAATCTATGCTGATATAGCATACAATCCATATGAGTCTTTTTTAACAATGGTAAATTAATTACAACATGTATTATTGTAAATTATCATGTTTTCGATTTGTGTCCATTTACTTTACATGCAGTTTATACGTATTCACTCCAAAATCACGAAAGCAAAAATCATAACTTAAAATATTATTATTTTGTTTATTTTTGTATTCATTTACTTACACTATTGTTAAAAACGCTTAAAAAAAGGTTTAAAGTAAAGATACCTTAGTTTATCTCTGAATTATTTTAGACTACTCTTTTAAGTGTTAGTTTCACAACGTACGGCTTAAGACTAATCAATATTTTGATAAATCATCAATCATTACCAAATTTGTTCCTTCAAGTGTTCCGATTCCGCGGACTATATTCTTATTCGATTCAATTGAAACAAAAGGTAAGTCTATATCTGATTCAATGTAACAATCGAACTGATTGTTATATTTAACATTTTAAATAACTATACCATCCCATTGTGCATACAAGAATTAATAGGCCATATCGGCCGTTTAAATGTGCTTTAATAAGAGCCACAATAGAACGACAAATCATACAGGTTAAAGCTAACGAAACAAAATATTTGTAAAACTGTGATGTTAATTTTACAAAGTTTCCAATATTGTTCACATGTTTTGCAATTAGTCTTCTCGTAGCTGTTAAAATCAATTTACGGTGTCTGTATCAAAGACTTTACATTACTGATCCAGTTTTATGGTAATAATTATGATTTTCTAAAGTGTTTACATGCGTATTGTTCATTTTAGATATATATAAATATAAACAACAACTGCGTAAATATCTCAAACGTGTGAATGCATTACAAAGTTGATAAAAAATAAAAAAAACATGTTATAGATTATGATATACGATTTTTTTACATAAAGCGCTAATATGTCAAATAAAATTTAAACATCTGTTTAACAACATTTCAACGAATTATCATAAAAAAACGCTCTTCCTTTTTGGGGTAGATTGAATTATGTATGCAAGATAAGGTCGATAATAAGAATATTGAAATAATTAAGGAATTAATTATTAATAAAGTTATGTATTTTTACCGACTCCATAATGTGGATTTCTGATACGTATAAATGTAACATTAATATGTGATGAAGTGAATAATTTAGTATTAAATAACCACGCATCGGAACAGAAAATATTGTAGTATAATTATGTAAAATTACGTCGTAATTATTTTTGCTTAACATTGTTCATTTGAAATATCTTTTACGACATTTTAACTCGTCAGATCATTTCAAAATAAATCATATATATTCATAATATGTCTACGTTTTATATAAACTAACATATATTACCCTTTTAACAACAGTCGTACACCACAGTTCTTTATAGTTATGTATTTTCATGGTATTATCGTGTATCATATGCTTGGGCAATGGTTCATCTTGTGTATTTTCCGGAAAAATGCTTTTGCCTAGTGAATTTTATACAGAAATGCATTGTTCAAATTTAAATCGTGATTGACTACTGCTATTTTGCATACATTCCTTTATTGCAAAATTTGTATTTACCAATAAGTGAATGCATTTGGTAAGAGCTAAGATGGCGAGAATGACAGCAAACAGTATACAAAGGTATATAGATTGTTACAACTAACTACATAAACAAAGTCTGTTTTCAGATGGTAAAAGGACGCTGTTCACCAACAAATAACAGGCGGCTATCGTTAATAACTGTTTCTTTTTAGATAAGAACATGCGCAAAGAACGTCCGGACTTTATTTATCCCTAATACCGATTTTATTTGGGCCGCACGCGACCGAGCAAATTTGTTTCATGGGAAGTAAACATTGAGAGATGTATAAGCGTTTATAACGAGAGTTCATCCGTATAATATTGTAATTAGTAACGTCCATGCACATTAAAAGGCGTGCATGCACGCACGGAATTTTACCCGTTTTTGCCGGTTTCTTCTTTGTTCATAATGACTACAATACTTAACATGTGTTTGTGCTTAATTATTTTAGTTTTAGTTTAAAAAAATGAGAAACTTATTTTTTTTAACAGAGAATTTAAATTAATTGTAACTACACTACATATGAAAGGTTTATGGACAACGAAATTGTAAAACATCCCAGTGGGCATCAAACGTCTTACGAACGTTGCTGAAACGTAATATTTAGTTCGCAACGTCGGCAACCATTACCGAACGTTGCCATAACGTTGCATACAAAACAATACCAGAACGTTTCATCATAACGTTGCAAGGACGTTTCAGAAACGTTGCATTCTGATCATGACATTAGTAACCACTTCCGAACGTCTCTGCAACGTTGCACGCGAAACGGCGATCGAACATTTGAGACGTATGTTGCAACAACGTTGCTTCTAGGTAATTGTGCACTCTTTTAGCGTCTTCAGTTTATCTGCAGTTTTCTTTCTTGAATTCAATATCGCCGCTAGTTTGTTTCCCTTGAATGTCTACTTTCTTATTTTTTTTCAAATAATTATTTTGCTTCAAAAAAACGAGTGGTATGTTCCTGCATCGCATCAATGAAAATATGATTTCTTGTAAATTTTAGAAATCCAATTTTTTAAATTTTACAGATCAGTTGCTTACACTTAAAGATGCTTAAGATGAATTTTTACTCAAAATCGCTGGATAAAATGTATTGTTTAAGTTGTGTAATGCATTAAAATGGTAGAATCTAGTTTCATGAGAAACTGTAACAAAAGTGTGACGGACGGTATGACAGAAGGAAGTAATGTACGCAATTTTGCCTAAGAGCTTTCGCATTATAACATTCGCTCTTGGTTTGATTATATGTGAGACTAGAGTACATTTTTCGAGACTAAAATAACATTATTATTTGTTTTGCCTTCAAAACCAAAGTGCTTTGTTGATGATATATTATGGGTGACATTTGAGCAATTGCTGTAGGATTTAAAGTTATTCTTCAGTGTATTCGTTTTGTAGACTAGCAACAAAGATACTGCCTCGCAGGTCAAATTGAAAGAAAAAGAATAAGTCATTAAAACAAATAATTGGCAAATGTAGCATGTAGCGTTTTCTTTTGGTTGTCTCCCTTTGATCGTTATTAAACAAATATTTTGACTGGTAACCATTCAGCTACTATCTACTTTCTCTCTATTTTAAACAAGATAATTCGCTGCTGAAACATTATTTCGGTAAAATCCAACAAATTATAGTAAAAGTAAATAATGATATCAAACATATTTAATAATTCGAAAACACAGAACACATAATGTATTATGAAATTTTAATGAATTGAATAAGCACACATTTCCGATACAATAAAATCACATCATTTTGTAAGTAAGTACAATATTACTGATTTTATTAAAACACTTTATTTTATTATAACCAGGTAATACAAAATAAGCCGGATATGTGAAAATAAGGATTACTGAATATACCAACAATAGCAATGTTTACATGGGACGAGCTACACACGGGCTAGGCTGTAAATTCCTAGAAAATGTTACCATGTGAAATGTTTGATTATTCCCGCAATATATATATGTTACTTTTAAAAGATAAGTTTAAAAATCTAAGTACACATTGGTTTCTGATGGTGTGGAAATTTTTAGGATATAATGATTTCTTTAAAGAAACTCTGAGTGGAACTTCGCTTATACACAATATATTAAAATGAGCATCGTATATCCATGTAAGAAACACAATAAAGCAAAAACAGGCAGTGCTATTATACTATTTTTAGAACCTTTCATACGGATTTAAAATACATTTTTAGTTAATCACTTCTTATAACTAATAACTTAATTACAAACAATCCATAACAATGATGATTGTCGAAAAAATGTCCTAAACTGATTACTTCCTTGTAAACAAAGGTCAGTTCTTTGCGTTAAGTGTGAAACGCGAATGCACTTGAGACCTGAAAATATAATTATTTGAATACACGATATGAACAATTAGATATACAAAAGTGATGTTTACTAAACATTTTGATAAAACTTATTTCAAAGATTCATTCTTAAAAATGCGAGGTACTTTGTGACGAGTATGTAAAATAAACTTAAACAAGAAAACAAAGAATTATTATTTACAGACGTTAAAAAATGTAACGCAATGTTTATAATTTTTAATACATGAAAATTCACACGCAAAAAGGTTTCTCCAGAATCAACGTGATTTCAAAGTGTGAGTTCACACATTTAATTCAACTCTTATAAATAATATTTGACCTACAGCTCTGTCTCATAACTTGAACATTTTACCTGTATAAGTATGTCAATTTGCAATTGAGAGAATGTTCAATTTGTTAAATAGAGTTTTTTACGTTGGACGTTATTTTGTATCATGTTTTGTGTCCATATTATTTACTCAATAAATGAAATAGCATGTCTGATATGCATTTCTATTAAAGTTTATCAAAGCATACCTTATTGCATTACATTAAATCGACAAACACAAAATTAGTTGTATAAGGGTCCTTTAAGAAGTGTGTAGTTGTGATAAACAATTTGAAACATAAAACTCTCGCAACAGCTTTCTTACTTATATCGACTATAGGTGACGCGGTTTGAACAGATTCCACGGAACACTTATGCTAAAATGTAAAAGGAAGCGTTTGGTTATTTATTACAAACTGTTCCCACACAGAAAATACAAATCAATGTAAAGATAATACATTACTGAGATTTATTTTGAAAATATTGATTCCTACGTACAAAGGAACAAATAAGCATCGAACTGTGGTCGCCGGGAATAAGAAACGTGTTGCAAGTAGCAAAGACAATTACATTATTGTTAAAAGCGACATTATGCGCATCTAACAGTATATGCTATGTTTATATGTGTCTATCGCAACCGTTGTTTATTTTTGGTATTTCACTTCATATAGACTTTTATTTTTGTTAATGCAGCATCAACATACAAAAACAATATCCCGGAAGCAGAAAAATAATGCATTTGAATATCAACCGTACTTTTCTTTGACAACTGATTATGCATGTACGATGTGAATCTAAATTTAGTTTTAGTGCAGATTCGTTCAAACGACACAAAGACACACTTTTTTATACGGATCATTTTAATTTCCTGCAACGATATCTATTCATACGACACACGAACACTAACTCCGATCCTAATAAAAAGACAGTTCCGCTCGGCTTAGAGGACTGGGACAGTCATGTAAAATATCGAATATAATATACATTTTGTATAAACAACTGGTAGCAAGATGAGTTGCGGATAATTGGTCAGTTACCACATTTTAACTAACTCTTTTGACCTGTTAATTCTTTTCAGCCCAATTCAACAGTGTTAGATGCGCATGATGTCGCTTTAAGGAAGTGTGTGAATGTTACTCTTGATATGGTGCTAAGCAAAAACAAGCACATATATGATTAGTGAATGTTTTTTGGTTATCTTATAACAAATAATAGCATATATATTGCCAACGCCATTTATTTTGTTTTAATTATGTTTGAAGGATATTTACGAACAAAGTATTTAGTCAAGTAATAATGAAACATTGACGCTCCAAATACATAACGAATTGAGCAAGAATAGTATTTTGCGCCCTTTCTCAATTAACTAATATAGGTCGCGGTTGCGTTTTTTATATGATTTCCTCCTAGCGATTAAGAGATTCCGGGTTTGATCATCTACGAGCGTACGCAATATGTTTTGGAATCCACAACAAGTAATAGTTCAACGCAGGAAACGGAATCGACTGAATTTTAATATATTTTAGACTTTCCATGCGATCGAGCTTAGGTAAACAGGTTTTAATTTGATACAGCAATCTAAATCAGACGTATTTGACGTATTTTTAATTTGTTTTGTCGGTTATACAATTGTTTGTTTTTCTTTTTATTGAAATAAAAGTTTCAATTGCCGTATTTTGCCGCATTTTACCTGGACGACCGTCAGCTACAGTACCGTCTACGCCATGGGCTGGAATAAAACATAGTATAAATTATTATTAAATTGTACAGTATATCGTGTGCACTTGGGAATCATTTTATCGCGAAACTTCGCCATATTTAGATGCTTTGTTACATTTGAACGTGAAAGAAAATGACATTAATTGAGAGATGTAGGGTATGCGGATTTTCATTAAATTAATGCGACATGTACATATGACTAGAAGAATAGCTTATTATGCCTCTCTTCGAAGTTTGCTGGATGTCTGTCTGTCGGTAGACCAGTTTCCGATCAATACCTCGTCTACGAATTGACCGATTTGCTTGATACTTCACATGTGTAATGGCCTTGGACATTAGATTACCCCTATTGAAATTGGGGTCACTAGGTCAAAGGTCAAGGTCACTATCACACTATGTGTGAAAATCGTTTCCGATCATAACTCGTCTACCAATTGACTGATTGGCTTGATACTTCACGTTTCCATTAGCCTTGGACAGTAGATGACTCCTTTTGAAATTGGGTTCACCAGGTCAAAGGTCAAGGTCACTATCACACCAAGTGTGAAAATCGTTTCCGATCAATAACTCGTCAACGAATAGACCGATTGGCTTGACACTTCACATGTGCATTGGACTTGAACAGTATATTTACCCAATTGAAATTGGGGTCACTAGATCAAAGGTCAAGGTCACTGTTGCACATTAAGAGAAAAATATTTTCCGATCAATAACACGTCAACTGATTCGCCGTTTTGCTTGATACTTCCCTTGTGCATTGGCCCTTAACAGTAGATGACCCCTATTGAAATTGGGGTCAGTAGGTCAAAGGTCATGGTCTCTGGCACAATCAGTGGGAAAAGCATTTCTGAACAATAACTCGGCAACGAATCAACCGATTGGCTTGATACTTCCCATGCGCATTTGCCTTGGGCTATAGACGACCTCTATTGAAATTGGGGTCACTAGGTCAATGTCACTGTCATACTTAGTGTGAAAATTGTTTCCGATCAAAACGTCATCAACGAATTGACTGATTGGCTTGGTACTTCACATGCGCATTTGTCTTGGACAATAGATTACCCCTAATGCCCTAATGAAATATGAATCACTAGTTCAACAAGGTGAACGACAATGATGAATGTGGTTGTGAAATATCGTGTTTTTAATGAATCAACATACAAAACCATTATATAAAGCCACCATATTGATTGAACATCTATGACACGAAATAAGCAGACATGTGAGACATAAGTATTTGGGTATTTTATACATATATATATATATATATATATATATATATATATATATATATATATATATATATATATATATATATATATATATATATATATATATATATATAATAAAAGTAAAAACACGTGTCTGGGATTTTAAATATATATTGATTTAGCTAACGCGTTTCGCATAGCTCATCAGGGCATAATACAATATATATTGATTTAGCCAACGCGTTTCGCATAGCTCATCAGGGCATAATACAATATATTTCACATGACGCAGAGATTTAAATAAAAAATTGAATCACGATTTCTTAACATGAATGCAATGTAAAGCATTGATTTGTAATGTCTGTTTTCATTCAATATAAATAAGTTTACTTAAGATTACAAACTACTGAAAATGTGTCATTTTAAACTTTGCTGGTAGTTATATTTAATAGTTTTGATACAAGAACACATTTAGCTGTTTTCAATTTTAATGCATACGTGCACGTTGCGTATTTGCAACGAAAATCTTAACAAGACCGGTTAGTCCATGCTTTTATTTCTTTTTTTTTTTACAAAGTATTTATAATTATCATTTGCAAATACACTTTCAAACAAATATATATATATATATATATATATATATATATATATATATATATATATATATATATATATATATATATATATATATATATATATATATATATATATAACTGGAACGATATCATTAAAACCTTCCGCAACACCTGTAAGGTTAAAAGTAAAGGGAACAATTCAAAACCAAATCGCATTTCATTTAATTTCAACCCACTTGGTCTTGCAGGTAATAGAACAGAACAGAACATGTGTTTTATTATGACTTGCCCAATGTACGCCGCCAGTATAACAAAACAAACAATGCATGATTAAGAAGATACGTGACACGTTAATCATATAATTTCAGTACATACGGTATACATTTCAGTGCATAAGGTAAACCTGTTTAGTACATACGGTATACATTTCAGAACATAAGGTATACATTTCAGTACATACGGTATAGATTTCAGTACATAAGGTATAACTGGACTTTATGACAAAACATATTACATGGACTAGTATATACATAATACACTTTGTTAATTCAGAATGTTTAAGTATGTATCTTTGTTTAACGAGGATGATCTAACATTCAATATGTAGTTCTTTTATCAAATCTGTATTGAATATAAAGAGAAAACTGAAATAATTTGGTTTGGTTATCAATGCCGCACATTTCAAAAATTAATACATCGATGGGCATTGGTAATAGTACTTTGGTACATATTTAGTGCGTTCTCCTCTAACAATGGACATATAAGCATGACATGATATTCATCTTCAATATCTTGTGAATTACAAAAAACAGTAGAGCTGATCCCTGGCAATTCTATTTCTACCAGTTTGTATTCTTAGATGGTGAGCCGTTAGTCTTAGTCTACAGAAAAATATTCTTAGGCTGCTTGGTAGAAAATCTATGAGAGAAACAATACTTGTTCAGCAATAACTTTACATTATATGACAAAGTTTTCAAGTCATTGTTACAATCTTCCTTGGCCCATAACCTTTTTAATAATACTTTTATCAGTATGTATAATTTTACTCCAGTATTTAATAAGTTTTAGAAGCCTTGTAATGAATATAGGGTACCGACCGACTTTCCCATATACGCCCTCATTATATGCATTAGTTTTAAGTTAAAAAATACGTTTGAACAAATTTCAAGCGTATTTTCGCAGTTCTTTTGATTGTGTGAATCTCCATACCTCTGCTGCATAGATTAGTAAAACAAACAACAAACAAATGAATCAAACAGTTGACGCAATATATTTGGATAAGTTTGAACATTTTATTAGTTTGTAGAAGTATGTTTAATGCCTTTATAGCTGTACCTGCTCAATATTCCTGGTTCAGATTAACAGCCTCAGTGTAGTTTAAAACATTGGCAATATATTAAAATCGTCTAAAATCATTTATTATTTGCCATCGAAGTTCCATTTTACATTTGATAACAGTCTGCCTCTCTTTCTGAAAACCATAGTTTTTGTTTTGGTCTACTACTCGGTCTACTAAATTAAATTAGGAAAATACCACTAGCTTAAAATAGCATTACAAAATTTCACACAAATGCGATCCTAGAATAACCTCGCTTTCCATAAAATAATAATTTAGCAGATTATCATAGCCACATGCTGTACCTGATCTGATGTCAAAAACCTAACGTCATTTAACATTTCGTCGGTGGTGATTGGTTTATCAAGTTCTGGGATCGGGACTTCACAGTTATTAAAATCATGTGAACGACAAAATTGTTCTGCCTCGTCATTTGAACATTGCGAAATATCATTACTTAAATTAGAGAAATAGTTATGAAATCCATCATTAGAAATGTGGTTACTCTGTCTATTCGTATAATGTTTAAAATGCTTTTAAAACTCTATAGGTTTAGCGTGCTTTAATTTCTCTAGTGGCATGGTATATTATTTTCAAATAACCGTTTCTTTTTATTTATCAAACCAGCTTAAGATTTATAATTTGATTGTGTGCGCAAAGAAAATATCAACTCTCTGTTGTTTTGCACTCATTAAAAGTTCTAAGAGCTTTTAAGTATAATTTTTAGCTTGAACACATGCATTATCGTACCAGATCGAATTCTTTACATGCTATGCATAGTTATAGGAAACATTCTTATTCCCGGTATGGTTTAAAAACAACGGATCGGCTACTTCATGCATTATCGTTGTAAACGAATTTAGAAGTGTTTTTTATAGACTACCTATTGTGTAGCCTATTGAAATGGCTACAAGTCATTAAGTTATAAAGTTTGGTTAGTCGACTAATACTATCACTTCGGATTTCATCCCGTTAAGATAGATCCCATTTTATTTTTAAAATAATGTTAACATATCTCGTCCGGATAACCAAAATAAACATGTATTGAAAAACTAATTGGTGTATGATCGCTATATACGTTAAGATCGTCATCCGTAAAACTATTAATTCGCAAAAAAATGCATTATTTTGTTGGCAAATCATCAATTAACGACGTCCCTTGTTGCGATATAAATGTAAACTTCTCTGTGTCGGGCAATCTACCGCTGAGAATGCGATGACTGGTTGATTGACAAAGGTCAATAAGTTTAACACCATATCTGTTTACAATATTATCGGATGAGGCCCGGTACAATTGTAAATCTGGAATATAATCGTCATCATCAATGCACAATATACTCGCATTAAGAGCCTACGCGACTACTTAAATCTCCAACTATATAAACATATCCTAATATGTCGTATAAATTCTTATCTGATTCTAAAACGTCAAATATATCCACATTAAAAATATTGTACGCGGGAAAATCTTTACACAATACGTAAACACTGCATACAGAAGCTTCTGTGTCAATATGAATAGAATTGTATCCAGTTTAATCCATAAAACAGTGTCTAGATATTCCGAATAATTTCAATACCGTAAGAAAGTGTACGTTTCGGACAGATAAAATCTTGTACAGTTTTACTAACATTGTTAATAAAATCCACGCTGCCTAGTTTAAAAGCAGTAAGCCCATTCGTGTTCCATGATAGAACACGCAACTAACTCCCTTGAATTCCTAGTCCCTAACTGGATGCTCGTCGACAAACAGCGTGTCGTACGCAATCCGCGCTGCGTTACCTTTTTTGAAGGCCTCCTTCATACACAGCACCAAATTTCGGCGTGTGTCGACAACTTCCTTCGGGAACTGGTCTTTCACGTAGAACGTGGTACTATTTAGCGCGCTGCCCTGGTGCCGCACGAGCTCTCACCTTCACCTTAGGCGGCGTGAACTTGGCTACAATACTCCTGGGACTACCTTCTATTTCACGCTTTAGCCCCATTCTATGAGCTCTCTAGAAGCTTATTTTGTCCGCAATTAATTTTGCTACGTTCAATTGTTCGTGTATAAAGCCTCGCACCTTCATCTCTGTGTCTTCTTGCTTGCAGCTACCAAAATACCGGAATTTCACTGAACATCTGATTGTTCCGCATCGAATGTGACTGTAGATACGTTGCGTCCTCTTGCAGTCTACCATTGGTTTTCTCCAAAACAGCCATCTTACTATTAACCATACCAATGCTAAAATCCACGGAATAAGCCTTCACTTTCACCTTTGTAATCATTTCCTCTGATTTCCGGTTCCTATCCTCAATTGCAGTCCACAGCCTTTTGAGCTCCATAGACAAATTGTCAACCTTTTTCTCTAAAACCATTAAGGAATCAAGCCTCTGTTCAATATTAATTAATCGTCCATCAATGCTTTTTAGATACTCAAGTATTTACTTACTAGTATTACTGGTATTAGACATTCCCGTCGTCCTTCCATATTTCTATCAACAGGTCCTGAGCCTATCTCACTACTGTCTACATAAAAATCACTGGCTAGTAACTGAACTTTGTTAGCACCAAATAGATAAGAGTTTGTTTCACAGAGAATCTCAGTCACCAAGAACTTGTTTTCCTTATACGAGCCTCTCGTTTTCACATTCTTGTTATTATTTTCACTGCCGTTACTGTACCTACCTCTCTTATTTGTATTTCCCAACACACAGAGCACCATAATAGTCATCTATAATCCTTTATTTTCACCATTTTGACAGTTAACTATCACAATTTCACAATTTAAAATCAAAATGTTCTTTCTCACTTGAAACCATACAAAAGCAATTGTTCCTCGATGTTCTTTAATACCATACGCATAATTGTTTCACATATCTGAAAAGTAATGTCATTGCAATTAACTATCGTGCCATCAAAAAATTCCGCTTAAATTCATACGAACACTTATATGTGACACGCGTTATTATTACATTTCCTCGGAATGTCTTTGCGGCATGGTTATTGAGTATCGTTATTCTTCTTAATTCTATGGAACTCTAATTGTAGAAATACCGACAAAGTCGGTGTTATTCGATTGTTCATTCCTAACAATGCCCGTTTAAAGGGCTCTTCAAGCACTGTCTTCCATCTCTCAAACCTCTGACACGATGAAAGTAAACGATGAAATCATTCATCCGTGACGATCGGATGCTTCAGCAAGTGGGGAAGGTAGCCTGCAACATGCCGATTGCGCTGTTGTGCTCCTGAAAATGTATACGAGACATATTAATTAATCTTATGTTTTCCTGGTGTACCAACCCACCTAAATGAAGATATTGAAATAAAATTAGAATCATATCGCGTTTCACCATTTACACGTGCAAAAAGATTTAACAACACCTTCCCCACGTGCAAAAGCGCCTGACTGATGAATGATTTTAGCGTAATCTTGCACATAATATAGTAAAATTATCACATATGAAATTTTAAATTAAAATCTTAACTTATTACTGAGATATTCAAGTTTGAAAAGTGTTGCGTTAGAAAACTCTCCAAGTGTATAAGTCTAATAATTGAGAGCATATCAGTAGAGTTAACAAAATAACACCCCTTCTTTGTTTTATGAAAGTGTACGATAAACGATCACTTTGTCACCCAGAGCTCATGTCAATACTGCTTATACGTAGCTCTCAAATATATTGCAATTGAAATTTTAAATATATGGGTGTACCGTTGTGGCGAATCATTAAATTATTAAATATATTTTGTGTTATATAGTTATAAGCGATGCTTCTTTACTTGTCTATACAGCAACATTTATCGAACGTCATATTATGTTTGAATGATCTGAATACATCATGATGAATGTCCACAAATAGTAAGATACTTAGAAATTATCTCCTAAGCTAAATTAGTTTTACATACTTAACTCAATGCGAAGCCGAAATATAAGGCCAATGAAATTTACCACTTTAGAAAGACAAAGGGCATGTCGCTTCTTACACACAGCTTAAATCGGGAAGCAAGACGCTCGTGAGTTGATTATTACTTCAGCGATATTATCGTTTTAAGCGATTCGTTTTATGAGAACACTTAAACATTTTAAACAATTGTTTGTCTACATGACTGCATCAAAACATATGCATGAACATGCTGCATATGTTTGCCTACAACCATGACACATGAACATGCTTAAACACATGGTTTTTCAGAGTGAAATATACATAAACGGCACTTGCCCATATATTTCAATAATTGTCTTCAATCAAAGATAATTCCTTCATCATTAACAGCAGTTTGAAGTTTCATTTATGTGGGTCTCATGTTGTTTTTTCCAGACGCAAATCCACACACCAGAGTAACTTGCAGGAGCACGTGCAAATTATAATATATAATTCTTACCTTAATAGACTTTATTTATTATGACATGTTTTCGATTTTCGCATTCAATACTCTGTTGTTGTGGCATTTAATGGATAATAAAGACACACGCTCTTCGGGAACAATCTACAGACGGATTAAAAAGTATAATCTATAGTAAGTACAAATTTACCATTTAGAATATGTGTGCGTTCGAATAGGACTGTGCTTTTTGGGAGAAAAGGTCTTAAAGTAGAGCATACATATGAAAAATCAAAACGACTCACCATTTAGGCTCCATTTTGACAGTGTTCCTGACAATTTATGTATCCCCGAAACTACAACTGATGATTTTATGCGTATCACTATTGGGAATTCATAAGTTGGTTTACCGGGCGTGATAATATTGTAAGCACCCAGGGGTGTCTCTAGGTCGAGCGGGTCTTGGGTCGGGATGTACTCATTAAACATGAACAGCTTTAACGTTTCACTGATTTTATTGCGTGCATGTCATTTCAATACTCCTTAATAATTAATAAAACATATATATGTTGCAAAGTAGTCGCGTATATGACGTTCAAAGTTGTCAATGGGGCCAGTTGCATTGGTTGAAATTCAAATAAGCATACAAGAATATTATTACTACTAAACCAATGTATTACCAGTGTAATAGCCTGGGTGGACCTGTCCGAAGTTAGTAATGTCCGAATTATAATACAAGAGCTTTTGTCATAATTGAATAGTACTAACAGTATATTAAGCATAGCTTTTCTCTAGTTATCCATTACTTTGATGTATTTCATGTGGATCCAGCTTATATTTAATGAAGCCATCCATTGTTTAATATGGGAATTTTATTGTTCCAGCATCTTAGGCTGGCGCTTAAGATTTTGAATGTGACCGCCATTTGCATTCTTTATCTCTGACGTAGGAATATATTGTTTACATTGACATTTGTATATGTCATAGCTGAAATTATGATATTTGTAATGTGTGTCTCCATATAGGAATTATTATAATAATTTAGCATAACATGTCAATCGAATCATTTATAAGTCCGTTAAAGTCACACCTATGCAGCACTATTTTACAAGTTGTGTGGCGTAATGCTGGAGAGCTTTAGACACCTCAAAGCTTTTCTCAAAGTCTTTATAACTGGGAAATGTTTTGTGTAGTTATTTTAACGTTTTTGTTATCTATAAGAAACGCTGATTTATATTGCGGCACATGTTAATTAGTGATTCAGTTTTGTTCACAATAGTATTGTTCTTGTAATAGTTTAACCGAAGTACCGCCTTGGTACTTCCAGCATCTCACTTTGCATTCTGGAATCTGATTGGCTGCCAGCAATGCAGCATTCAGTTCCAGCATCCTGATGCTTGCAGCATTTATTTTCAGCATTCTGATGACTATATAAGGCGCTCAAACCAGTCAATCGGGGTCAGTTAGCTTGCCAGCAACAAGTGTCATCTATTATTATTAATACGTGCCAAAATGTCTTTCAAAATATCGAACTCAACCAGAAGTGTCAATGGTAATTCATTTGTTTAGTAGCAATAATATTCTTTAATGTTTATTTGAATTTCAACACGTATTTAAAGTATAGTCAACAAATGCAACTGGCCCCATTGACAACTTTGAACATCGTATACGCGACTACATTGCAACATAGATAAGTTTTACGACAGTTATTAATTATTAAGATTATTGAAATGACATGCGCGCAATAAAATCAATGAAACGTTAAAGTAGTGTATATTCAATGATTACATCCCGATACAAGGACCAGCTCGACCTAGAGACACCCCTGGGTGCTTACAATTTGGTGTCAGAAGTGTCAGATGCCAATATATTTTTAGCATCTAGAACAGCGATCGCAACTATACGCTAACCGACAACTCGACTTGATCTACATACATAAGAATTTTGCCACATAAACAGTAGCCATTATGGCTTCCCCCGATCCCGAGATATCTTTTGTTTCACATCCTTCAGAAACAGCAACTATCGACAAAATAAACGGTAACGAATCTCTATCATCACAAAACTATGAGTCGGCCGACGATCGACGACACGTCCGCTTCGGAGAGAGTTCAGATTCTCGCAACAACGCGCATCCACACAATTTACGCGTTCTGATCGTACCAACAACAGCACCCAACATCCGCGCTTTAGCCAAGGAGATTCTTACTCCCAGTATTCAGACCGACCACAGCGAACAGTCACTATTAAACCCGATACATATGACGGGACAAACGGCTTTGAACAGTACCAATCTCATTTTCGCGATTGCGCGGAATTGTCCGACTGGGACGAAAGGACGCGTGTCCTTATGCTTGCTGCGAGTTTACGCGGTGCGGCGCGAAAATTTTATATGAGTCTACCTGACATCGAACGTAACGATTTTAGACTACTTACGTCAAGATTGTCGGAAAGATTTGGTAGCAGCAGCAAACACCAGTGTCTATAGTTAAGTAAACTTGAGAATCGCCGCCGCGCAAAAGGGGAATACACTTCAACACCGATATTTCGAAGTCATCGGGACCGTTAAAAAACTTCGGATTAATGATAATTCGAAATAAACATTTGACAGAAGACTTCTTTGATTCTCTAAAAATAAAACGCTATGGACTTCGCATGGTTCGGTTACACGCTACTATTAATAATTGTTTTACTTAAAAACGTAAACTAGTCAGATAGCAATAGATTGCTACTAACGGAGGAATAAAACGATTATTTTTCTTCTTTCTTATTTTCCTCTAATTACAGAACATATAAAATAGAATCAATAGCACAAAGTATCAGAACCTTGTTAGAGCCATGTTGACAGTGTGTTTGCCGGAACACCAAATTATCTGCTATTTGCTACGCGCAGACGACAAAGTGTAATTATCGGCTTTAGACAAAGGTGTGAACTTACGCTTAGTGTTTTGCAGTTTTGACTTCGGATTAAAGAGTGATAATTAGGTGCGAATTTTATTGTTGGGACCGAAAGATTCACTTCGAATTAACGATTTCTTCGGTTTAACGAAGTTTGGATTAACAATGAAATTTTACATTAAACAAAGAAGAACCAAAATCGGGACCCGAAAAATACTTCGAAATAACGGTGACTTCGGATTATCGGTGTTCGAAATAACGGTGTTGAAGTGTATATTGCTTCCCTTGCCGATGATTTAAGACAGCTTTCACAGAAAGCGTATTCTGACCTCGACCATCGTTCCCAAGAGAAATTAGCCCTCAATCAATTATATAAGTTAGTGTCAACCGAGATGAAGTGTCGATGCATGGATCATGATTGCATTTCTATAAACGAAGCGGTGTCCGTCATCGAACGCTACGGGTCAATATTAGATAACTCGGTCCCAAACGTCAGGTCAATCGAAAGCGTTGATATAGAAGGTACTCTAAAACGCATTGAGTCACGCTTGACTAAAATCGAGTCACATTCCAACGGTCGTTACTTCGATTCCGCGACGTCAACTCGTCTGTGCTTTGGTTGCAATTCGCCGAACCATCTATGGGCTTCATGTCCTCAGAACGCGAATCCTCGCCCGCGCCGTAATGTACGGAATGCCACAGGGGACAATTTGCAAATAAAATCAACAAGTACGCCCACAAAGCCACATACAACACACGCGTATCAATGACACACAGAGGTCGGAAAACTAATTTGCGCTGGCTCTGTAGGCCAAGAGTCAGCCACATTGTACACAAATCGGCCTAAATTTGAGCCTTCATGTGGCAAAGTTCATTCTGCTAGATCTGAATCAAATTTCAACAAAAACGACAACGGTTTCTATGTGACGTGTTATATTGGGTCCGTATCAGTAAACTTTCTCATTGACTCTGGCGCCACAACATCATTGATTTCCGACAAAGCATTACAACAAATAGGTCTTGAAATACCCTTTGAACTTCGGCCAGTAACAAAGATTTTTAAAACTGTAAATGGGCAGGCAATGGAAGTCAGTGAAAGTGTCGACCTTATAATCCGCATGGCTACGGAGAGATTTGATCACACCTTTATTGCATGTGAAATGAAAACCGATGGTATATTGGGACAAGATTTTCTCAAGCAATACGTTGATAGCATCAATTACAAACGGTCGTGTTTAGTTATGGGTAAAAAAGTTGTTCCATTATGGACAGGTGGGCAGGCGAACCAGATATGCCGAGTGCAGCTACAGGAGACAGTCAAACTTCCCCCATATTCACGTAGAATGGTCTCAGATGAAATACCGCCCAAAGAACACTTATCACCTATTGGCATGATCGAACCCTCCTTTGATCTTAAGGCACATCGTGAAATTTGTATCATGGGCGGCCTGATAGATACCACTTCCGGTTTGGTCAACTTGAACCTGTAAAATTATGGTCCTTCAGACGTTACAGTATTCAAAAACACCAATTTAGGAACATGTGAATCATATTTTGAACCTGAAATTGTCCCCAATTCAGAATGCGTTTCTTGGGTACAAGAATCCGTACAACCGGATGTGTTGCCTGAGCATCTTGTTGACCTATACGAAAGAAGTTCTACACAACTAAATGCGCATGAAAAACGTGGTTTACACGAAATCCTTTGTAAATTTCAAAACGTATTCTCCAAAAGTGCTGAAGATATAGGCCGAGCCGACCTTGTTCAACACTCTATCAATACTGGCAGTGCAGCACCAATTCGACAACCCCCAAGGTGTTTGCCTCTTGGTAAACGGCAAATTGAAAAAGAGGAAGTTCACAAAATGCTAGAGCGAGGCATCATCGAGCCATCCAAAAGTGCATGGGCCAGTCCTGTAGTTCTAATCACTAAGTCTGATGATACACCAAGATTGTGTGTTGACTATCGAAAACTTAATGACGTCACTGTTAAGGTTGCATATCCACTTCCAAGAGTTGATGACTGCATTGATGCCCTCTCTGGGTCCAAATTTTTCAGCACACTTGATCTCAACAGTGGATATTGGCAGGTTGCCATGAAACCCGAAGTCAAGGAGAAAACAGCCTTCGCCACTATTGTTGGACTATATCAGTTTACTGTCCTTAGCTTCGGCTTGAGTAATGCTCCCAGCACATTTGAGCGCCTGATGGAAAATGTTCTACGAGGTCTTCAGTGGGTGGAATGCCTTCTTTATATGGATGACATCATTATTCCGTCAAAAGATGTTCCACAGGGCCTTACAAGGTTGGAACATATACTAGAAAGACTTCAGAAAGCTTGCCTCAAATGTAAACTTTCACAATGTATACTCTTTCAGAAGCAAGTCCTGTTTTTAGGTCATCTGGTATCCGGAGATGGCATTGCAACTGATCCAAAAAAAATTCAGCAGTACTCAACTGGTCAGTTCCACAAAATGCTAAGGAAGTAAAGTCCTTTCTAGGATTATGTTCCTATTATTGCAGATTTGTTTGTGGTTTTGCCAAAATTGACAGTCCCCTTCACAAAATAGCTGACAAGAGAAACAAATTTGTCTGGGATGCAGAATGCGCAGAGGCTTTCAAAACCTTGAAAACAGCTCTCACCTCCTTTCCAATTCTTGGTAACCCAGTGCCCGGCAAACAGTTTGTGTTAGACACAGACGCATCTGACAGAGCTACGGGAGCTGTGCTTTCCCAATTTCAAGAAGGTTGCGAAGTTGTCATTGCTTATCACAGTAAAAATCTCAATGGACACGAACTGAACTACTGCGTTACACGGAAAGAACTTCTTGCTGTTATTCATGCCCTTAAGTCCTTTCACCATTACCTCTACGGAAAGCCTATCTTGTTGCGTACTGACAATGCTGCCGTATCTTGGATGCGCAACCTCAAACAACCCACTGGACAGGTAGCCCGTTGGCTTGAAGTACTTGGCATATATGACTTGACAGTTGTGCATCGCCCAGGTCTGCAGTACCGCAATGCTGATGAATTATCCCGATCTCCTTGTTCCAAATGTTCGAGGCAGGAAAACCATAACGCACCTGACGATGGCTAAACTGAACCACAAACTCCCCTGTCAAAATGTAGAACTTCAATATGATACAAGTCGTCACTCAGGGATCTCCAGTGCTGATGTCAGAGTTGTTACTCGCAGTCAAACTGTTTTCAAATTCTCGCCACTGTTACTAGATAACTGGTCATTAGAAGATATCCAGACCAAACAAAGACAGCGCCCTTCATTAAAGTCTCTATAACGCTCAAAATCAACGAAAATTTCGTTAAGTATTTCGTAAAATAAAGTTAACACCTTAACAATCAGTGTTCGTTATAGCAATAGCCAAAATTTCAACGCTAGATGTGGTATGATTACATAGATTTTTGTAGATACCAAATGCTCGTTTTTATTTATTTGTGGCCACAATTAATTCCCGCGAATATATCTATTCATATGACACACGAACAGTGTTCATGTGTCGTATAAATAGATATGCAAAACAATAATAAAAACGAGCATTTTGTATCTACAAACATCTATTTTACCAGACCACATCAGGCGTTGAAATTTTGGCAATTGCCATAAGGAACACTGATTTTTAATTGGTTAAGGTAGCGCACCTGTAATGGGCACATATCCAAATATAATCTAATTAATTATTTTCTTAATCAGCATCATTTCACTGAACTACATGCAAATTTGTAGGTAGGCTTTCCATGCTTTTTTAAAAAATATACCGATTTTTTCAAAACCACCCCCACGCTCGGCTTTTGTCCAATTTATTTTCACCCCTGGGGTATATAAAAGTTCCATAATTCATCAAATTTCCAAATATGGGCATGCAGTTGGTGTGTACAGATGCTGTAAAGGTGTTTAAAGTTTAAACAAGATGAAATAAGTATTCTTTTACAGACATTTATTTTTTACAAATTTTTATCTATGGAAGAGCGCCATGAAATGTAAGTGATTTCAGCCAAGTAAAAATTGGGTTGGTTAAAAACAAAGTGTCATAAAATTCAAAATAGTATCATTTAAGTCATATTTTAAACTTAGTTTTTATAGAAACACTCTATGCAGCAAAAATACCAAGAAATAGACAGATTTACCGTTTACTTTTTGAAATAAAAATAAAAATGCAACATGCATGGTTCGTATTTTCAACAGTAAATCACCCAATTTCGCCATAACGTTGTTTTAATTTTAATAATTGAAGAATGTGCATAACAATTGCAACATATTTAACAATAAATATAGCTTATATGCCATATTAAATCAAATTACGTTAGAAAATAAATAAAACGCGTCGCAAAAAAAGTATACGTCGTCGGCAGGATTCGAACCTGCGCGGGAATATCCCAAAAGATTTCTAGTTTATCGCCTTAACCACTAGGCTACGGCACCTAATAGTAGGCTCTTCAACCTTCGAAGAAATCGCGGGAAATCATTAGAGGTGCGCTACCTTAAGTTTATTTTACGAACAATTGTACGAAATGTTCGTTGATTTTGAGTAGTAATGTTACTTTAAGTTTCATAATCAATGTTCTCGAGCAATCCAGCTCTCGCCCAACATGGTCCCAAGTAATGGATCAAAGCAGTGAAACCAAAACTCTCTGGCGTATGTGGGACAGACTTTCATTACTTGATGGTTGTCTATTTCGCATCTGGTATGATGATAGCAACATTAGTTTCAAGCAACTGCTAGTCCCATCTGTCCTCAGACCTGAGCTACTTGACTTTATGCACAACATCCCCTCATCAGCTCACCTTGGCACTGACAAAATGTTGGCAAAGGTACAGCAAACTTTCTGTTGGCCTGGGATAAAATCCTCCATTGAGAAGTTTTGCTCTGAATGTTATTCATGTGCAGCAAGCAAGCCGTCAAAACCCTCCAAGTCCCCGCTTGGCTCTGTTCCCGCACTTGAACCATCCGAACGAGTGGCTCTTGATATCTTTGGCCCTCTTCCTCGAACTAGTGATGGTAATTCGTACGTCCTTGTAATGTGTACTGTTTTACCCGATGAACAGAGGCAATTGCTCTTCCCAATCAGCTTTCTGAAACAATAGCAAAAGCATTTCTGGATAACTTTGTTTCCAAATTTGGGGTTCCTATGCAAACTCATACAGACAGAGGTACAAATTTTGTCTCAAAACTATTTGAAGATATGTGTCAATTACTACAAATACATCACACCCGTTTCTACGCCATTGCACCCTAAATCAAATGCAACTGTGGAGCGTTTTAACCGTTCTTTGGGAACAATGCTTAGCATGTACTGCAATTAAAATCAGCATGACTGGGATCGGTTTCTTCAACAAGTCATGATGGCGTATCGGTCATCAGTTCATGCCAGTACAGGCCAAACACCGAACAAAATGGTTTTTGGACATGAGAATATTTTACCATTACAGGCGCTGGTGGGCCTTCCGCCAAATCCTTCGCACGATTCTACAGAGTCCAGTACAGATTACACCATCCGACTGCATGCCCAGCTTGAACTCATCCACGGCACAGCCCGTAAAGTCCTGAAATCCAAAATATTGTACAGGAAACGACATTATGACCTTCATGCAAAGAAACGATTACTAACTCCCGGTGACGCAGTGTGGATACATGACACATCAAAGCGTCCAGGAGTATGCAGCAAATTGCCGCCAAGATTGAAAGGTCCCTATATCATAACCCACAAAGTGGATGACCTTGTATATCTAGTCAAAGGATCATCTAATGCTTTGGCAAAACCAATACACATTGATCGTCTAACATTATACAAATGTTCCCCAGTACCAAAGTGGTTGTCTTCACTTCAAGCAAACATTAGAAACAATCCATTATAATTTCATAATGCAGGTGGTCCCTAGGCAAATGGTTATGAAAGAAAATAATTGTATTTCTATCGTAATACTTGCACAATGTCTGCGAAAACGAACAAACACAGCAACAATTACAAACCGGTCTACACATTTTTAAGGGTATTTTATATGAGCTGCAATATCAGGTCTGAGTTACATGACACGAGATGGAATAGACAACGATTGACAGCATTGAGAAGAGAAAAGCGTATACGCACCTTATGTTTATATTCCTTAGTTGAGCTCAACCGAGTAATGAAGGTGGACTGATTAACCTCCTGCGATTTACTCCTCTTCCATTTTTTTGTTTACGTGTTGGATTATGCGCGTCGAATGTCATTGCGTAAGGATCTTTCCATAAGAAGTACCGGTAACTAGAAATGTCCTGATAGTTAAAAATTGCATTGGTTGATATGTTTTATGTCATAAACATGTTTAAAACCTCATTTTGTGAGAGAGTACAACGAAATCTTCAGTTCTATTTCCAGTATCTGCACCTCGAACAAAGGACTCGACTCGCTTCCCCTGTACAGAATGCCCTGCCGTTTTCATAACCAAGAGGGATCTGTCAAATCACATGATCAGAGTGAATCACACACAAATCTCGGTCATCTGCCCGTGGTGTTATAGTGAACGTCCCCGAGAGTTTCGTCACGTCCAAGACCTGTCTCGGCATGTGAAAGGCCAACATCCCTCTATCTACAATGATCTGCCACGGTAGGTCCATTCTCCCAGACTTTCCCAGCATTCGTCCCACAAAACGCCCCAGATACAACCCCAACTACACCATCAAAAGCATCACCATCACCAGCGCCAACATAATAATATATGTAACGACAGACGTTGATATCTTCAAAATCAGAATCAAGGAATCCGGCATCACAAATGATGTCTACTGATGCACATTTCACACCACCTTCTGGACCATGGACTCGGTTGCCTCATCACTCACAGCACCAAGAACCTATCATCAACTCCTTGAATATACCAGACACCTACATTCATTCAATCATGACACCACAAGATCATTTGTTTGCACCAACAGAAGTCACTTCAGCACCATCACAACCCCTAAGAACAACGTCGGAAACCATCAAGGAATCAGCCACCAACCAGCTGAAGACCACTGTGACGGCCACATATTCCACAACAACGATCCTGACAGCTACTAGTACTCCCCTAAAAGACCAGACAACACCCACTGAACCACCGACAACCCTCCAGCGGACACCAGCATCTTCACCATGCCCATCTTCGTCAACATCACTCAGATCACCAACACCTATATCCTTGGACGACAAGACACACACATCATCCACACACGACTCAGGCAACTGCACCGCAGAATCACCATATTACAATCCAGTATCACCTGACCAGAGAATCCCTCCGACCTCAGCCACACCGTCATACGAACCCGAGCCCGCCCAGACATCACCTTACTCGCCACAACACACCTATCACCCAACCATGACTTAACCTGACCCGAGAATCCCTCCGACCCCAGCCACACCGTCATACGAACCCGAGCCCGCCCAGACATCACCTTACTCGCCACAACACACCTATCACCCAACCATGACTATGTTCAACACATACCACAAATACACCCCTACGCAAAAACCTACCTACACCACTACAAACAAACCCACCAACTCTCCTACAAACCAACCCACCTACAACCCCACAAACCAACCCATATACATCCGCACAGTCATTCAGTCGTCAGTGAAAATGGCAGAGACTCTCCTTCTCGATGGCGCGATGCCTCTCCTCCCTCCAGGACGACATCAATGGACCTCCGTACCCGAGGAATCTGTTTCCATCACCCCCTTTCTCAAATGGCCTCCCAAGAATTGGAAATCTTTCACTCCAGACCAGAAAGCCTTTGCCGCCGAATATGCTGCCAATCTCCTTGAGCAAGCGACCGGCTTTCATCCCATGGAAAGGACACTTCTTCTTCTTAAGTACAACTTTTTGGTTCTCCCAGGAACAATTCTCCAAGTCTCTTCTCTTAAAACCAAAATGCTAGTGATTAACTATGAAGTCGTTCGACGAATTGTCATCAACCAGGATCCAGACCCCGAGTTCAGTAAACTACAACTAATCCACTCCTTCCCCTCTACAACCACGACCAGACCTTTCAATCCTCGATGAACTTAACCACATTCCTCTGCGCCTCAATACCGAGTCAACCAACAAGCCCAACGCCCCTGCAACACATAGTAAATGAACTATAATGTGTACTAAGTACTCATAATACATGTGTGAAAGTTTAATAATGATATAATAATAATATTTAATCAAGTACAAATCATGGACATTACAATTGAAGTTCTTACCATTATTCATCATATTCATCCAAGCCACCCAGTTTGCCAACGACCAGCCAGGACATGGAACATACAGTGAAGCAACAGTAGTGTGTGTGATAAGGAATTTTAATAAGTGACTAAATTCTATGGACTTTTTAACAAAGTAAAAATAATTTCATTTAAATGTCTCTAGTGTATTTCCCAGTGTGATAACCAGATTAACATGGACTTTTATGTCAATGGACGTTTCAGTATATTCTAATTAACATTTAATTGTGCTTAGACAAGGACTTGCCATTATGGTTAAACATGAAAATGGACAAAGTGAATTTAAATGGACTATGATAATGGACTTTTTACAATGTGTGACTTAGGTAACCGAAACTGTGCTTAAAATCAAACCATGTCACATTGGACTGAAACAGATTGATTGATCCAGGAAATTCTGAAAGTGATATTGCCTTTGTCATTATATAACTACATGTATTTTATGTAAACATGTTGATCTTTTAATAATTTCGAAGTTATTTATTTCAGTAGTGCTGTAAGGATAATACTATTATGCGTTATCTTGTATAAACAATTTACTGATATCATACTGTTATGTACAGTTTGATATCGTTTGGCAAAACTTCTGAAGTTTTGAAAGTTTTGATCTTCTAACAATATGGAGTTATTTATTCCAGTAGTGTTGTAATGATAATACTACTATGCCTTATCCTGTATATAAAATTTACTGTTATCATACTGTCATGTACCGTTTAATATTGTTTGTGAAAACTTCAGGAGAAGTTTAAATCTTTAAGGTGGGGAGAGTATAATAGCATGGGTGGACCTGTCCGAACTTAGTAATGTCCGAATTATAATACAAGAACTTTTGTCATAATTGAATAGTACTTACAGTATAGTACTTGTTGTAATTGCAACAATAACAATGAAAATGTTAGTTTTCTGATCCCGTTTTGATTTCATCGTGTAGTAAATGTCTGTATACATTATGTCTGTTATTTTTGAATGCAAACAAATAACGTTCTTATAATTAAGGGAGGTACGTTCCAAAACGTAATTTATAAAGCACAGGATAAGTCTCAAAGAGATTCGTATGCTTAGACACAACAAGAGCAAGCCAGTAAGAATCGAACAAAGCTTGAATATATATATATGAACAAATATGTGTTGTCTGAAAAAAATGATTTTTTTGCAACATGTGGTTTTAGAGTTTCACTTTTAAATGCTTTCTTTATGAGGCTCGTGGGTCTCTCAGCAGACTAACGTGTTGAATTTCTATGTTGTGTAATAGACTAACATATTTTAAAGTGTTTGTGGACTCCCGAAACCTAAGTACAAACAATAAAATCATTAAAGTTGAGTGAAAAGTAATATATGCATCATCATTTATAGGTTTTGGCGGCCATCTTAGATGCTATCTTGAAAAAAAATATATCCGGGGGTCCAATTTTGTAAGACATTTTACAAGTTATAATAGATCTTCATCCCTTCCAGGATCAGTTAACATACATTATATAGCCTTTATTTGGCGGTTTATAGGGTACATTTAATATATTGACCAGACTAAAACTGTGTTCATATTTAATGGTCACATTCATAAAAAATGTGTTTATGTCTATAGAGATTTTTTCAGAACAATTGTTTCAAGCTTCAAAAAAGAAACGGATGGATGAATGCATCATTTCTTTTTTTAACCTATAAAAGAGTGAGCAAATTTTGACAGCAAAGATATACTATGTTTGATATTTGGGCTCTGTAATATAACTATAAAGTCACATGTAAAAAGTATATATGTCTGACAGATTTACTACATGCCTGATACGATTATAACATATTAAGACAATGGTTATACCACCCTTGCAAAGTAATGCGGAGTCTAGATACATTTGTTACAAGTTTGACAGTTTAATGTAGCTTGTTTGGAAATCAATGCATACTAAATATATAATTGTAATTGGTCTCTAAAAAGTAGGCTTGGGTATGTGCATCTTTAAAGTGTTGTTGCATCGTACCTTTTTTAAACAACAAAATAAAAGTCTGATTTTCCGTTGCAATTGACGTCTTATTAAGTTATGTTTATATTATATAAATACAATTTTTCGAATGCCAACATGTTTTAAAGTGTGTTTCATCTTTAAAGAACTTATCAACAATCATATCGGAATAGCTAGGTTTTATTTTTATCTTTATAGTTATTTTAAAAGGACAAATGTATGATATGTCTCTTTAATATATTTAAACGACGCATTTTTTTAATTATGCGAATGTATATTTTAGAAGCATTCATATTTTAATAAATCATAAGGCAAACAATTGCTATAATATTATTTGATTTGTCCTTATGAATACAGATACAACGGTTGTATATATGTTAGACACTAATTTATTTTCATAATTCTCAATAAAAAAATGCATGCTAAATTGGGAGTCCATCTTTCCTTAATTGAGTTACCTCTCTTTGACCGAGTGTGTTTCGTTATTGCGTTTTAATTAACTTTGTTTAACTCATTTAGTTAGAATAAATATGAACACTGTATTGGGATATAAAAAAACTGACGAATCATTGTTGCAATTACAATGGTAGCGTATCGATATGCATAAATGATATATGATTCAATAAGGTGTTGGTCTATGGTACTGATCGGTAGCTAAATCGTAAAACTTAGCACTTACTAGCAGAAGTATTTATCTTTCTTTCGGATTCTTGTATTAACTCTTAGTGCATTTACTCTCTATACAAACACAAAGAAATAGTTCATATCAAGTGTATAGTACAAAACAAGAAATAGTTCATGTCAAGTGTATATTACAGTCAAATATGCTTAGGTTCTTGGTGTTTGCATAAAGAAAGAACTCGAACAGGAAGCATTGAAAACATATTAGTTCATCGCATTTTTTATATATTATAATACCATGTATTAATTAAAAATATCTATACAAGATCAGGCAATACAATCATTATATATACAAGTTATGGAATAAGAACGCAATACTGCTCCAGCAGCTGGAGTTTCACTTCTTTATAAGGAATATATGTTTAACTATTTATCAACTATGTTTGTTAGTGCTCACTATTGACAGCTTTTAGTTAGTTTTTAAAACCCTTGTTTTATGTCGAGAAACTTATTTTACATTTTTATTTGTTTTGATTGTGTGTAACCATTATCCCTATAGGCAACTGATTCTAAATTTTGATTTGTTGTGATTGCTTGTGATAATAATTCCTAGAGGTCTTCCTTCATTTGAAGTAAATTATTAGCTTAATATTTATATATTAAATACTTCGTGTTTTGTCCGCAATCGGCTATTGTTGAAATTAAAGTGGAAATCTTTTTTATATATTTGACATCAATATCAAAAAACAATTTGCCATATTTATTCTTAACGTTTTAGCTTTATTCCTACTATATATTCTTTTGGTCGTATAAAATTTGTTAAAGACGGCAATTTTAAAAGACGGCCCTTTAATAACAAATCTATTAAAAATGAAGTTTTTTTAATAATATACTTTACACGTGTGTTGATAGAATAAGTTTCAACTAAGTAAGAATTAGTTAATGCATCAAAGTCCTGTTCAAAGATAAATGTGCGCTCGATCCAATTAGACTGATCACTCAATAATTAAGTCCATATTATCTTTTTTGAGTTACCTACCTTTAATTGAATTGTCTTCAATATTCAACATATGTTTGTAATGAGGAAGGTTTTAATGGCACATAACAGATATCGATAAAATTATAACTTTGTAAACAGCATTTGATTGCATTTCATTACATTGTATTGTATTTATAAAACGAATCAGGGTATTGCTATATTCATGTAGTAGATTACATAAAAAATGAAACTTTATGTATGTGTACTTGCATGCTATAGTATATGTACTGTTATGTTAATATAAAAAATATAAAAACAAATACACAAAACAAAAAATTTCAATTCCTTTTATTTGACTTACGACTTGACAAAATCAAAACCTTTATTTGATTATGGACTGGGCAAAAAAAACTTCTTAATTAAGCAAATTAAACGTTCGAATTTCTAAGCAATGTTGCATTAATGATAAAATTTAAATCAAAAGCTAACTACAATCTGGCAAGCACAGCATGAACACATTTGCACGCAAACAAAAATATTGCTATCACATTAGGAACACATTTTGAATCAGAGAACACTATCAGTATATTGTAAGTCGCATCTTAATACTAGAATATAAAAGAAAGTGACGCCACTGTTGCGGAACTATTGGGTCTTCTTTAAGCACGGTCTCGGCAGTATTCCTCGAATACCTGTGAACATAGCCACATATCAAATTTGAAGATATACACAACATTACACTATGTACTAGTTCCGTGGTTATGCTTACATGTAAAAATGTAAAATATATAATATTTTAAACAAAATATGGGAGCCGGTACGAAATGGTATTACCAAATAAAAGATATTGCATTTTCAACTTAAATTTGTGATAAAGCTTATACATGGAGAAATCAATCTTATGATTTTGACTACATATTACAGACTTTATACACATGACATCTACATAAGGAAGCTTACTTACTAACAAAGACCTCAAGATGTCCGTATTGATCAGGTTGTACTGGTTCAAGCGCTTAAATGAAATAAATTAAATCAATGCAATATTCTTAACTATAATCAGAGTTATTTTTAACATAAATGTGTCTTAACACAACACAGACACAACAATAAAGTCTCCACCATCTGGATTTGTCGCTACATGTAGCATTCGGATTTTTTATTATGATCTATTTTTGCGTATTCTTTTGTACAAATAATGTGAGAGTGAAACATCATTGGAGTAAAATTTATGTTATTTTATGTTATTTCCCTTATTGTATTGTAGTGTAGTGTATAGGTCATATGCCTTAATTTAAAGAATTGAGAACAAGACGTTCTCGCCTGATGTTTCATGAGTTTCATCATTCCAGTATACTGCATAGATGCATTAGCTTCATCAAATAAACTTTATCAAGACTTAATGTTATCTATTAGTACCTTCGCCTATTGCTTGTGTGCCACCATCGGTTGCAGCTCGGTTCCGGCTATCCTCTAAAAGCATAAGAATATCATTGAATTCCAGTTTAACTTTAAGTATGTGTTATTTATTTTTTAAGTTCTTAATTCACAAACATTACAAGACTATTTGTCAAATTTTGATAATAAAATGGTTTTGCGCAGTATGAATAGCTTTTTGTTTTACGTTGCAAAGATTCAATTTACTTTTGTAAAATACAATATTTCCCATTGTACCAATAATTGGTAAATAACATAATCACACGCAGGTATCTTTATAAATTATATAAACATATAGAGTTACTAGAACCATCACATGTATATAGTATATTAACGATCACACTGTTAAAATTGTAATCCAAAATGCTTTACAAATTTGTCTTTTATCGTTGATTCTGCTGTTGCTTACTATTTCTTTTTGTCATTAAGAGGAAAACAGCTAAATCATATGAATATATCGAAGTACTTAATACCATTTTATTAAAATATACCTCGGTTAAAAAAGGTCCATATTGTACTATCTGAAGATTCATTAAAACCCCCTCGTCCCAACACTTAAACATTTAAAAAAATAGAATGCTAATGTTAATAGACCCTTTTCACAATAAGCCAAAATCGATAAGAGCGCGAAGTCACGTGACTCGCTGAATTTCAGAACGAGGCGGAACGTGATGCCGTTTAATAATACCACGCAATGCCGCATCTAATTTCAACCCATCACGCTTTTGACGTTACGATATTGTCAACACAAGATGACATCGTCAGTAAATATCTACTTCCCATTTTAGGTGTCAATACATTGTATACATTTTCTTGATTAAAGTACTAGTTTTTATTCACATGTTTGCACAAATTTTGACACTGTTAGTTTGAGCCTTTTTATCACGGTGTTTAATCAAAGATCTATCAATAATCTTGTTTATTGGTATATCTGTTGTTTAATTGTCCCTGTGTTCAGCACAAACCCATTATCTCGTTATGATCAGATACTGTGCCGACACATACTAAATAACAACAAGGGGTCATAAACCACATGTTGCGGATGTCTGGTCATTTCCACATAATTTAAGATACCCCCGTGTCTTCTCGTGGTAGTGGTATTGCATTGTCATTTCTTAGTGTTAATAAAAGTCAAATACTCAATTGTTGCTATAATTAGATGTATAAGATTTTGTAAAAATTACCATTACATTCGTTCCTCATGTACATTTACTAGTATAAGTGATACAAAACTGAACGGAATCAAACAATTGGGACCGCATAAGAAGTTGATTTGTTGTTCTTTATTAAACTTATAATTATGATGGTATGCCTAAGAAAGGAATCGAAGAGGCGATTTGTGAATAACCATCGTAGTGAAGAGTAAGACATGAAGATTTATTCTTTATTTTAGTCTCAATTACATACAATACAATACAAACATTCAATTATATATAGACAATGTGTTGGTGATATTTGATATAATGCGACATCCCAATAATCTATACACATATGTTGCATAACAGTTATATGATATATCATATAGAAATCTAAAAATGTCCTATGTAACATAAGAGCAGGCCCGTACCCAGGCACTGGGCCCAGGGGCCCGGGCCCCCCCAGCTGGCTGTCGAGTTATGATTTTTTAATAATGGGCCTACTGCAAATTTTCTCACATGAAAGGGCCCACAGTACACTTCCCTGCAATACAAATCTGCAGATGTGTTTTATTGCCCCTGATACACAAGGAGATTAGCGCTAATTTACTCGCCAGTGGAGATAAGCCCCTAGGCATTGTTTTCTTATCACCTTGTACACACGTCCCCGATCTGTCAATTACCCATTTTGCTCTATGCTTCATCTTTTGATGGTGGGTGTAACACGTCTTTTGATTGGACAAGGAAAGAGAAACAGCGAATAGATGGAACTGATACAGAAGGTCGTAGATCTGAACGATAAAAGTGTTTTCTTTTTTGAATTCAAACCTCTTCTAGAGCCATAGCTTATTAAACATTTCTGTGAAAACTGTCTTGTAGATGATAAACATTTTATAATGAATTTAATTAAAAATTTTATATAGAGGAGGTTTGATTTCAAAGAGAAAATACTAGTTGGTTATATGTCAGTTACTGACATATAACCATAGTAGTATTTTCTCTTTGAAATCAAACCTCCTCTACCGTCATACTTTATGTAACATTTCATAATAAAGATCTTTTAGTTTCAAAAGTTGCTTTTACTTCTTTATAAAGTGTAATACATTTCTGAAATCTAAAAATTTAAACATGGGTGTAAATTTCACACCAAGGGGTCGTTGATAAAGCATGTCACGCTTTTTTTACCATTTTTACCCCGGCATGTCACAAACTGTTACAAAATCTTGGACCCCCTTCCCTAAAGTACGTCACAAACTCACACTTTCAAACATTTTTTTTAATTAATACCTAATTTAAATTTAATCTAAAACTCAATTCACTATAAACCGTATTAAAATTTCACTTACCGGTAAAAGAATTTTCACATTACAGGCTTTTATAACTGTATGGTTGATACGATCAGCAGTACGAATATGTATCCACGTGTTAACCTCTAATAAAAACGAAATTATAATTTAGATCTTCTTTCTACCCTTTATGAACTAAAAATGGAACAGTCCAATTATTTCGTCATTGAAATCTGTGTGGAGGTTGTGCCTATCGAATAAGCCGGCCCAGCCAAGTTGCCTATTAAACATTCGAACAATAGACTCAGGAGATACGCAATTCGTCTTATTTTGACATTAAACTAATTCAAATGTTTCACAAATTTTTGAAAATTATTTTTAAATTCTACTAAAGAAATAATAAATAAATTATACATTTTTTTAAATAAATGTGTGACATCACACATGGCCTGACTCCCCTCCCCCGTGTCACAAACTGTCACTTTCTTACTCACCCTCCCCCACCTGGAGCGTGACATACTTTATGGACGGCCCGAAATGGTTAAAGCTTTAGACTTCAGAAAGGTGCTGATTTACTTGTTATATATCCACACATTTATAACACAACATATGTTTCTATATGCATTAAAATTCACCTTGAACAGTGCCTAATAAAAAAATCTATTCGGGAGGGGCAACCCCTCTCGCACCCTCCCCGTTTGGGCCCCCCAGTCAACATTTCCTGGGTACGGCCCTGAAGAGCATTGTAGCACATGCGTGTCTGCTCATCATTGTAAACAATTAATTGAAACAGGTGATGTTTTTATTGAATGCTACGAATATAATATTGTCGTCTGACACCGATCTGATATTGTACGCCTCGAATATGAACCACTTTGCGAAAAAGCATAATGGTATTTACCATCTGTGTATTGAGTTGGTAAACAAATAATTAGCTAAAAACATATCATGATACATACATCAAACAATTCATAAATGGACATGTGTTTATCTAATAATGTATGCACTAATAAATAAAAATTTGCCGCGCTGCATTTCCAATGGATATTTATGAAACAACACGAACCTGATCATATTCTCAAAGCATACATTACTAATTGCCATTGTTTCCTTTGTTCACACACGGTTGTGTTCGTGCACATGTTTCATGAGATTGATATCACCATTACTGAAATTAAGTGGTATACCATATTGTCTCTTTTCATCGTTTACAGTTTGGCCAATACTGAATTAGTATTAGCGCAACGAAAACGAGATCAATATCACGTGACATCAATCAAGCAGCCGCTAGTCTCACTCTGTTACCTGACATTATACATGTTTGGACAGTTCAATTTCCACCACGTCCGTGTGCTTTACTTGTATATAATGATTCTTCAATATCGGCTTACAGGACTGGGTGAGTCACGTAAAATATCGAATATAAAATATATTTTTATAAACAACTGGTAGCAACATGAGTTGCAGTTAATTGGTCAGTAACCACATTTTAACTAACTCTTTTGACCTGTTAATTCTTTTCAGCTCAATTCAACAGTGAACAATGCTCATAATATCACTTTAAGATGAGAAATAGCTAAAATAAAAAACGTTTTATTTGATCAAATCAGTATTTGGGCGGTGTGGTGGCAACATAATTTAAAGTATTTTTGATTGCACCTTATGAATACTTTTCTTAATGTATGTGCGTTCATACAGATTCTAACATGCTTGTACCAAATGAATATTACTCGTTTTCAAAACAGAATCGTTTCATAGAAGACAAAAAAGATGTATATTTTAGTGTATGTTGATTCTCTTGGAATGACTTAGTCGGGTTTAAACAACCTGTCCATGTCATAACACTTAGTGTAATGCATCATAATTTACCATTTTACTTTCACAACGTTGATCAAGCAAAGTTACTAATCACTAAAACAAAAGACAGTTTGTGTTAAAGGGGCCTTTTCACAGATTTCGGCATGTTTTAAAGTTTGTTATTAATGTTTATATTGATAAATGTAGACATTGGACAGAAAAAGCTCCAGTAAAAAATGAAGAATAAAATTAAAAAAGAAATAAAAGGTAACCCTCAGCAGGGCTCGAATCACTGACCCCTGGAGTCCTGGAGTAAAAAGTCTGCCACTTAGACCACTCGGCCATCCTTCAGGATACAATGCCAGACGTATTTTATACTTTATATAAGAAATCCTCGTAGTTTCGCAAAATATAACGACAACAACAGAACTCTCCAAATTATTAATTCGTTTCGCGATGCAACGCTTAATGATTTTCGGGTTTTTAAATCATCAAAAGATGCATATAAAAGCTATTTTAGAGCATGGTAAATGTTCAGTATTACTGTTTCCTCACAAATATCATAACTAAAACGAAAATTTGCGAATCTGAAACAACTTTTTTCAATTTTGTCAATTAACCCAAACGTGAAAAGGTCCCTTTAAATGTTGTTTTCTTAATTTGCAATTGCGTTAGGCGTCAAATACATATTTCGATTATATTCATAAAAATAAAGGTATCAAACTGAGGATAAAGCACAATTGAATACGCCTATTGTATATTCACCTTGTTCCACATCCCTCCCCTGATCTTGTTCGGCCTCATTTCCTACCGGGTCCGCTTCACCATCCGTTCCCTGATCTTGTTCGGCCTCATTTCCTACCGGGTCCGCTTCACCATCCGTCCCCTGATCTTGTTCAGCCTCATTTTCTACGGGGTCCGCTTCACCACCCGTCTCCTGATCTTGTTCGGCCTCATTTCCTACCGGGTCCGCTTCACCACCCGTCTCCTGATCTTGGTCGGTCTCATTATCGTGTGGGTCTGGATTACAAGCAAAGTAAAACATTCATTAAAAGTGAAGGCTAAGTAAAATTTCTTTTGGCTATTAAAAATCAATGTTTATTATAATGAAGATTTATAATATAAAAATAGCCATATTTATTAAGTATCTGCTTTGATTTGGCAAAGGGGTCAATACGCTGTCTGCGAATTCAAACCCCTTTTTGATCCTGCGTTATATGTTATCCCTTGTGTAGCCGTTACAACATCCCGTACATTTGCGGTATTTGTTACATGAACATATTAATTTACATTTATAAATTGAAATACGTTTAAAGATTGTTAATATATAATAAAAAAAGTAATTTAACGGTATATGTACACAATAAAACATGAACAATTTCAGTTATGATTTGGGCTAATCAAAGCCAAATGAAATTTGAATCATGAAATACGCAGACAATTTTAATTTATATCTGGTGCTTATAAAGTTTAGAACCAAATCTTGTGGTTAATGCTTGACTAAAGCCAAAAAAGATTAAATCACCCACCGTCAGACATGGCCGTAAACTCACTTTATATCGCATGTGTCCCGTTTTACTCATTTCATTGGTTAGTTTTTCAGTATACAAGTTAGTTTGGATTGTCTAGATTCCCATTATGCGAAGGCGCAAACAATCTTCAACAACAATATTCTATATTAATAATCTAGTTATCAAATAAAAACAAAATATCAGTAATCATGTATCAGTAAAACATTCAACATGATTTTTGTATATAAAAAAAGTTATGACATATTTTTATATGTGTCTATATTAATATTGACATCTTTAATAACTTCAATAAAGTGTTATAAAAATTTTGCTTAATTGATGACTTATTTTTATTATATTGTCATTACCCGATGATTATTGATACTACGTTCCAATACCGATCAGTTTTGTTTCAACACTGAAATTCAAACACTAATCTGTTGTTATATGCCAATATTTTGTACAAAATAACATTCATGTTAACTGTTATTTACATCTAGAACGCGACTTTATATTATTATAAGTAGTAAAACCATTTAAATCTCATGGCTAGCCAAGATATTCGAATGAGAGCTTGTTCTTTGACAAACTTTCCAGTTCTAAATGTTGTAGTGTCTGTAACCTTTACATATTATATGACAATAATTGTGTTGTTTCATTATGGAAAAGTATAAATCCTACAAAGGCTCATGTGTATCCATGTGATGATCAAGTTTGCCAAAATTGGTGGTGCTGTATTGTACCATTAAAAAACAGCAACTTACTAAACAAAAGTTACAGACACTACAAAAACAGGTATAACTAGAAACCGTCGGAGACGGGTGATGCTCCCCAAAGGTTTTTTTGTCACAATATTGCACTATATATTCAGATAAAAGGAAACGTCTTGAGGGGCATAACTTTGGACAAAATAATACGATGAATGGTTTAGCAACTTAAAAATTTCAAAGGGCCATAACTCTCTAAATAAATCATCTAACCAGAACCCACTAATAACATGCGCATCTCCTCAAGGTAGTTAAGCTTTCCATAAAGCTTCATTGAAGTCCAGTCAGTAGTTGGGGAGAAATAGCCCGGACAAGAATTGCACTATATGTACAGTTTATAGAAAATTTCAAAGGGCCGTAACTCTGTGAAAAATCATCCGACCATAACCGGCTGATAATATGCACATCTCCTGTTGGTAGTGAAGCTTCCCATGAAGTTTCATTGAATTCCCGTGATAAGTTGCTGAGAAATAGCTCGGACAAGAATTGCACTATATGTACAATGGAAAATTTCAAAGGGCCATAACTCTGTGAAAAATCATTCGACCATAACCGGCTGATAATATGCAAATCTCCTGTTGGTAGTGAAGCTTTCCATAAAGTTTCATTGAATTCCCGTAATAAGTTGCTGAGAAATAGCTCGGACAAGAATTGCACTATATGTACAAGGGAAAATATCAAAGGGCCATAACTCTGTGAAAAATCATCCGACCAGAACCGGCTGATAATATGCACATCTCCTCTTGGTAGTGAAGCTTCCCATAAAGTTTCATTGAATTCCGGTCATTAGTTGCTGAGAAATAGCCCGGACAAGAATTGCACTATATGTACAGTTAATGGAAATTTTAAAAGGGCCATAACTCTGTAAAAAATCATCCGACCAGGACCCGCTGATAATATGCACATCTCCTCTTAGTAGTTAAGCTTCCCATAAAGTCTAATTGAATTCCGGTCATTGTTGCTGAGAAAAAGCCCGGACAAGAATTGCACTTTATGTACAGTTAATGGAAATTTTCAAAGGGCCATAACTCTGTGAAAAATCATCCGCCCAGAACCGGCTGATAATATGCACATCTCCTCTTGGTAGTGAAGCTTCCCATACAGTTTAATTGAATTCCGGTCATTAGTTGCTGAGAAATAGCCCGGACAAAAATTGTGCACGGACGGACGGACGGACACGCGGACGGACGGACAGTCGAAGCGGCGACTATATGCTCCCCCAAAAAAGTTTTTGGGGGGAGCATAAAAATAAAGATAAAAGTTTTGCTCTACTTGTCATTAAAACATTGTTTTTCTCCATTGAAAGTTCCATCTTATGTGATGTAATGTTGCATCATCTATTTACCGCTGCAGCCAAGAGCAAAAAAGTGATGCAATAACTCTCTCGATTGAATATAGCATCATTCTTGCAGCACTATCTGTTTGAGTAATTTACTACAAGGCAATGTAACCTGAATTTCCTTTCCTATAGGAAGCTGCCTAATTACTTTGTCTGTTCTTTACCATGGTACATCTCTAAAACATGGGAAGACGACAAAAGCAAACGTCTGGGAACAACTCTGGTAAGTTTATATTGAATTGGTAAACCACACTTTTAAATTGAAGTGTCTGTAACCAATATCGCCTTTTTATATTGTCTATGACTTTATCCCTGTTTGTTTTTAAATGAAGCCATATTATGTTGCCTATTACAGTATTGATGTGTAAGGCTAAATTTTGACATATTGTCTGTCTGCAATTTGTAATATTTTGGTATATTTATAGGTTCTTTCGTCTATATTTCTGATAACAGCCAACATGTTCAGTGATTTCTTATAATATGCAATTGAAACTGAGTATTTTTCCATTCCGTATCATTAGACTAGTAAAATCAAAGATAAATATTATGAGAATTCAATGAGCTCAGACTAAGTATTGGATACATTGCTGATAGTGTCAAATGGTGAAGACACTAATAGACATGTGAATTCACCCGACTATTGTTAACATTATTAACGAAAATGTGCAATCATTGTAAATGCTAGATCATTGAATGATCATTAGGTTTTATGCTATTTCTTTTTCAATCGGATACTTTTCTTTAAGAATCTACAGGTTATTCCTGTTTGCTTATGTATGAAAGCATATTGCGTACTCATTACAAGTATGTTTTGTTAAGTCTAAATTTCATCCGTATACATAGAGGAACAACAAGAGGGTCATGATGGCCCTGTATCGCTCCACTGCTGAAAAAAAGGCTGAAACAAATATTCTCGGCATGTGCAAATGCTTAAATATAGGCCCTATTTAAGCACATGTACACTTTTGTGACCCCCTGGGCTGGGTCAAATTAAACCCCAGGGACATAATTTGAGCAAACTTTGTAGAGGACTACTATATCTTACTACACACAAAATGTGGTAGCCCTAGGTCCTAGAGTTAAGGACAAGAATATCTTAAAAGTTTTCACAAAATAAGCAAGATATAAGCGTATATAATGTTAAATTTTGTGACCCGCGGGTCAGGGTCAAATTTGACCCAAAGGGCATAATTTTAACAAACTTGGTAGAGGACTATAAGATGTTACTGCATATTAAATTTGGTAGCCATAGTCCGAATGGTTTTTGACAAGACGATTTTTTTTAAAGATTTCACAAAATAGGCGCTTTATAAGCGTTTATTCAATTTTGTGACCCCCCCGGGGCAGGGTTAAAGTTGACCCCAGAGGCATTATTTGAACAAATTTGGTAGAGGTTTATTAGATGGCACTACATACCAAATTTGGTAGCCCTAGGCCCAATGGTTATGAACTAGAATTTTTAAAGTTTTCACAAAATAGGCCCTATATAAGCGTGTGTTCAGTTTTGTGACCCCCGGGCAGGGACAAATTTGACCCAAGGGGCATAATTTGAGCAATTTTGGTAGACAACTATTAAATGTCACTACATACCAAATTTGGAAGCCCTATGCCTTATGGTTAAGGACAAGGATTTTTTAAGTTTTCACAAAATAGGCACTATGTAAGCATATAATTGATTTTGTGGCCCCATGGCAGGGTCAAATTTGACCCCTGGGGCATAATTTGAACAAACTAAGTAGAGGACTATACAATGTCACTACATACCAAATTGTGTAGCCCTAGGCCTAATGGTTATGGACAAGACATTTTTTAAAGTTTTCACAAAATAGGCATTATATAAGCATATGTTCAATTTTGTGACCCCCGGGGCAGGGTTTGACCCTAGGGATAAAATTTGGACAGATTTGGTAGAGGACTATTAGATGTCACTATATACCAAATTTGATAGCCCTAGGCCGGATGGTTATGGACAAAATGATTTTTGAAGTTTTCACAAAATAGGCCTTATATAAGCACATGTTCAATTTTAGTGACCCCCCGGGGCAGGGTCAAATTTTACCCCAGGGATAAAGTTTGAACAAATTTGGTAGAGGACTATTAGATGTCACTACATACCAAATTTGATAGCCCTAGGCCCGACGGTAATGGACAAGTAGATTTTTAAAGTTTTCACAAAATAGGCCTAATATAAGCATATGTTCCATTTTGTAACCTACGGGACAGGGTCAAATTTGATCCCAGGGGCATAATTTGAACAAACTTGGTAGAGAACTGTTACATGTCACTACATACCAAATTTGGTAGCCCTATGCCATACAGTTATGGACAAGTAGATTTTTAAAGTGTTCACAAAATAGGCCTTATATAAGCATATGTTCAATTTTGTGACCCTCGGGGCAGAGTCAAACTTGACCCCAGGGGCATAATTTGAACAAACTTGGTAGAGGACTATAAGATGTCACTACATACCAAATTTGGTAGCCCTAGTCCCAGTGGATATGGACAAGTAGATTTTTAAAGTTTTCACAAAATAAGCACTTTATAATCATATATTCAAATTTGTGACCCCCGGGGCAGTTTCAAATTTGATCCCAGGGGCATAATTTGAACAAACTAAGAAGAGAACTATTACATGTCACTACATACCAAATTTGGTAGCCCTATGGCATACTGTTATGGAAAAGTAGATTTTTAAAGTTTTCACAAAAAAGGCCTTATATAAGCATATGTTCAATTTTGCGACCCTCGGGGAAGGGTCAAACTTGACCCCAGGGACATAGTTTGAACAAACTTGGTAGAGGACTATAAGATGCCACTACATACCAAATTTGGTAGCCCAAGGCCCAATGGTTATAGACGAGATAATTTGTAAAGTTTTCACAAAATAGACCCTATATTAGCATATGTTCAATTTGGTTACCCCGGGGCAGGGTCCATTTGACCCCAGGGGCATAATTTGAGCAAATTTGGTAGAGGACTATTAGATGTCTCTACATACCAAATGTGATTGCCCTATGCCAAAGTGGTTATGGACGAGTAGATTTTTGAAAGTTTTCACCAAATAGGCCTTCTATAAGCAAATTTTCAATTTTGTGACCCCCGGGGCAGGGTCAAATTTTACCCCAGGTGCATAATTTGAACAAATTTGAAAGAGGTTCACCCCAGGAACATTCCTGAGAAATTTCATCAGAATTGGACCAGTAGTTTAGGAGAATATGTTTAAAGGAAAAGTTAACGCACGGACGCACGCACGACGGACACAGGACCATGACATAAGCCCCGCTGGCCTTTGGCCAGTGGAGCTAAAATGAGAATGGAGTCGTTTGTTTTAGTAAGCAAAGATAAGCCAGAAGAAGATGAACAGAAGATTAAAGCTAGAGGGTAGAAGACGAGGCTTAAGGTACAAGCCTGGAGAAAAAAAAACAGAGAGAAAATAAGGCGAAACATGAGAAGCTATAAAGTGTTGAAACAGAAAGAAGAAAATGTGCAAGACTACTAAAAACCATTTGTTGAAAAGTATAGTGACAGGCAGATATCATGGCATCAATGGGATAGAATAGAAATGGCAAAAGATGATAAAGTAAAGCGTTGCGTCTCCTGTGTGCCTAAAGAAACAGACATAAAAACATTAATTACATGATTAGAAACTGACATGCAAGAGTATTCAGAGAACGTTTTCAAGGCCAAATTGCAATAGCAACATATGGGAATTCGTGTTGATAGAATTGGTTAGGGTTCTATTGCTATGGTAATGGACTTAAGTGAGAACTATGTGTGTGTGTTTCAAAGTGAAGTACAATCTGGATTCTTCGACAGGAACCAAGTTACAATACATCCAATCATGTGTTACTATACAGAAAACAGGGAGAAAAAACATTCAAGATTTATCATAAATGTCATTATTGGCATCAGTGAGGAAACCAAACATGGTGCAGACTTAGCTATCACTTTTGAGAACAAAGCTATAGAAATTCTGAAGAAGAAAGGTGTGAAAGTAGAGGAGATCCATGGGTGGAAAGGTGGCTGTGTTGCCCAGTATAAGGGGAAGAAATCCTTTGCTGACATAAGTCATGCTGACGAAATTATTTCGAAACATCACATGAAAAGAGTGTTTGCGATGGTCTCGGTGCGACAGCCAAGAATGCTTGCTACAAAGCTGTAATCAGCAACAGAAAGGTTGTGCAGAAGATGTATAACATTTCTGTACAGAGAAACTGAAAATGGAAAATACAGATAATAAAGCTAAAATAGTTTCGAGAAGGGAGTTCATCCTTGTTTATGATGTTGTGAGAAATAGAGAAGAAACTGATGTGTAAACACTGCAAGGTACAAGAAAATTACATGCTGTAAAGTTTAAAGTATTTTTGATTGCACCTTATGAATACTTTTCTTAATGTATGTGCGTTCATACAGATTCTAACATGCTTGTACCAAATGAATATTACTCGTTTTCAAAACAGAATCGTTTCATAGAAGACAAAAAAGATGTATATTTTAGTGTATGTTGATTCTCTTGGAATGACTTAGTCGGGTTTAAACAACCTGTCCATGTCATAACACTTAGTGTAATGCATCATAATTTACCATTTTACTTTCACAACGTTGATCAAGCAAAGTTACTAATCACTAAAACAAAAGACAGTTTGTGTTAAAGGGGCCTTTTCACAGATTTCGGCATGTTTTAAAGTTTGTTATTAATGTTTATATTGATAAATGTAGACATTGGACAGAAAAAGCTCCAGTAAAAAATGAAGAATAAAATTAAAAAAGAAATAAAAGGTAACCCTCAGCAGGGCTCGAATCACTGACCCCTGGAGTCCTGGAGTAAAAAGTCTGCCACTTAGACCACTCGGCCATCCTTCAGGATACAATGCCAGACGTATTTTATACTTTATATAAGAAATCCTCGTAGTTTCGCAAAATATAACGACAACAACAGAACTCTCCAAATTATTAATTCGTTTCGCGATGCAACGCTTAATGATTTTCGGGTTTTTAAATCATCAAAAGATGCATATAAAAGCTATTTTAGAGCATGGTAAATGTTCAGTATTACTGTTTCCTCACAAATATCATAACTAAAACGAAAATTTGCGAATCTGAAACAACTTTTTTCAATTTTGTCAATTAACCCAAACGTGAAAAGGTCCCTTTAAATGTTGTTTTCTTAATTTGCAATTGCGTTAGGCGTCAAATACATATTTCGATTATATTCATAAAAATAAAGGTATCAAACTGAGGATAAAGCACAATTGAATACGCCTATTGTATATTCACCTTGTTCCACATCCCTCCCCTGATCTTGTTCGGCCTCATTTCCTACCGGGTCCGCTTCACCATCCGTTCCCTGATCTTGTTCGGCCTCATTTCCTACCGGGTCCGCTTCACCATCCGTCCCCTGATCTTGTTCAGCCTCATTTTCTACGGGGTCCGCTTCACCACCCGTCTCCTGATCTTGTTCGGCCTCATTTCCTACCGGGTCCGCTTCACCACCCGTCTCCTGATCTTGGTCGGTCTCATTATCGTGTGGGTCTGGATTACAAGCAAAGTAAAACATTCATTAAAAGTGAAGGCTAAGTAAAATTTCTTTTTGCTATTAAAAATCAATGTTTATTATAATGAAGATTTATAATATAAAAATAGCCATATTTATTAAGTATCTGCTTTGATTTGGCAAAGGGGTCAATACGCTGTCTGCGAATTCAAACCCCTTTTTGATCCTGCGTTATATGTTATCCCTTGTGTAGCCGTTACAACATCCCGTACATTTGCGGTATTTGTTACATGAACATATTAATTTACATTTATAAATTGAAATACGTTTAAAGATTGTTAATATATAATAAAAAAAGTAATTTAACGGTATATGTACACAATAAAACATGAACAATTTCAGTTATGATTTGGGCTAATCAAAGCCAAATGAAATTTGAATCATGAAATACGCAGACAATTTTAATTTATATCTGGTGCTTATAAAGTTTAGAACCAAATCTTGTGGTTAATGCTTGACTAAAGCCAAAAAAGATTAAATCACCCACCGTCAGACATGGCCGTAAACTCACTTTATATCGCATGTGTCCCGTTTTACTCATTTCATTGGTTAGTTTTTCAGTATACAAGTTAGTTTGGATTGTCTAGATTCCCATTATGCGAAGGCGCAAACAATCTTCAACAACAATATTCTATATTAATAATCTAGTTATCAAATAAAAACAAAATATCAGTAATCATGTATCAGTAAAACATTCAACATGATTTTTGTATATAAAAAAAGTTATGACATATTTTTATATGTGTCTATATTAATATTGACATCTTTAATAACTTCAATAAAGTGTTATAAAAATTTTGCTTAATTGATGACTTATTTTTATTATATTGTCATTACCCGATGATTATTGATACTACGTTCCAATACCGATCAGTTTTGTTTCAACACTGAAATTCAAACACTAATCTGTTGTTATATGCCAATATTTTGTACAAAATAACATTCATGTTAACTGTTATTTACATCTAGAACGCGACTTTATATTATTATAAGTAGTAAAACCATTTAAATCTCATGGCTAGCCAAGATATTCGAATGAGAGCTTGTTCTTTGACAAACTTTCCAGTTCTAAATGTTGTAGTGTCTGTAACCTTTACATATTATATGACAATAATTGTGTTGTTTCATTATGGAAAAGTATAAATCCTACAAAGGCTCATGTGTATCCATGTGATGATCAAGTTTGCCAAAATTGGTGGTGCTGTATTGTACCATTAAAAAACAGCAACTTACTAAACAAAAGTTACAGACACTACAAAAACAGGTATAACTAGAAACCGTCGGAGACGGGTGATGCTCCCCAAAGGTTTTTTGTCACAATATTGCACTATATATTCAGATAAAAGGAAACGTCTTGAGGGGCATAACTTTGGACAAAATAATACGATGAATGGTTTAGCAACTTAAAAATTTCAAAGGGCCATAACTCTCTAAATAAATCATCTAACCAGAACCCACTAATAACATGCGCATCTCCTCAAGGTAGTTAAGCTTTCCATAAAGCTTCATTGAAGTCCAGTCAGTAGTTGGGGAGAAATAGCCCGGACAAGAATTGCACTATATGTACAGTTTATAGAAAATTTCAAAGGGCCGTAACTCTGTGAAAAATCATCCGACCATAACCGGCTGATAATATGCACATCTCCTGTTGGTAGTGAAGCTTCCCATGAAGTTTCATTGAATTCCCGTGATAAGTTGCTGAGAAATAGCTCGGACAAGAATTGCACTATATGTACAATGGAAAATTTCAAAGGGCCATAACTCTGTGAAAAATCATTCGACCATAACCGGCTGATAATATGCAAATCTCCTGTTGGTAGTGAAGCTTTCCATAAAGTTTCATTGAATTCCCGTAATAAGTTGCTGAGAAATAGCTCGGACAAGAATTGCACTATATGTACAAGGGAAAATATCAAAGGGCCATAACTCTGTGAAAAATCATCCGACCAGAACCGGCTGATAATATGCACATCTCCTCTTGGTAGTGAAGCTTCCCATAAAGTTTCATTGAATTCCGGTCATTAGTTGCTGAGAAATAGCCCGGACAAGAATTGCACTATATGTACAGTTAATGGAAATTTTAAAAGGGCCATAACTCTGTAAAAAATCATCCGACCAGGACCCGCTGATAATATGCACATCTCCTCTTAGTAGTTAAGCTTCCCATAAAGTCTAATTGAATTCCGGTCATTGTTGCTGAGAAAAAGCCCGGACAAGAATTGCACTTTATGTACAGTTAATGGAAATTTTCAAAGGGCCATAACTCTGTGAAAAATCATCCGCCCAGAACCGGCTGATAATATGCACATCTCCTCTTGGTAGTGAAGCTTCCCATAAAGTTTAATTGAATTCCGGTCATTAGTTGCTGAGAAATAGCCCGGACAAAAATTGTGCACGGACGGACGGACGGACACGCGGACGGACGGACAGTCGAAGCGGCGACTATATGCTCCCCCAAAAAAGTTTTTGGGGGGAGCATAAAAATAAAGATAAAAGTTTTGCTCTACTTGTCATTAAAACATTGTTTTTCTCCATTGAAAGTTCCATCTTATGTGATGTAATGTTGCATCATCTATTTACCGCTGCAGCCAAGAGCAAAAAAGTGATGCAATAACTCTCTCGATTGAATATAGCATCATTCTTGCAGCACTATCTGTTTGAGTAATTTACTACAAGGCAATGTAACCTGAATTTCCTTTCCTATAGGAAGCTGCCTAATTACTTTGTCTGTTCTTTACCATGGTACATCTCTAAAACATGGGAAGACGACAAAAGCAAACGTCTGGGAACAACTCTGGTAAGTTTATATTGAATTGGTAAACCACACTTTTAAATTGAAGTGTCTGTAACCAATATCGCCTTTTTATATTGTCTATGACTTTATCCCTGTTTGTTTTTAAATGAAGCCATATTATGTTGCCTATTACAGTATTGATGTGTAAGGCTAAATTTTGACATATTGTCTGTCTGCAATTTGTAATATTTTGGTATATTTATAGGTTCTTTCGTCTATATTTCTGATAACAGCCAACATGTTCAGTGATTTCTTATAATATGCAATTGAAACTGAGTATTTTTCCATTCCGTATCATTAGACTAGTAAAATCAAAGATAAATATTATGAGAATTCAATGAGCTCAGACTAAGTATTGGATACATTGCTGATAGTGTCAAATGGTGAAGACACTAATAGACATGTGAATTCACCCGACTATTGTTAACATTATTAACGAAAATGTGCAATCATTGTAAATGCTAGATCATTGAATGATCATTAGGTTTTATGCTATTTCTTTTTCAATCGGATACTTTTCTTTAAGAATCTACAGGTTATTCCTGTTTGCTTATGTATGAAAGCATATTGCGTACTCATTACAAGTATGTTTTGTTAAGTCTAAATTTCATCCGTATACATAGAGGAACAACAAGAGGGTCATGATGGCCCTGTATCGCTCCACTGCTGAAAAAAAGGCTGAAACAAATATTCTCGGCATGTGCAAATGCTTAAATATAGGCCCTATTTAAGCACATGTACACTTTTGTGACCCCCTGGGCTGGGTCAAATTAAACCCCAGGGACATAATTTGAGCAAACTTTGTAGAGGACTACTATATCTTACTACACACAAAATGTGGTAGCCCTAGGTCCTAGAGTTAAGGACAAGAATATCTTAAAAGTTTTCACAAAATAAGCAAGATATAAGCGTATATAATGTTAAATTTTGTGACCCGCGGGTCAGGGTCAAATTTGACCCAAAGGGCATAATTTTAACAAACTTGGTAGAGGACTATAAGATGTTACTGCATATTAAATTTGGTAGCCATAGTCCGAATGGTTTTTGACAAGACGATTTTTTTTAAAGATTTCACAAAATAGGCGCTTTATAAGCGTTTATTCAATTTTGTGACCCCCCGGGGCAGGGTTAAAGTTGACCCCAGAGGCATTATTTGAACAAATTTGGTAGAGGTTTATTAGATGGCACTACATACCAAATTTGGTAGCCCTAGGCCCAATGGTTATGAACTAGAATTTTTAAAGTTTTCACAAAATAGGCCCTATATAAGCGTGTGTTCAGTTTTGTGACCCCCGGGCAGGGACAAATTTGACCCAAGGGGCATAATTTGAGCAATTTTGGTAGACAACTATTAAATGTCACTACATACCAAATTTGGAAGCCCTATGCCTTATGGTTAAGGACAAGGATTTTTTAAGTTTTCACAAAATAGGCACTATGTAAGCATATAATTGATTTTGTGGCCCCATGGCAGGGTCAAATTTGACCCCTGGGGCATAATTTGAACAAACTAAGTAGAGGACTATACAATGTCACTACATACCAAATTGTGTAGCCCTAGGCCTAATGGTTATGGACAAGACATTTTTTAAAGTTTTCACAAAATAGGCATTATATAAGCATATGTTCAATTTTGTGACCCCCGGGGCAGGGTTTGACCCTAGGGATAAAATTTGGACAGATTTGGTAGAGGACTATTAGATGTCACTATATACCAAATTTGATAGCCCTAGGCCGGATGGTTATGGACAAAATGATTTTTGAAGTTTTCACAAAATAGGCCTTATATAAGCACATGTTCAATTTTGTGACCCCCCGGGGCAGGGTCAAATTTTACCCCAGGGATAAAGTTTGAACAAATTTGGTAGAGGACTATTAGATGTCACTACATACCAAATTTGATAGCCCTAGGCCCGACGGTAATGGACAAGTAGATTTTTAAAGTTTTCACAAAATAGGCCTAATATAAGCATATGTTCCATTTTGTAACCTACGGGACAGGGTCAAATTTGATCCCAGGGGCATAATTTGAACAAACTTGGTAGAGAACTGTTACATGTCACTACATACCAAATTTGGTAGCCCTATGCCATACAGTTATGGACAAGTAGATTTTTAAAGTGTTCACAAAATAGGCCTTATATAAGCATATGTTCAATTTTGTGACCCTCGGGGCAGAGTCAAACTTGACCCCAGGGGCATAATTTGAACAAACTTGGTAGAGGACTATAAGATGTCACTACATACCAAATTTGGTAGCCCTAGTCCCAGTGGATATGGACAAGTAGATTTTTAAAGTTTTCACAAAATAAGCACTTTATAATCATATATTCAAATTTGTGACCCCCGGGGCAGTTTCAAATTTGATCCCAGGGGCATAATTTGAACAAACTAAGAAGAGAACTATTACATGTCACTACATACCAAATTTGGTAGCCCTATGGCATACTGTTATGGAAAAGTAGATTTTTAAAGTTTTCACAAAAAAGGCCTTATATAAGCATATGTTCAATTTTGCGACCCTCGGGGAAGGGTCAAACTTGACCCCAGGGACATAGTTTGAACAAACTTGGTAGAGGACTATAAGATGCCACTACATACCAAATTTGGTAGCCCAAGGCCCAATGGTTATAGACGAGATAATTTGTAAAGTTTTCACAAAATAGACCCTATATTAGCATATGTTCAATTTGGTTACCCCGGGGCAGGGTCCATTTGACCCCAGGGGCATAATTTGAGCAAATTTGGTAGAGGACTATTAGATGTCTCTACATACCAAATGTGATTGCCCTATGCCAAAGTGGTTATGGACGAGTAGATTTTTGAAAGTTTTCACCAAATAGGCCTTCTATAAGCAAATTTTCAATTTTGTGACCCCCGGGGCAGGGTCAAATTTTACCCCAGGTGCATAATTTGAACAAATTTGAAAGAGGTTCACCCCAGGAACATTCCTGAGAAATTTCATCAGAATTGGACCAGTAGTTTAGGAGAATATGTTTAAAGGAAAAGTTAACGCACGGACGCACGCACGACGGACACAGGACCATGACATAAGCCCCGCTGGCCTTTGGCCAGTGGAGCTAAAATGAGAATGGAGTCGTTTGTTTTAGTAAGCAAAGATAAGCCAGAAGAAGATGAACAGAAGATTAAAGCTAGAGGGTAGAAGACGAGGCTTAAGGTACAAGCCTGGAGAAAAAAAAACAGAGAGAAAATAAGGCGAAACATGAGAAGCTATAAAGTGTTGAAACAGAAAGAAGAAAATGTGCAAGACTACTAAAAACCATTTGTTGAAAAGTATAGTGACAGGCAGATATCATGGCATCAATGGGATAGAATAGAAATGGCAAAAGATGATAAAGTAAAGCGTTGCGTCTCCTGTGTGCCTAAAGAAACAGACATAAAAACATTAATTACATGATTAGAAACTGACATGCAAGAGTATTCAGAGAACGTTTTCAAGGCCAAATTGCAATAGCAACATATGGGAATTCGTGTTGATAGAATTGGTTAGGGTTCTATTGCTATGGTAATGGACTTAAGTGAGAACTATGTGTGTGTGTTTCAAAGTGAAGTACAATCTGGATTCTTCGACAGGAACCAAGTTACAATACATCCAATCATGTGTTACTATACAGAAAACAGGGAGAAAAAACATTCAAGATTTATCATAAATGTCATTATTGGCATCAGTGAGGAAACCAAACATGGTGCAGACTTAGCTATCACTTTTGAGAACAAAGCTATAGAAATTCTGAAGAAGAAAGGTGTGAAAGTAGAGGAGATCCATGGGTGGAAAGGTGGCTGTGTTGCCCAGTATAAGGGGAAGAAATCCTTTGCTGACATAAGTCATGCTGACGAAATTATTTCGAAACATCACATGAAAAGAGTGTTTGCGATGGTCTCGGTGCGACAGCCAAGAATGCTTGCTACAAAGCTGTAATCAGCAACAGAAAGGTTGTGCAGAAGATGTATAACATTTCTGTACAGAGAAACTGAAAATGGAAAATACAGATAATAAAGCTAAAATAGTTTCGAGAAGGGAGTTCATCCTTGTTTATGATGTTGTGAGAAATAGAGAAGAAACTGATGTGTAAACACTGCAAGGTACAAGAAAATTACATGCTGTAAAGTTTAAAGTATTTTTGATTGCACCTTATGAATACTTTTCTTAATGTATGTGCGTTCATACAGATTCTAACATGCTTGTACCAAATGAATATTACTCGTTTTCAAAACAGAATCGTTTCATAGAAGACAAAAAAGATGTATATTTTAGTGTATGTTGATTCTCTTGGAATGACTTAGTCGGGTTTAAACAACCTGTCCATGTCATAACACTTAGTGTAATGCATCATAATTTACCATTTTACTTTCACAACGTTGATCAAGCAAAGTTACTAATCACTAAAACAAAAGACAGTTTGTGTTAAAGGGGCCTTTTCACAGATTTCGGCATGTTTTAAAGTTTGTTATTAATGTTTATATTGATAAATGTAGACATTGGACAGAAAAAGCTCCAGTAAAAAATGAAGAATAAAATTAAAAAAGAAATAAAAGGTAACCCTCAGCAGGGCTCGAATCACTGACCCCTGGAGTCCTGGAGTAAAAAGTCTGCCACTTAGACCACTCGGCCATCCTTCAGGATACAATGCCAGACGTATTTTATACTTTATATAAGAAATCCTCGTAGTTTCGCAAAATATAACGACAACAACAGAACTCTCCAAATTATTAATTCGTTTCGCGATGCAACGCTTAATGATTTTCGGGTTTTTAAATCATCAAAAGATGCATATAAAAGCTATTTTAGAGCATGGTAAATGTTCAGTATTACTGTTTCCTCACAAATATCATAACTAAAACGAAAATTTGCGAATCTGAAACAACTTTTTTCAATTTTGTCAATTAACCCAAACGTGAAAAGGTCCCTTTAAATGTTGTTTTCTTAATTTGCAATTGCGTTAGGCGTCAAATACATATTTCGATTATATTCATAAAAATAAAGGTATCAAACTGAGGATAAAGCACAATTGAATACGCCTATTGTATATTCACCTTGTTCCACATCCCTCCCCTGATCTTGTTCGGCCTCATTTCCTACCGGGTCCGCTTCACCATCCGTTCCCTGATCTTGTTCGGCCTCATTTCCTACCGGGTCCGCTTCACCATCCGTCCCCTGATCTTGTTCAGCCTCATTTTCTACGGGGTCCGCTTCACCACCCGTCTCCTGATCTTGTTCGGCCTCATTTCCTACCGGGTCCGCTTCACCACCCGTCTCCTGATCTTGGTCGGTCTCATTATCGTGTGGGTCTGGATTACAAGCAAAGTAAAACATTCATTAAAAGTGAAGGCTAAGTAAAATTTCTTTTTGCTATTAAAAATCAATGTTTATTATAATGAAGATTTATAATATAAAAATAGCCATATTTATTAAGTATCTGCTTTGATTTGGCAAAGGGGTCAATACGCTGTCTGCGAATTCAAACCCCTTTTTGATCCTGCGTTATATGTTATCCCTTGTGTAGCCGTTACAACATCCCGTACATTTGCGGTATTTGTTACATGAACATATTAATTTACATTTATAAATTGAAATACGTTTAAAGATTGTTAATATATAATAAAAAAAGTAATTTAACGGTATATGTACACAATAAAACATGAACAATTTCAGTTATGATTTGGGCTAATCAAAGCCAAATGAAATTTGAATCATGAAATACGCAGACAATTTTAATTTATATCTGGTGCTTATAAAGTTTAGAACCAAATCTTGTGGTTAATGCTTGACTAAAGCCAAAAAAGATTAAATCACCCACCGTCAGACATGGCCGTAAACTCACTTTATATCGCATGTGTCCCGTTTTACTCATTTCATTGGTTAGTTTTTCAGTATACAAGTTAGTTTGGATTGTCTAGATTCCCATTATGCGAAGGCGCAAACAATCTTCAACAACAATATTCTATATTAATAATCTAGTTATCAAATAAAAACAAAATATCAGTAATCATGTATCAGTAAAACATTCAACATGATTTTTGTATATAAAAAAAGTTATGACATATTTTTATATGTGTCTATATTAATATTGACATCTTTAATAACTTCAATAAAGTGTTATAAAAATTTTGCTTAATTGATGACTTATTTTTATTATATTGTCATTACCCGATGATTATTGATACTACGTTCCAATACCGATCAGTTTTGTTTCAACACTGAAATTCAAACACTAATCTGTTGTTATATGCCAATATTTTGTACAAAATAACATTCATGTTAACTGTTATTTACATCTAGAACGCGACTTTATATTATTATAAGTAGTAAAACCATTTAAATCTCATGGCTAGCCAAGATATTCGAATGAGAGCTTGTTCTTTGACAAACTTTCCAGTTCTAAATGTTGTAGTGTCTGTAACCTTTACATATTATATGACAATAATTGTGTTGTTTCATTATGGAAAAGTATAAATCCTACAAAGGCTCATGTGTATCCATGTGATGATCAAGTTTGCCAAAATTGGTGGTGCTGTATTGTACCATTAAAAAACAGCAACTTACTAAACAAAAGTTACAGACACTACAAAAACAGGTATAACTAGAAACCGTCGGAGACGGGTGATGCTCCCCAAAGGTTTTTTTGTCACAATATTGCACTATATATTCAGATAAAAGGAAACGTCTTGAGGGGCATAACTTTGGACAAAATAATACGATGAATGGTTTAGCAACTTAAAAATTTCAAAGGGCCATAACTCTCTAAATAAATCATCTAACCAGAACCCACTAATAACATGCGCATCTCCTCAAGGTAGTTAAGCTTTCCATAAAGCTTCATTGAAGTCCAGTCAGTAGTTGGGGAGAAATAGCCCGGACAAGAATTGCACTATATGTACAGTTTATAGAAAATTTCAAAGGGCCGTAACTCTGTGAAAAATCATCCGACCATAACCGGCTGATAATATGCACATCTCCTGTTGGTAGTGAAGCTTCCCATGAAGTTTCATTGAATTCCCGTGATAAGTTGCTGAGAAATAGCTCGGACAAGAATTGCACTATATGTACAATGGAAAATTTCAAAGGGCCATAACTCTGTGAAAAATCATTCGACCATAACCGGCTGATAATATGCAAATCTCCTGTTGGTAGTGAAGCTTTCCATAAAGTTTCATTGAATTCCCGTAATAAGTTGCTGAGAAATAGCTCGGACAAGAATTGCACTATATGTACAAGGGAAAATATCAAAGGGCCATAACTCTGTGAAAAATCATCCGACCAGAACCGGCTGATAATATGCACATCTCCTCTTGGTAGTGAAGCTTCCCATAAAGTTTCATTGAATTCCGGTCATTAGTTGCTGAGAAATAGCCCGGACAAGAATTGCACTATATGTACAGTTAATGGAAATTTTAAAAGGGCCATAACTCTGTAAAAAATCATCCGACCAGGACCCGCTGATAATATGCACATCTCCTCTTAGTAGTTAAGCTTCCCATAAAGTCTAATTGAATTCCGGTCATTGTTGCTGAGAAAAAGCCCGGACAAGAATTGCACTTTATGTACAGTTAATGGAAATTTTCAAAGGGCCATAACTCTGTGAAAAATCATCCGCCCAGAACCGGCTGATAATATGCACATCTCCTCTTGGTAGTGAAGCTTCCCATAAAGTTTAATTGAATTCCGGTCATTAGTTGCTGAGAAATAGCCCGGACAAAAATTGTGCACGGACGGACGGACGGACACGCGGACGGACGGACAGTCGAAGCGGCGACTATATGCTCCCCCAAAAAAGTTTTTGGGGGGAGCATAAAAATAAAGATAAAAGTTTTGCTCTACTTGTCATTAAAACATTGTTTTTCTCCATTGAAAGTTCCATCTTATGTGATGTAATGTTGCATCATCTATTTACCGCTGCAGCCAAGAGCAAAAAAGTGATGCAATAACTCTCTCGATTGAATATAGCATCATTCTTGCAGCACTATCTGTTTGAGTAATTTACTACAAGGCAATGTAACCTGAATTTCCTTTCCTATAGGAAGCTGCCTAATTACTTTGTCTGTTCTTTACCATGGTACATCTCTAAAACATGGGAAGACGACAAAAGCAAACGTCTGGGAACAACTCTGGTAAGTTTATATTGAATTGGTAAACCACACTTTTAAATTGAAGTGTCTGTAACCAATATCGCCTTTTTATATTGTCTATGACTTTATCCCTGTTTGTTTTTAAATGAAGCCATATTATGTTGCCTATTACAGTATTGATGTGTAAGGCTAAATTTTGACATATTGTCTGTCTGCAATTTGTAATATTTTGGTATATTTATAGGTTCTTTCGTCTATATTTCTGATAACAGCCAACATGTTCAGTGATTTCTTATAATATGCAATTGAAACTGAGTATTTTTCCATTCCGTATCATTAGACTAGTAAAATCAAAGATAAATATTATGAGAATTCAATGAGCTCAGACTAAGTATTGGATACATTGCTGATAGTGTCAAATGGTGAAGACACTAATAGACATGTGAATTCACCCGACTATTGTTAACATTATTAACGAAAATGTGCAATCATTGTAAATGCTAGATCATTGAATGATCATTAGGTTTTATGCTATTTCTTTTTCAATCGGATACTTTTCTTTAAGAATCTACAGGTTATTCCTGTTTGCTTATGTATGAAAGCATATTGCGTACTCATTACAAGTATGTTTTGTTAAGTCTAAATTTCATCCGTATACATAGAGGAACAACAAGAGGGTCATGATGGCCCTGTATCGCTCCACTGCTGAAAAAAAGGCTGAAACAAATATTCTCGGCATGTGCAAATGCTTAAATATAGGCCCTATTTAAGCACATGTACACTTTTGTGACCCCCTGGGCTGGGTCAAATTAAACCCCAGGGACATAATTTGAGCAAACTTTGTAGAGGACTACTATATCTTACTACACACAAAATGTGGTAGCCCTAGGTCCTAGAGTTAAGGACAAGAATATCTTAAAAGTTTTCACAAAATAAGCAAGATATAAGCGTATATAATGTTAAATTTTGTGACCCGCGGGTCAGGGTCAAATTTGACCCAAAGGGCATAATTTTAACAAACTTGGTAGAGGACTATAAGATGTTACTACATATTAAATTTGGTAGCCATAGTCCAATTTTATGACAAGACGATTTTTAAAGATTTCACAAAATAGGCCTTTATAAGCGTTTATTCAATTTTGTGACCCCCGGGGCAGAGTCAAAGTTGACCCCAGAGGCATTATTTGAACAAATTTGGTAGAGGTTTATAAGATGGCACTACATACCAAATTTGGTAGCCCTAGGCCCAATGGTTATGAACTAGAATTTTTAAAGTTTTCACAAAATAGGCCCTATATAAGCATATGTTCAATTTTGTGACCCCCGGGCAGGGACAAATTTGACCCAGGGGCATAATTTGAGCAATTTAGTAGAGAACTATTACATGTCACTACATACCAAATTTGGTAGCCCTATGGCATACTGTTATGGAAAAGTAGCCCAAGGCCCAATGGTTATAGACGAGATAATTTGTAAAGTTTTCACAAAATAGACCCTATATTAGCATATGTTCAATTTGGTTACCCCGGGGCAGGGTCCATTTGACCCCAGGGGCATAATTTGAGCAAATTTGGTAGAGGACTATTAGATGTCTCTACATACCAAATGTGATTGCCCTATGCCAAAGTGGTTATGGACGAGTAGATTTTTGAAAGTTTTCACCAAATAGGCCTTCTATAAGCAAATTTTCAATTTTGTGACCCCCGGGGCAGGGTCAAATTTTACCCCAGGTGCATAATTTGAACAAATTTGAAAGAGGTTCACCCCAGGAACATTCCTGAGAAATTTCATCAGAATTGGACCAGTAGATTTAGGAGAATATGTTTAAAGGAAAAGTTAACGCACGGACGCACGCACGACGGACACAGGACCATGACATAAGCCCCGCTGGCCTTTGGCCAGTGGAGCTAAAATGAGAATGGAGTCGTTTGTTTTAGTAAGCAAAGATAAGCCAGAAGAAGATGAACAGAAGATTAAAGCTAGAGGGTAGAAGACGAGGCTTAAGGTACAAGCCTGGAGAAAAAAAAACAGAGAGAAAATAAGGCGAAACATGAGAAGCTATAAAGTGTTGAAACAGAAAGAAGAAAATGTGCAAGACTACTAAAAACCATTTGTTGAAAAGTATAGTGACAGGCAGATATCATGGCATCAATGGGATAGAATAGAAATGGCAAAAGATGATAAAGTAAAGCGTTGCGTCTCCTGTGTGCCTAAAGAAACAGACATAAAAACATTAATTACATGATTAGAAACTGACATGCAAGAGTATTCAGAGAACGTTTTCAAGGCCAAATTGCAATAGCAACATATGGGAATTCGTGTTGATAGAATTGGTTAGGGTTCTATTGCTATGGTAATGGACTTAAGTGAGAACTATGTGTGTGTGTTTCAAAGTGAAGTACAATCTGGATTCTTCGACAGGAACCAAGTTACAATACATCCAATCATGTGTTACTATACAGAAAACAGGGAGAAAAAACATTCAAGATTTATCATAAATGTCATTATTGGCATCAGTGAGGAAACCAAACATGGTGCAGACTTAGCTATCACTTTTGAGAACAAAGCTATAGAAATTCTGAAGAAGAAAGGTGTGAAAGTAGAGGAGATCCATGGGTGGAAAGGTGGCTGTGTTGCCCAGTATAAGGGGAAGAAATCCTTTGCTGACATAAGTCATGCTGACGAAATTATTTCGAAACATCACATGAAAAGAGTGTTTGCGATGGTCTCGGTGCGACAGCCAAGAATGCTTGCTACAAAGCTGTAATCAGCAACAGAAAGGTTGTGCAGAAGATGTATAACATTTCTGTACAGAGAAACTGAAAATGGAAAATACAGATAATAAAGCTAAAATAGTTTCGAGAAGGGAGTTCATCCTTGTTTATGATGTTGTGAGAAATAGAGAAGAAACTGATGTGTAAACACTGCAAGGTACAAGAAAATTACATGCTGTAAAGTCATAAAGCAATGATTATGAACTGAGCATAAGAAATATGAGCTGTTATTGTGAGGAATGCATGAAGGTTGACGGGAGATGCAACTTCAGCGAAAATGTTAATGCCTGTGAAATGAGAAAGTTAGAACTCAATAAAAATAATTTAAGTCAGAGAGGAAAACAGCTTAAAGACAAGAATCCATCAACAATAAAAAAATAATGACAAGAAAAGAAAACAAGGAAGTAACCAGAAAGATCATAACTCAGCAACAATCGAAAAGCCTAATAAGAAACGGAAGTCAACAGAAAGACAAAACATTGAGACAAAGAAGATCAAAGTTGACAAAAAAGCACCAACCAACACAGAGAACCCTATAGAGAAATACCACCCGGGAGAATGTGTTGCTGTAGGACTTAAGCCAAAGAAGGGACATCTATATGTATACTTAGCAGAAGTAATAGACATTCTTCATAACGAAGTTAGACTAAAATACATGAGCAAGTCTGGCAACATGTATGTTTGGCCTAAAAAGATGAATATTCACAAGGGGCTCTAGATGCTATCTTGTACAGTGTAAAAGCTCCACAAATAGTCAATGAAAGGGGTCATTTCAAGTTTAATGCAGCTGAATTGTCTAAGCTCAAGTCAAATCTGGAAAAAAAGCATAAGCACTTCTATTTGAAATGACAATATAAAGTCAAGGTTTATTGTGTAGTGTCTGTAACCTTAAGATCAATCACATATGGGTCTGTGTTTGAGTCAGCACCTTGGGTTCAGCAATACTTTAGTGACTATTATTTATTGAACATTCATTATACTTCAATATTTTACTCTTACAAACACTATTTAGTATTAAACTTCTAAGTGCTAATTACCAGTTCATAATTTTAACACAGGAATTGGACATATACCTGTTACAATGTGGTTTTATCATTTTATTAACTAATCAACATTCATTTAATGAATAATTCTAGTCAATGTGTGCATGTTGAATTATTTTTTAAGTTAATTTTATGGAGATATGTATGGTTCTGCAGCTGTATTGAAATGCTATAGTTTTGTAGTGTCTGTAACCAATTTTATGGACAATGTACTTCTGACTCTAATGGAAGTTTGCAATACTTTTGGCCAGAATTAATGATTTTTTTGTTTAAATATCCTTCTTGGTGTTAGATAAATGCCTAAATAAGATAATTCTATGTATTTTATGTTTGTTATGCAAAAGTTTCATGGTTAGGGTTTTTTCTAAGTGATACCTTTGTTATAGATGTTTTGATTTTGTTATTAAGTTGTTTACCACTTCCAGTTATGTTGTTTGCTTTAAATGTTAATATCCTGTTACTGATGTTACTGTGAAAAAATGTTTTTCAGCACAAGTGAATACTCCAATTGTATATTCACCTTGTTCCACATCCCTCCCGTGATCTTTTTCGGCCTCTTTTCCTACCGGGTCCGCTTCACCACCCGTCTCCTGATCCTGTTCGGCCCCATGTCCTACCGGGTCTGTTTCACCACCTGTCTCCTGATCTTTCTTGGTCTCATTTTCGTCTGGGTGTGGATTACAGGCAAAGTAAAACAATCATTAAAAGTAAAGGCTGAGTAAAACTTCTTTAAAAATCAGTGTTTAATATAATGAATATACAAATAGCAATACTTATTAAGTATCTACTTTTATTGTGCAAAAGGTCAATCTGCGAAATCAATCCCGTTTTTATCCTTCGTTATATGTTATCCATTGTGTAGCTGTTGCAGCATCCCAAGCATTTGTGGAACTCGTTATATTAAAAAGATTAATTTACATAAATAATTTATCAATTGAAATACGTTTGAAGATTGTTAGTATATAAAAGAAAAGTAATTTACCGGCATGTTTACACAACAACAAAAAACATGAACAAGTTAAGTTATGATTTGGACATATCAAAGCAAACTGAAATTTGAAGTATTAAAAAAACGCAGATTAGTTTAATTTATATCTGGTACTTATAAAGTTTTGAAAAAAGTATTGTAGGTAATGCTTGACTAAAGCCAATACAAAATAAAATCACCCACTGGCAGACATGTCCGTTCTCACTTTATCTCGCGTACGTCACGTACGTCACGTTATTCATTTCATTGGTTGGTTTTGTTAGTATATAAGTAATTTTGGATTGTTGGATTCCCATTATGAGAAGGCGCAAACAATTTTCAACAACAATATTCTATATTTATCATCTAGTTATCAAATAAAAGTCACACAAACAAAATATCAGTAAGCACGTATCAGTAAAACATTCAACATTAGTTTTGTTTAAGAATTGAATAGCATTTTTCTGCATTTCATCGGTGTATGAACTGTCGGGGAAATTACGTTTAATTTGCATAAACGCCGACGCGTATGAATCTATTTTCAGTTTCGGTTTTATCTCCGTCAAAACGGGTATATCGTTGAAGTTCGCGCAATAAAAATATAACGTCATTTTTCGCTATTGACCAATAAAAAACAACGCCATTAAGTATCGCGCAAAACATAACGTCATTTTGGCAACTTGTTTATGACCATAAAGTAGCGCCATGAATGTTTATATTTGCATACGAATTATTCATCGGAAAATAAAAAACCGGTCACGTGAACAAATTATCCAATCAAAATGCAGCATTCATGTGAATGTGAAAGAAGTTGTAATTATATATTAGTAACTTATGGCATATGTTTATATTTGTCTATATCAATATTGACATCTTTAATAATTCCAATAAAGTTTCGTATCAATTATGTTTATTTATGGACTTATTTTTTATTATATTTTCATAGCCCGATGCTTATTGATAATACGTTCCCGCCATTACCATTGACAGCGCAATGAAAATAGTGTTCTTAATCGTGAACGTAACGAGGTGATCCTATAAAACCTTATCAGATCTTGTTGTCAATCTTGTCAATCCTGCATGTCTTTGACAATTTTTTAACAGTTCTCAACATTCGATTAATACGATCATCTCCGCCAAATTGTTGATCTTGATCATCGTATCAAATCGTAACAACTCGAATTGGATAGAGAAAAAACGCGACAAATCTTATGTATTCGTTCTTCTTCATCGCGGTGATCGTATTTGATTCTATGGAAGCAAGCATTTCACGTTCGCGTACGATATGTTGCGATCTAAGGAAGAAAATATGTTACACATAAATGGAAAGATAGAGATTGAAACAATAAATTTGATGTAAACCCTGAATAGTTTTATTTTAATTACCGTGTTTTTATTCCGATATATTCAAACATTCATATTTCAAAACGTCTGGCTGAAAACTGATCCCTTGGTGGATATCGTCAGTCAACTTATTCACGGCCGTTAATCACGCGCGCCACCTCTTTTTTGAGATGCATTAATAAATGTGCCAATGCAACATCCAAGGTGGCGCTCAGGCCCGGATGTTTTGAAATTTAACGGATAATTTTACAGGATGATTAGGTTTAATATGTTTTTCAACACATTTCGCAATATTTAAAAAAAAGGCCAATGTAGTGCGATTCAGCGATTATAAATTCATCTAAAATTGTACAGAAGCATACAATCACAACCCATTTGGAAACGTGAGGACCTTTATAAGTTGTGGCATGGTAGAATTCGTAAAAGCAAATCGATGTCTATTGCTTGTGTAACGAGCAAATTCCCTGCCAATTAAATCGCTCATTACATAAAAACGATTGCTTTGAACCTGTACAAGTAAATGCTTGCACAAAAACATCGGCTTCTAGCCGATCTAATAGATAAATTTGCATTTTTCAAAAAGAGATGGAGCCAATGCCAAGGAGGTGGCGCTCAGATTAGGAGGTGGCGCCAATGCACATTTATAGCTATTTTAAAGTGAAATATTTTATGTTATGGTTTCTATTATGTTTACAGGACTTACATGATTTTTGTAACTTGACTACTTAAGCACATTTGAGTCGCGTGCGTTTTTAATTAGACAAAGTAGTTTTCTAATAATGTATTGATGGATTTAAACGTTCGTCTTTGTAAGATAACAACATTTAACATGTATTATACAAAAATGTTAACGGAAAAAGACCGACCTATCTTCATTTTTTGGAGTTGATAGTGGGAAAACAACATAAATGAGCTTAATAAAGATTCGTTGACCTTGGCCTTTTAGTAAATTAAGCATTTTGATGAACGGCCAAAAATCATAGTTTCAAGAAGAAGTATTATCTTATACTTATTTCGTGAATTATCATACTGTATACAAATATTGATGTCGATGAATTATTTTTATAATGTTGAACATTAAGTTATTGGTTTGATTGAGTATTACAAATTATTGGTATATATCGTAAAATATGTTTTATTCATGTTGGTGACTTCTTAATTGAGTTGATCACTTATATATTTTAAAAAACTACACCTTATTTATTATAGATTGTGTTTATGTTCTGTAAAGATTTGGGCCTTCGTATGTACGTTGAAAAATAAATGTAATATAACAAATAACATTATCTATCAAATCTACGCCATGTGAGAATGTCATTGCGATACGGCTGTTAATTGATACATCCTGCATTGGCGCCACCTCCTATCATTAGCGCCACCTCCTAAGCATTGGCTCCATCTCTTTTGGAAAAATGCAAATTTATCTACTACGTCGGCAAGAAGCCACTATTTTTGTGCATGCAGCATCTAATGTATGTTGTACGCAATCGTTTTATGCCGTTAGCGATTTCATTGGGTGGACATTTTCTCGTCACACAGGAAAAACTCATCGAAATGCTTTTTAAAACTCCACCTTGCCACAACTTATAAAGGTTCTCACGTTTTTAAATGGGTTGAGAATGTACGTGTCTGTACATTTTTGGACGAAGCAATCTTCGCTGAATCACACTACATTGCCCGATTTTAAAAATAATGCGAATTGTGTTGAAAAACATATAAAACCTAATCACCCTGTAAAATTGTCCATGAAATTTCAAAACATCCGGGCCTGAGCGCGACCTCGGAAGTTGAATTGGCTCATTTATAAATGCATCTCAAAACAGAGGTGGCGCGCGTGATTAACGGCCGTGTTATTCGATTTGTACGCTCCTGGCATGAAAAGTCATGGCACTGCGTGAATGAGCCGTTCTTTCAGTTCAAATATCATTTCAAACAAAAGGCATATTGTTAAATCAAATATTGAAAACCCAATTAACACATAACCATAATCAATCTATCGGTTTAAATATTTAACAATAATTGTTTTGTTTACATTGGGGGATTTCAATGGAGCTACGTTGAATAAACACATAAATAGATCATAACAGTCGTTCTAACCTCAATCAATAAATTTATTTAACAAATATATTGAAACTTGTTCATGCAATAATATACCTAAGTCAATAATTCAAATCTTATACGTCATAGGTATATGTAAGCCAGAATCTCAAACAATATCACAGATTTACTGAGAGATCATTCTTCGTTGAGTTGTCAGTGTCGATTTGCCATTATATGTTCTTTTATTTTGTTTGATTCGTTAAGCTTTCAATTTTAAAATTTCATATCTTGTTTAAATCGTGATAATTTTTAATTGAAAAAACAACGTATGCGACGAAACCTTAAATTGTGCACACACAAAAAAGGTTTATCGCTTCGCTCTAAAACATACCCATAGCCGTAGGGTGCGTTGGGTGCGTTCGCACCCAATGTTTTTTGACGAGAAAAAAAATATTTGAACTATATGATGCACCCAACTTTATTCGACGCAAAAACGCAAAAACGATTATTTATCTTTTCCCGGAATCCATTGAATCTTCGTATTTAAGTGTTACAACAATGTTGAATTCAATATGCTACCGACAGGAAAGAGAGAATATTTTAGATTATTATTAACGGAATGTTATGCAAGCTTCCGAAAATGACGGAAATCAAAAGACACCCGTCGACTATATTGCCGAAGACTAATGAGTCACTGGTTAATAATTTTGAATTATACCACGATTTATAACAATTAACGATTGTACACAGCATTTTTGACAGACAGCGTTGTCGTTTTGTTATATCACCGTTCAACCATTTTCGGATCACCTTACGGGTTTTCAGACAAAAAATATCAGCTATGCTCAAGACAGGATATTTTTTGTTGTAATATGGCAAGAAAACAAATCCTTTCTACGAAGCAATGTAGCTTTTTTGTAGTTTACCAACACCTTAAGGCATCTGTTCTGCTCCACATACATAACTGCCCACAATGTTTTAATTATGTCAAACTTGACACTAGGGAATATGCCATACTCTGAAACAGTCGTGATAATGAATTTAAAAGGTAATAGCATATCTGATCAGTTAACGTTAAATGTTCATTAACTGTGACGGATCTTGAACATACGGGCAAATAAGTCCATATTTTTTCTTCAACGTCCTGTTATACATGTATAAGGGCTTTGAGACGATAGGACCAGTAGTTTGTGGTTAAAGGGTCTTTATGAAGCCTTAAAGGGGCCTTTTCACGTTTGACAAAATTGAAAAAAGTTGTTTCAGATTCGCAAATGTTCGTTTTAGTTATGATATTTGTGAGGAAGCAGTAATACTGAACATTTACCATGCTCTAAAATAGCCATTATATGCATCTTTTGACAATTTAAAAACCCGAAAATTATAAAGCGTTGCAACGCGAAACGAATTAATAATTTGGAGATTTCTGTTGTTGTCGTTATATTGTGTGAAACTACCACGATTGGTTATATGAAGTATAAAATACACCTGTGATTGTATCTGGAAGGATGGCCGAGTGGTCTAAGTAGGTGACTTTTTACTCCAGGACTGCAGGGGTCAGTGGTTCGAGCCCTGCTGAGGGTTACCTTTTTTTCTTTTTTTAATTTTATTCTTGATTTTTTACGAGAGCTTTTTATATCCAATGTTACCATTTATCATAAAGCATTTAATGACAAACTTCAAAACATGCCAAAATCTGTGAAAAGGCCCCTTTAATTGTTGTATTCTGAAATTCGTTTGGAAAATGATAACTAATTTGTTAAAATTTTCAAAAAATACAAGTAACCAGTTATAAGTTATAACATTTTTATTTCTGTTTAGTATTGATCCAGATTAGAGAAGACCCAGTTTTGCTAATAATTGTTTGTTGTACAAAGCACTATTAGCACGTTTAGAGCATTGCTAGGCCTCGGGTACTATCCATAGTAGCAGGCAAACAGTTGTTTTGAAAAAGTCAAATTTTTCCTTTTAAATTGCTTGATTTAGTAATGGTAGAATTTTGGAATGGTAAAATATACCAATGTTATCAAGATTCCAATAAATAATTATATTGTATACCGTTCTTACTGTTGATTTTATATTCTATCAATGTGTTGTTGCATATGTAAACAAAGTGTGTGCGCGCATACTAGCTTCGGGTATAAAATAATGTATTTCCGTGACTGATCAAAAACGGTGGTTATTGAAAAACGGCAGTGGGGAATACATGTATGTTATATCATATTCATGTCGATCAGTCACTAAGTATAGTCAATGAATGTGAATTTTCATATAAAAATGCTCTATAACTTCAGTCTCTGAATTCAGATAAAAAGCCACCAAAATGCAGGATTTTACTTTTCATTTTCAAAATTTTCTAGAGGGAGGACCTCCAAACCCCCGATTGCAGGAAGGGGACAACCCCTCCCCCACCTACCGCTTCGCCACATCGTTGCTCAATAACAATCGTTGATGGGAAAATTCGCACCCCCCCCCCTTTTCAAAACTCTGGCTACGGGCCTGTAAAACTAAGTAATTGTCTGTTTTTACCTGATGATGTTCCTTTTAGAATAACGATTTTGAAGTGTATTTTCCAGAACAATAATGGTAAACTCTTTTTTATGGGTGTAACTTACTATTTCTTTTTGAAATCTCACTTATCCGAACAGTTGAAGCATGCTTCTAATCTTTTAAAAAGCAATCAACTCTCATGCGATACTAAGCTAGGAACCGGTTTGCCGACATTTTTACTATATTTTAAGCCTATTTCACGTATGTAATGCAATAACATATCCGTTCATAATCTGCGTACATAAAAATAATCGAATACCGTTCAAATGACTACATCGCTACATTGACGAAGGGCTAATGATAGTCATCCAAACAGTCTACAGAAACGCTAGCAGCGCAGTACTAATCAACAGACATATGGGTGACCTCATCAGGACATCAGTGGTCGTCTTTTAGGCAAGTCTGCTCTCACCCGTCCTGTATGACATTTTCCCTTGAGAAAAGAATGCTGGATACCCTAAACAACCACCAAATCTCAATCTCCAACTGTGACAGACCGATCTCCAACTTGAGATTCGCGGATGACTTTTTACCTAATGGATGGCGCCAGCAGTGAACTTCAAGACCTCACCAACATACTTTATGAAAGAACATGAGCCTACGGGATGGAGTTGAGCACAGAGAAATCAAAGATCATGATGAATAGCGCGGGCAACACCAGTGCAGACATCACTATGAACGGCCACAAGCTGGAAGAATTGACCGGCTTCGAGTTTTTGTTGGCAACCCTGTCTAAGGATTGAACCAGCACCGCTGAGGTCCGAATAAGAATTGCCATGGCGACCGCAGCGATGGCTTGACTTTGCCGTTTAAGGACAGGAAGCTCCATTAGATTTCCCACCAATTACAGGCCTTACAATTCCCTCGTAGTATCCATTCTATTCCACGGCTGCGAGACCTGGACATTTAACGCTAACAAAGAGAGCAGGATACAGGCTTTTGACCACAAGTGTATTTGAAGACTACATCTACTACATAGAGCACAAGACCAACGAGTGCGTGCGGAATACGACAGCAGCACTCATTGGCCAACAACACCCCTCCTGGCGACCGTCAAACGACAAAAGCTGGCTTGGTTTGGACACGTCACCAGACAAGACTCTCTGAGCAGTACAAGGGCGTACAAGAGAGAGGTCTCCGCCTAGGCCGTAGGAAGACAAGATGGATGGAAATATGAACGAGTGGATATCCCTGCCGAGATATGTTGTTCTCCACCAGCAGCCCACAACATACCTGACTGGTGGAGGATGTCTGTGTCGTCGTCCCTCATTTTTACAAAAGGCCTGACCGGTCGAGGACATGATGATGATGATGATGATGATGATGATGATGATGATGATGATGATGATGATGATGATGATGATGATGATGATGATGATGATGATGATGTGAACTTGACCTGTACATTACAAAAAAGTGCAGCATTTTGTTCAAATAAGAGTGTTTAATAGTTAATTGTATCTTAGGTTCGTGTTTATCAAAATATTTCATAATACAAGGGCTGTTTGTAAAACATGCATGCCCCCCATATGGGCTGTCTGTTGTAGTGGCAGCCATTGTGTGAATACGTTTTTTGTCACTGTGACCTTGACCTTTGACCTAGTGACCTGAAAATCAATAGGGGTCATCTGCGAGTCACGATCAATGTACCTACGAAGTGTCATGATCCTAGGCCAAAGCTTTCTTGAGTTATCATCCGAAAATCATTTAACTATTTCGGGTCACCGTGACCTTGACCTTTGACCTTGTGACCTCAAAATCAATAGGGGTCATCTGCGAGTCATGATCAATCTACCCATGAAGTTTCATGATCCTAGGCGTATGCATTCTTGAGTTATCATCCGGAAACCATTTTACTATTTCGGTTCACCGTGACCTTGACCTTTGACCTAGTGACCTCAAAATCAATAGGGCTCATCTGCGAGTCATGATCAATCTACCCATGAAGTTTCATGATCCTAGGCGTATGCGTTCTTGAGTTATCATTCAAAAATAATTTTACTATTTCGGGTCACCGTGACCTTGACCTTTAACCTAGTGACCTCAAAATCAATAGGGGTCATCTGCGAGTCATGATCAATGTACCTATGAAGTTTCATGATCCTAGGCCCAAGCGTTCTTGAGTTATCGTCTGACAACCACCTGGTGGACGGACCGACAGACCGACCGACAGACCGATAGACCGACCGACATGAGCAAAGCAATATACCCCCTCTTCTTCGAAGGGGGGCATAATAAAGACGAACATATGCCAATATTTGATTCTTAAAGTAACATTACTATTCAAAATCAACGACAATTTCGTACAATATTTCGTAAAATAAACTTAACCAATTAAAAATCAGTGTTCCTTATGACAATTGCCGAAATTTCAACGCCAGATGTGGTCTGGTCAAATAGATGTTTGTAGATACAAAATGCTCGTTGTTTTTCCATTTTAATTTCCCGCAACGATAGCTAGTCATACGACACATGAGCATTAACATAGTGTTCGTGTGTCGTATGAATAGATATATTCGCGGGTAATTCAAATGGAAATAATTTTGGTCACAAATAAATAAAAACGATCATTTTGCATCTACAAAAATCTATGTAATCATACCACATCTAGCGTTGAAATTGTGGCTATAGCTATATGGAACACTGATTGTTTAGGTGTTAACTTTATTTTACGAAATACTTTACGAAATTTTCGTTGATTTGGGCGTTATAGAGACTTTAACATTTAAACTTGCCCTTTAATAGCTTTTAAGATTTCGTACTATGCAGGTGTTCTTTACCGACTTTGCGTGCGTCTGCAAATTAACAACTTGAGAGAGGTGTTTTATGGCCTGTATGCCTAATTGTTCAAAGATTGTGAATTCGTTTCTTTCGTTAAATACCATGAAATATAATTACTCGCATGCAATACAAAAGTATGTGTTAACATCTTTGTTTTGTTAAGGATTGAAATGGTGACTTATCTTCCGTTTTGACAACATATAATGTTCAATTGAAGGGGCAGGTTTGAAGATGACATGTTTAATGTATTCATCATAAACAAATAGTAAATATGTGAACAAAAAATAGGTTAGACGAATATTCAAGCCTAAGAATTATCACTTGCAGAGAAATAATATATCAACACAAAAGACCGAACATTATAACTTCTTTTGCTTTCGTTTGTTTTGTATCAAGAAGGAAACGATGGGCTACTTGACACGTAATATCCTGTAAAAAGCAGTGTGTATTTTATGTTGTTCCCGCATCAACCTCTGGTTTCGCACATTGTTCCTGTATATAGCATGTATGACTGTTTTCAGAATCCTTAACTATTAAAACAAAATTATTCATTCCCGAAAACAGGTCTGGTTAAGAATTGGCCTTTTAAATGCAATCTAAAATTTTAAAACAAATAAATCGATATTCCGTATACGTTTTGCTATAATTAAAGTTATGTCAAAGAATTTAATGTCATTGTAATTATCTCCTTCATAAACTTGTTTAAAAGGTCAAACTGAGCAACCAATATCCTGATACCTAAGACAAATACCGCTTATGTTACACATTACATTTGTTGGTTGTCGATTTTTATTCTAAAGTTTAAATTCCGTACCAAAAGTTCATCTAGAAGAAAAGCTGCATGGTCTGTATGCAAACGGAGTTCAAAATGACAAGATGACAATGAAAAGTGCCTCATTTATTTGTCTACTAATTTTGCGACTTTTTATTTCGTAGAGACCGTTATAAAATTATTCGTTCCGGTCAATTTACTCGACTGATTAACTCACCATGATAAGTATATATTTAAATTAGTTGTATGAAATGTACACAACAATATATTTTCAATGCACTTCATTTCGGAAAATTTACCAACTATCAGGTGGACGTTAAGAAGTTTTGTTTAGTGTATGTTTAACACTGCATTATACAAAACACTATTTATGTTGTTACTTTTGTAATAAATGAAACGTTACTTGATCTTATTTAATTGTGTTTTCTATTAATGTTTAAGACTTTTAATCGTATTTATTTGACATATGAACGAATCTTTGTTATCAATAAAATGAACAGCAGCGACGAATGAGTTTTACAGCATAAAATTTGAATATCATTTATGGATCATCAAATCGCCTAAAAAACTGTGTGTCAGAAATTAAAATTGAACTAAATATCAATCATCTGGAACACTGGACACTGCAATTATTTTGAACATTGTAATTTGCTTTCGTTAAAATTGCTGACAGCATCCTGATTGCTAACAAATTTCTTAAATGGCATACTCGTATAACGGGTGAGGCATAAGCCTTCCGTTTCTGTTGTTTTTTTTTTGGTTCAAACTCAGGTGACGATAATTTTTATTTTTAGTTGTATTATTGTACTTGAGCATATGAATCACGGTTCCGACATCGAATTGCTTACTTGAAACACAAACTTTTTTTGATAAGTTGCTTTCATTATTCATAATAAAAACAGGACTAGTAAAATGTTAAGCCAACGTAAATCCTATGTTTTCTTCTTCCAATGTTGATGCATAGCAGTTTAAAAGGATATATCATGCTTTTAAACAATATGGTCGTGGTGACGGAGTGATCAAAATGTAAAAAATACATCGTATGGTGTTTATTAAATATACTAGGAAGCAACCCTTTCCTATGTGCCTCCAAGTTTGTTGCTATGGGCATGTTTTGTGGAGCTGTTCTCTAAGGTGATGGCCGATGGAAACACGAACATCATTAATTGTTTTGAGTGGCACAGGATGGAACGACCGTGTTGGTGTATGTGTTCCTTTGACATCATCTCTACGCTATTAGGTCAGTGAACTACTTGAGACAGCTTCTGACTTATGTAAATTCTATAAATGGTTAACACCAAAGTTGGTTTTACATATCGTTGACGCTGCTTCTTTTATTAAAAATATTCAGATTCATGTCTGGCATCAATGCATTGCATCCCTCCAATAGTAAATAGTGCATCCCGTTGTCGGTGATGCAAACCATTGGTGACATTACTTATTGACTATAACCCGAAACATTCAAGTCATGTTTATTTTATTGCGAATGTAGAAAAATTGACGGAGTGTATTAAGTTATATTTTGATTTAATACTATCAAAAAGTCTAACTATGAAAAATAAGACCATGTTATCATAAAATAATTTTTTTCTATAATTATGTGTTGTCAAATACGCTTGTTATCAAATCAATGGCGGTTCGCTTTTTTATTAAATTCTTAAGCATATTAAATAATGACAAATAATCATATCGACATATCAATTCTTAATGAAAATGTTGTGCTCATTAATTTAGAAACAGTGTTAATTGGCCAAAGTGCCACCTATATGTATATTCAGTAGCTGTTTAATTGACACGGCGTCTTCTATTTCTGTTATTAATAACCCAAAATGCACCATTTCCGTTACGGTACAAATCACTCTCCATGTTACATGAACACGAAATACAAGCGGTAAGTCCATTTTACGTTAATATATATATATATATATAACGTTAATAGAGATTGTTTAGTCTCTAAAATTCTATAATAATTTAAAACACGTAACAATTTGGTTATTGGACTGATAAGATGTCGCGTATTTTGATTGATAAAGACATGTTTGTGAGTTAAGAGGGAAAAAAATGGTGGACACTTAACTTGCGTTTTCTAATTTGTGTTTTCTTTAGTCTCTATTGCACTTATAGAGTTGACTAAAACTAGGAAAAAGGGTCATTAAGTGTATTAATGTTTACTCTGTCTATCTGTATACAGTTACTGATGACACAAAATATGTAACATGTGATAGTGTGACTTAAACGTAGGTTAATCAGTAAGTACACAGAGGCGTATTTAGGTGGGGGGGCTAGGGGGCTAAAGCCCCCGCAGCTGGCTGGCTAGATATGATTTTTTTTTTTAATGAACCCCTTACAGTTCCAATCCACTTGTGTATTTCCTGTTATATGCCCTTAATTAGGCCATTAACAGCTGTCAATTTGTGTGATTAGCCCCAGGCATGTGTACAGACGATCTAACCTTCGCCAGCTAAACTGCACGCTTCATTGACTGTAAGTGATAAACTGCGCTGTTTGATTGGCTGAAGGAGAAACATTCAACTTATGAAATTCATCGATACATTTAGCTATAGGTAAATGTTTACAAATGGCTGCCGCATGGGACTTGTGAAAAACAATATCCTCCAATTACCTTCAGTCGAGCGGTTAAGGAAACAACTAAAATAATTTCTGAATGAATTCAAACATTGCCGCAATAAACGATGTACCTAAAAAGATTAATTTCATTCCTGTTAAATCCATGTCAAAATTGTTTTTTTAGAGCGGGTTTAACCACACAAAGCTGATAGTTCCATACACATCCGCAAATGACATACACTTCGCGCGTTGTTTACCTTGAGTCGAGAGGTAACATCCGAAAAGCGAGAGTACTCGATTGCAATAGACATGAGGTCAACAAAACTTCGAAAATTCGATTCACTGAACAAATTTAGAGAAACCGAAAGATTAATTTTACTTTTTTTATAACTTTTATTTACCATTTAACAAGTTTCTGTTTTAACGGTCGATCTTCTTTTGAGCAACATTGACATGAAAAAGTGCTCAAGAACTGAAAAAAAAACTTCAACGTTCGCAATTTGTTCCAATACAATTTCGGCATATATATTACTATTAAAAGATTTGATAAAATTATCATCAAATCGGGACAGGGTATATCCACTGAACATGTGGATATCGGCATGTCTCATATTTTCGCGATGTGCGCGCACAGATTGTTCCATGCAACAATTTCTGGAAATCGTGAAAAAGTAAACGAATTTTCTTTAAAATAAATCAAATACTTGAAATTATGTGTTCACACTAGCGCAGTGGTCTGCAATTTATGCGCAAGTTTAATGAAGAGTACCGAAAAAATGCACGGAAAAGGCATAAATTTGGACTATTTCAGTGGAAGTAAGATTTTTAATGCAATTAAACTGGGTTTTTTTCTTATATAAGTTGTGTCTATAATTATTTTCAAGCGTTGTTATGTTATTAAAACAAAATACTGGTTTGAGCGACATTTGATTTACCCCTGTGTGTCTGCCTGTCCGAAAATTCGATTCACTGAACAAATTTAGAGAAACCGAAAGATTAATTTTACTTTTTTTATAACTTTTATTTACCATTTAACAAGTTTCTGTTTTAACGGTCGATCTTCTTTTGAGCAACATTGACATGAAAAAGTGCTCAAGAACTAGAAAAAAACAACGTTCGCAATTTGTTCCAATACAATTTCGGTATATATATTACTATTAAAAGATTTGATAAAATTATCATCAAATCGGGACAGGGTATACCCACTGCACATGTGAATATCGGCATGTCTAATATTTTCGCGATGTGCGCGCACAGATTGTTCAATGCAACAATTTCTGGGAATCGTGAAAAGAAAACGAATTTTCTTTAAAATAAATTAAATACTTGAAATTATGTGTTTACACTAGCGCAGTGGTCTGCAATTTATGCGCAAGTTTAATGAAGAGTACCGAAAAAATGCATGGAAAAGGCATAAATTTGGACTATTTCTGTTGAGGTAAGATTTTTAATGCAATTTAACTGTTTTTTTTTCTTATTTTAGTCGTGTCTATAATTATTTTAAGCGTAGTAATGTTATTAAAACAAAATACTGGTTTGAGCGACATTTGATTTACCCCTGTGTGTCTGTCTGTCTGTCTGTGTGTCTGTCACACTTGATGTCTAAACTAAAGTTCTTGTTTTACATGCACTTTTATCATGCAAAATACTGATTAGATAGCGTGAAGTTGCATCATTTGAAGGTACCATTTTAAAAAAAAATCAACGACGGAAGGGGACACCCCTCCCGCACCCTCCCCAGTTGAGCCCCCCCTTGGAAAAAATTCTGGATACGCCTCTGGTACATGTTATATCTTCTTATCTGTTGAACCTGTATCCTTTTCGTTAGCCGCAGCTTTTTATTTTTGAGAAATATTTTATCATCATCATCACCATCATCATCATCATCATTATCATCGTCATCATCATAATCATCATTATCATCACCATCATCGTCATCATCATCATCATCATCATCATCATCATCATCATCATCATCATCATCATCATGTTTCTCCGTCTTCACATCAGAGTATCAATATTACAATCAGCCTTGAACACGCCTTAGCTAAAATTAATGCACATTTCCCACATTCTCACTTCTTGTTGCTGCGTTATTATTTTGTAATAAATTATGCATGTTCTCGAAATATAATTGCATGATGATAATGTTGATGAAGATAAGGGTGATTGTGACGACACACAATCTTGATGACGATGATGCTAATTGTGATTATGATAATGATTGTGTCATTGATGGTAATGATTTTGGTAATGATGATGATGATGTTGATGATTATATCGAAGTCGATGATATGCTGATGGGGAGATTAGGAAAAAAAATAGTGGAAATGGTCAATATTATGTTGCATGACAACCCATTTGAATGGTATAATCACTATCACAAAACAGCGAAACACCCATGTGCGTTATCCAAGGAACGCACTTGGGCGTTCAACACCAAATGTGTGTTGACACCAGAGTGCAATGCAACAGAGCATACATGTACGTGAAGCTCACGTTAATACATCGTTGTAAAACCTTAATTAATGGACGTTCCAAAAGTCTTTTTATCCCACTTTTACAGCGAAATCGGTTGATTAAAGCCCCGTTGATTAAATTTCATCTACAATCAACGGCAAGGCTATAATCAATGGCACGAAATGACGTCATCAACTGCCGAACCGGGACTACTTTTTCCCACGCACCTCGTCACCTGTATTTGCCAAGTGCATCAATAATAAAAACAATCTCAAATGTTTGTCAATCTTAATGACCTTAAAACAAAGGAAAGTAGTAAAAACGAGTTTTTTGTCATTTATTGTCATTAAAACCTAGTATTAGGTAAATTTAACACTATGCAAATAGGTTCTGTTGTTGTTGCTCCCCTTTGAAGAAGTCAGTTCGAGTTGCTCCCCTTTGACCGTAGAAAACAATCGTCTGGACCAAGAAATCCAGTGTTCATTTACAAGCTGTACTCGGATATGCGTCCATCTGATTTTTCTTCAAAGCATCTTTTCTACCTGGCATTACGCACAAATGACACTGCATCCCGGTGATTCTTGCGTCAACAATTGGGTGTCAACAAGTTAGGTCAGATGCTGAAGGCCATGGCAAAAGACGCCGGCTTTCTCAAGCACAAGAGAATAACGAACCACTCAGTTCGCAAATTACTGGTTCAAAAACTTTGAAATGAAAACATTCCACCCACTGAAACCATGGCCATAACAGGGCACAAAAATGTCCAGTCCATAACCAATTATTCCAACATATCTGTTGAACAGCAGCAAAAGTGATCATTCTTGCTCAGTCCAGTAAATGTTACAATCCAACAGATTCCTCTTGTTCACCTTCATGCACCGAAACTATGGCCGAAATGCAGCCTTGACAACCACTGTCTACCGTCGAACAAGTTGATCTTGATGTTCGCCCCACCCAGTCACTTCACCAGCAAATGTCTTTCTCTAGTTCGAACAACTTTGCCTCACAATTCTTTGGTGCCACTTTCAACATTCAAAATGTTAATGTATATAATTAGCTTAAATCCTAGTTATCTTCGTTATTTCGTCACAAAATAACCACAAACAAAGAAGCAAATATTGTGCACCTCGTGATTGACTCGATAGTTTGATATCGAAAGTGAATTGTGTGTGGTGTTAGGCTACGTTGTAAACAAATGTAGTTCCATGTATATAACAACTTAATGTCATATTGATATCATAAAACTTAAAGATTTGCAATTCAATATGATTAAAATTGTAATTAATAACGCTCGACACTTTGTTACAGAACAATATTCTGATTTAAAAAAATGATTATTTGATCGGCGGTTATTTTTGGAACGCGGAGTAATACACTGACCTTGGTTACACTACAGTCATTATCAAAGTACGACAAACACTCATGAAAACTTATTTTGTTTAAATAAAAAAAGTTTACTGAATAAAAAGTGGGATAAATAGAATAATAGGTTAGTGTTGATTATAGATCAGGTTTATCATGCTCGGCACGAAAACGAAAAAGCACTCGCCAAGGCTCGTGCTTTTTGTTTTCTAAGCCTCGCATGATAAACCTGATCTATAATCAACACTAACCTATTATTCTCTATATTGACATATCACCAGATCTCATGTCGTATATTGTATAAGATTTGTTTTTTATAAGTTCTCAATTATTAAAACAGCATATATCCAATCCTCTTTAGAACACGGCACCAGACATTTCGAAACACATTGAACGGCGGAACAAGTCGTAAACCAACTTTAATTCCGACCGTTATGTCTATTCAAACCGGAAGTTAAAGAAATATATGGCGGATTATACGAAGTAAGCTGTCAAACAAAACAATTATTTATTATTTAAATAGTTTAACTGTATGGCAATACTAAATAAACGTATTGATGTTGCATTAAAAAATCTGATATAACTTATACATTTTGTTTTCGTTTGCAAAACAAGGAGAAAACGCATCGGTTTTGTTTGTTTATTTATCCGAATTATTTAGCGACAAGTTTCGACACGCTATTGAAGTTGAACTCACGCATTTGGGATTATATTAGAACTGTCGTAAACGGGTTGGTGTTCAAACAGGATTATTTACAGGCTGTGTTAATTAATATATAATGTAATGTGAGGTTTTCTGTTGTTGTTTTTGTTGCATGTTTTAAAAACCAACAAAATTTGGGACAAATTAATATTCTGTTGTTCTTAGTGCTATTTTCAGTGATTTCTTATTATACAAAGTTGCAAGTTTCTTTGACTTTATAAAAATTATAAAATCCATTAATAACTCACACTGCCATTGATTTTTGCTTGAATAATTGTGACACACACACTCACAGGAACCTCAGAACACCATTGTTTTTTTTCTGCAGTTACTTCATTAAGTACGGGTGCTGGAGGTTTCGGTAAATGACAAGTTCGGTAAATTGATTTATATAGTAAAAGCCGTGGAGGTTTCGGTAAATTGATTTTATAGAGGAGGTATACCTACAACGAGGTGTTAATGACACCTATTATCGGCTTACAATAACATTAGAGGCATTTATTTGCAAACTGTGGATTAATTTTGAGTTGAGTAATTAATGCTATGCCTAAGGTAAAGAATTAAGGGAAATGAATGAGCTACCTCTGAAAAACGAATTCTGTTAGGAAATTTTTGGTTAATTTTACGATTTAAATAACGCAATACTGTTGTTTTTTTAATTGGTGCTTTTATTTAAATAACATAATAGTAACATAATAGTAATAAGAAGTAATGATTTATGGCGGAATCAATGTAAGCTCTTCAATTAAGTTCAATGCTATTTTAATAAGTTTCTTGTAAAATATGATTTAATAAAAATGATTTCATGTTGAATTTTATATTTATTTATATGTTTTATTATTTCTTTCTGGTTGAGAAAAACACAAGAAAAAAAAACAATATATACAATTTAATACGTGTACGTAATTAATAAAAAAGTAATTTAATGATACGCGTTATGTTTTATAATTATGTTAAGTGCGCGTGCCATTGAACGTTGAGTTAAGCGAAGAGATACACATAATTGAAAACTGATAAAAATGACATCTAACACAACGCCAGCAGAATGAATACACTGTGTAATAGCAAGCTGCTGTGATGATCATTATCTTATCAACTTAATACACAGGCACCTGGCTACTGTACTGGAACAATGGGTTTTACGGCCAAAATAACTGATATCATTTTTTGCCTAAACAAATCGGTTCAATAAAAAATAATAACTGATTTACTTTGTAATCCGTTATTTAGCAACAAGTAAAACATGGATACAATAAATATATTTGAATAATTCATGTCATTTAAAACAATAATGAGGGAGTAATCACATATTAATAAGATACATTTTTGACACACTACAATATTAATACGACACATTATTATCATTCAGATTTTCCGCATGCTGATTTAATTTAATTACATTTCTAATACAAATGAGATACATGTACGACACAACTCAATTTAATGTTACATTTCAACCATATCAGTCGTTCATCGTTCAAGACTCGTCGTCGTCGAGCATGTGGTAGACCGCTGTGGATAGTCCCAGGGCATTGATGTGGCTGATGATCATTTCTTATTTGACAATGACCATTATAATTTTATAATTACCCAATTACATAATAATGTTATTTTTACCACAAATAAACATCCTTTGATGCCACCACCAGTATTTTTGGTAAACATGATTAAAGAAGGAAAACGTTTGTTTATTTCTCAGTTTGAAAGTTACTGGTCGTGTATGTAAAAACTCGGCCACCAGTGTTAAAGCATGTTCACGATCTAAACATACATATCTAGATTATTTTAAGAATAATACCTTATGTGCTGACCTGATTGTAGGAAAAAGAAGCAAGAAATTTATTTATATAAGAAACAAACATATTTGATCTTAGTATTTTAAACCACCGAAACTTAACCATTATATAAACATGAGGTAGTTTGCTAACATAATGAATATGTTGCCCAGCTCTTGCCACGTGGAGGCCACCTCTTGTAAGAGCCACATTATTATTTTTTTTTTAACTGATACGCTTTAATTAAGGTTTTTATCAACTAATTGTTTAAAAACATATATAAAATACAAAACGATCATGACCTAAAGATAAACTTTTAATATATAATTTACCTCCATCAATTAGAATATCAATAGGTTGCAAGCCTGGATAATTAATAATAACACTTTGCAAACATCTCTAATTTGATAAAATCAAGTCCGTACATTTAAACAGATAAATTAATTAGTGCCAAACAACTCAATTAATGTACATCAAAATTAATCCACAGTTTGCAAATAAATGCCTCTAATGTTATTGTATTAAAGCCGATAATAGGTGTCATTAACACCTCGTTGTAGGTATACCTCCTCTATAAAATCAATTTACCGAAACCTCCACGGCTTTTACTATATAAATCAATTTACCGAACTTGTCATTTACCGAAACCTCCATAACCCTTAAGTACCATCCAAATGGTTTGCTAAGAATGCAGAGTGTAGTACTGGAAAGATCTAGAGTGAAATAGAAGGACACTGCGCCCTTTTAAGTTCCCCCTCCTGCCGCTCTAGGTCAACAACAAAATGTTGAAACTATGGAAATCTCTTTGCAAATATTAAATCTTTCCTCTTGCACTTTGTGCTTATACAGTACAGCAGACTTCCCGAAACTCTGTCGGACCTACTAACATGTCCGACACAAACAGTCAAGGGCCAATAAAAATTCTTAACTCGTCGGACCAAAATGTCAGACACAAATACTTTCGTGTTTTCCATAGAAATTAAAAGTATTTATAGAACATCGGGGAAATATGGCAGAATACACATTTTGCCAATTTTGTAAAATACTAGATTTTGTGAAATTCGAGTGTATTCGTCAGTCAGTTAACCCGCTGTTGATTGGTCCAAAGTCTTCTTGTCAAAAATCGGAAATAATCTGTCCGTGTTCGGTGAAGAGTGATCTAGAAATACATTTGGTTCCCTGCATATTATTGACGAGTAAATAAATGCATGCTTCAAGTCGGGATTGGTACATTTGACCATCATTCGATCGACTTTTAGTTTAAACAAAAGTGTAAGGTAAACTAAGCGAGGTTAATAAAGACTCTGCGTAGTTGCGCGGATTGATGCTGAGTGCCTCGGCGATACACTGCGGGAACACACAACGCGGGCGCCAAGTACTTATGATTCTGGCCGTGGCGTGACCAAGGATAATGTTGGTTCCGCGTGGGCTGTACTCAGACTTCCTGAAACTCAACAGCCTTCAGTCAGACATTTAGTCTGACTGGTCAGAATTTTCTGTCAGACCTTAGGTTATTCTGTCAGACTAAAGAACATACGTGAAATTTCAAACAAAACTGAGAAAAATGTAAATTATTAGAAAAACGTAAATATTGCTTTATCATTTTATTTTTAATCATATTACTTTGAGTAACAAAGTAAAGTAACAAAGTTTGTTAACATCCACCTCCTCATTATTAAAGCCACTAAAAAAATCACTATTTGTATCGTATCTATTTAAAAGCTTAATGTCATCTTCACTGTCTTCTTGTTCACAGTCTTCTTCATCGTTCTGCGAGTGTTCAGGCTCGAGCTCCTTGGAGGCAATTGCTCTGGAAAGAAACGATAACATCAGTTTATTCTTAAGTTAATCACATTTTTGAGTAACAAAGTAATTTGTTTAAATTCATGGTCTGTCTTCCAAGACTCAACGAATTTAAGAGGGGCGCTTATCCTTGTATTTTTTCCACTAGCTCACGGGCGTTTGCATCTGCAACCCGTTTTGGATTTTCAGGCTTTGCGACAAACTTCCACATTATGAACATTTACTTATTTACTACAAATTTACTTAATTCAAAAGAAGGAAAATTAAAACGAAATCACCGGGTTATGAATCCCTGTTAAACTCCGTGCTAGTTCCTTGATATCGTTGATAACTGCAAGCTGTTGCTTTGTTTAACTTTCACTTTTGTTTAAACTAAAAGTCAATCGAATGATGGTCAAATGTACCGATCCCGACTTGAAGCATGCATATATTTAATCGTCGACAATAAGCAGGGAACCAAATGTATTTCTAGAACATTTTTCACCCAGCACCGACAGATTATTTCAGATTTTTGACAAGACGACTTTGGACCAATTAACTGACCGACGAATACATTCAAATTTCACGAAATCTCGTATTTCACAAAATCGGCAATGTGCGCATTCCGCCGATGTTCTATAAATAATTTCTTGGGAAAACCAAAATATTTGTGTCGAACATTGTGGGATGACGAGTTAAAAATTTTGATCGGCCCTTGACTGTTTGTGTCGGACATGTCCGTAGGTCCGACGGAGTTTCAGGAAGTCTGGTCTAAGTAGGTAGTACTTTAACTCCAGGACTCCAGGGGTACCTTTTTTTTTCTTTTTTTAATTTTATTCTTGATTTTTGATTTTTTTATTGGAGCTTTTTATACCTAATGTTTACATTTATCAATATAAAGCATTTTATGACAAACTTCAAAACATGCCAAAATCTGTAAAAAGGCCCCTTTAAATTTTAAAATTGTGAATTAGAAGATTGGTCTTTGTTATATAGGCTTAAAAAGCCACTGATATTAAATGACACTATCACATTTTTAGCTCGACTATTATATATGAAATATATATAGTGGAGCTATCCTACTCACCCCGGCGTTGGCGTTAGCGTTGGCGTGCAAATGTTAAAGTTTGCGTACAAATATTTCCTTTGTCCCTTGACATATTGCTTTCATATTTTGCATACTTGTTTACCATCATGACTCCAACCTATAAACAAGAGCAGACAACTGTATAAGGCATTTTGACAGAATTATTGCCCCTTTTATACTTAGAATATGCATATTATTGATAAATCTATGTTAAAGTTTGTGTACTACCCCAAATATTTCCAATGTCCCTTGACATAGTGCTTTCATATTTTGCATACTTGTTAACCATCATGACCCCAACCTATAAACAAGAGCAGACAACTGTTTCAAGCATTTTGACAGAATTATGGCCCCTTTTATACTTAGATGATTGAACATTTTGCTTAAATTGCCATAACTTCTTCATTTATGATCACATTTGATTCAAACTTTGACAAAACAACACTTACCTGACATACCACAATGCACTCCACCCAAACCATCCCCATGCCCCACCCCAGAATCCCTCCCCTCCAAATAAAAATATAAAAAAAATATTATTTTTTCCTTATTTTTGAAATATCTATTAAATGACCACACACCCACATTATACCCCCCCCCCCCCCTCTCCATGATGGCTTATGTTATACTGTCAAGCGCTCTGACAGCTCTTGTTCTGTATTTAATAAGCCCTTTTTGAGTTTTTGTTTTTTAGCTCACCTGAGCACAACGTGCTCATGGTGAGCTTTTGTGATCGCCTTTTGTCCGTTGTTCGTTGTGCGGCGTCAACATTTGCCTTGTTAACTCTCTAGAGGCCACATTTATTGTACAATCTTCATGAAATTTGATCAGAAGATTGGTCTCAATGATATCCAGGGATAATTTTAGGTCTCTTGAGTCCTGTACGCAAAGAGATCGCAGGGGACGCAAACATTGCTATATATGCGTCCCGCGGACGCACAATCCTAAAATTATGATACAAAAAAATATTTCGCGATCTGAGAAAAAATAATTTAAGACCAAAAAACTTGCAAATCGACCAAAAATGGATGCCATTTTACTATTGTGCAATCAATAATCTGGGTCATTGAAAAGCTTAATTTTATATTTAACAATAGGAAGTGTCATTATGATATGGTGCATGGTTTGCACAGCACTATATTTTTCTGACAATTTTCTAGCAACAAATAAACAGTCCTCGTGCATTTCATGTAAAACATGCGAAAATAAGAAATCATGGAATTCTTCCTCGGGGAAAGCCTGTGCTTTTTATTTGAATGATGAATAAAAACTCGTAATGCTTTGTTTTAAAGTGGAAACGTTTTATGTTAATTACGCTGCATCTTAATGGCTACAGTCGTTGAGATATGTCAGTAAAACTGCTCATCCAGTGCTCCAGCTAGGCCTAAATTTGAGGGCGCCCTGCCCTCCCGAACCTCCGCCCTGCCCTCCTGAACCTCCGCCCTGCCACCCCCCCCCCCCCCCCCCCCCCCCTCCAAAAAAAAAAATTTTTTTTTTTTTACATATGATAATAGATAAATCTCTTATTACATTACAAGTAACTAATTTATTTCTCATTTTAGACATTATATTTAAATGGTTTAAACTTTTATAATAATGGGAATAATATATTCTAACAATTATTAATAACATATAAATCAGGGTTGGCATATTGACCGGTCAATTGAGTATTGACCGGGCCGGCGGTCAATACCCGGTTAAAACTGGTCATTATTGGTCAATACTGGTCGATTGAAAATTGTAGCATTTAAACATGACAAAGGAAGAATTTAAGCTATTCTATATTAAATCAATAATTATTTTGTAATTGATAAACTTTTTTTTGAGTTATCTATTGTAAAAAAAAATCTTTAAAGCTGTAAAAAATACTTCTTTATTATTTATGGAAGCGGTCTCAAATACAAAAGAACTAAGGCAATATCTTTATCTCAGTGTATCACATCTGTTACTGAAGTATTATTACTATTGTAGTTACCATAGTATTTCACTGAGCTATTGATAAATCTACATGTATTTGATAAGCTGATGGACAAACAGAACTCTTGTGGTTTCTAGGGTCGTAAATGATCTGGCCCCTAAGCCTTAATTGGTAATAAAATGCATGCACTGGTATGTCTCTGATAGTGACAATGAAGCAAATCTGCCCTTGGGCTATTTCATTTCACTCACACAAAATGAGATAACTTGCTTTTAATGTTATTAATTTAATAGTTATTTCTAACTTGTCTCCTTTCTATATTAAGAGGGTTTTCATATTTTAAAGCTCAATTGGTCTTCAAATGAATAAGCAATCAAAGTTCTTGATTTTGGCAACAAATAATGTTTGCAATTGTGGGTCTACTCTAGACTCTTCTTTTCAATTATTTCTTTCTTTTAATAATAATTTCTTATTATGTTTTGTTTTTTATATCAATGGAAAATAAAATATTTTTTCACTATTTTGTTAAAGAAATCCAGGCAAGAATACATGACAAGAAAGGGTTGTGTCAAAGGTGCCATGTTATATATAAGGCCCTATTATCAGTTTTGGGTGCCCTAACCTGTATAGGTTTGAAGACTGTGAAAGACTGTGGAGACAGTGGGGCATGAGGAACAACTAATACACAGTAATTGACAGGTTCTTGTTGAATCAAGCACATAATTTTCTGAGCATTTATAATTCGTTAGAATCGAAAAAAAAATCAATCCACCAGAAAAATCCAATTGATCAACTTGACTCATTTGCAAAATTTTGAGAGATTGGCCGACAAATTGCATGAACAGGTATAAAATAGTGGGTATTAATAGCTTTAGACATTATATGGCAACATGTTTGTTTAATTTATATTATCAATATTGTTTAATTAAGCATGGAATATTAATCAAAATTGGGGGTAAAGTTCAATCGACCAGTATTGACCAGTAATGACCACTTTGGGGGTATAGACCGTTCCATAATTTAGTCATTACATAATTATCTCCCCTGAATTCTCTCCGCGTCCGCCATTACACTGCTGCTTTACAATCGGTATCATATATAAGAGAGCACCGATTATTCAATGGATGAATTTCTTTCTAAATTCTAAGGCCGTCATTACATGGTCTTGGTTGTCTTGGAAAACTAACACATTGACACATTAAAAAAAGCATTTAATTAAATTAAATGCAATATTTTTCATTTGATTATTTGCATCAATCTTTAAATCGTGTATGCCTTTGCATTCCAGTGTTTAATTGCCCCTTTGTTCTGCATAATCCGATTATCTCGTTTTGATCAGATATTGTCCAGACTTAACTAACCACATGGTGTCATAAACCACACTGGGTGGCAGATGACAATCTGGTCATTAAACACAATTGATGATGCCACCATGTCTCATCTTCCTGGTAGTATTAAGCAGTCATTTGGTAAGATAATTTAACTCCGACATACTTAACAGTTGCGTAAATAAGATATGTTACATATTTTACAAATTAAAAGTTATGTCTAATATAGAATATCAGAAATTGTACACCGTAAAGATACTAGCCCGTTTAATTTATGAAAAAATAAAGTATTTAAAAAAAATATAAAAATAAAACATTTAACGTATTTAGAGGGTATCGGTTAATTAAAACTACGTCATTCCGTATGAAGATTTGATGTTACGGCAATGCACGAACGATATCATAAAACAATAAATTACATTTGACACCAAACAGAGGTAAAAAATATTTAAAAAAATATATATGTATATAAATATATGTGTGTTAAAATGTTAGATATGTGTCACTCATACTCACTCGTAACGAGTTTTCAATATACATGAGTACACAGTTCAATTTGCATCATATGAAGTTGTGTTTTTTCAGTTGTATGTTAATATTCCTCAATTGCGTCATTCTTTGTACAAAACCCATCAAATTAAAATTACATGTAAATACTGTCATGTCCTTTGCTTTTAATATGGCTTTGTAGTATGTTTATTTTCAAAGCACTCCTTACACTTTCTAACACTCATTTATTTATCACACTAGCGTCCTCATGACATTGATAATTATATTTTTATAATTAGATGTATTACTATTGTAATTTATTGAAGCTTTTCTGCACAAAAATATTACGGCTTATGCATAAAGCTCTTTATTGTGTCAAATTGTCGGCCTTTCAGTCTTCAGATAATCTTTAATTTGATGCTTATGCCGCGTTTTTAAAGTTGCAAATAAATGTATTAATAAATTCGCTTGGCGCTTAATAATATATTTTTGAAATATTATTTAGGTGTTTTTTTTATCGGAGTTTTTTTGTGTGGATTAATTGTCTAAACATTTGGTGTCGTTATCCATATGTTTTGCGTTACTTCAAAGACATATAAAATACAATTTTTAGTATTTTTAGCTTTATAGCTGTTAAATGATTCAAAGATGAAAATATAGATATATCACATAGATCGCATTCTCTTCATCTTCCGAATAATCACATAAAAGGTCGTCAAGATCAATATCACTCTCTCATGATAAAAAGCTCGTTTTTATACGCCCGTATAAAATACGGGACGTATTATGTGAAACCCCTTGGCGGGCGGCGGGCGGCGGGCGGAAGGCATCACTTTGTCCGGACTCTAATTCAAATTGTATTCATCCGATCTTCACCAAACTTGGTCAGCAGTTGCATCTAGTTGATATCTAGGCCAAGTTCGAATATGGGTCATGCCGGGTCAAAAACTAGGTCATAGGGTCAATAAGTGCATTTTCAAAGGGGCCACTTTGTCCGGACTCTATTTCAAATTGTATTCATCCGATCTTCACCAAACTTGGTCAGCAGTTGCATCTAGTTGATATCTAGGCCAAGTTCGAATATGGGTCATGCCGGGTCAAAAACTAGGTCATAGGGTCAATAAGTGCATTTTCAAAGGGGCCACTTTGTCCGGACTCTATTTCAAATTGTATTCATCCGATCTTCACCAAACTTGGTCAGCAGTTGCATCTAGTTGATATATAGGCCAAGTTCGAATATGGGTCATGCCGGGTCAAAAACTAGGTCATAGGGTCAATTAGTGCATTTTCAACGGCGCCACTTTGTCCGGACTCTAATTCAAATTGTATTCATCCGATCTTCACCAAATTTGGTCAGAAGTTGTGTCTAGATGATATGTAGGTCAAGTTCAAATATGGGTCATGCCGTGTCAAAAACTAGGTCACGAGGTTACTTAGTGCATTTCAAGCATTTAGCATGGTGTCCGCTCTCTAATTGAAGTAGTTTTCATCTGATCTTCACCTAATTTGGTCAGAAGTTGTGTCTAGATGATATGTAGGTCAAGTTCGAACATGGGTCATGCCGGGTCAAAAACGAGGTCACATAGTGCATTTCAAGCATTAAGCATGTTGTCCGCTCTTTAATTGAAGTAGTTTTCATCTGATCTTCACCAAATTTAGTCAGATGTTACATCTAAGTGATATCTAGGTCAAGTTCAAATATGGGTCATGCCGGGTCAATAACTAGGTCTTGAGGACACTTTCAAGCATTGAGCATGGTGTCCAAAACCTTCGAACGGGCGTATCTTGTGACAGTTTGGCACTCTTGTTTAACTTGACAAAATTCCATCTAAAAAAATAAATATAAATCCAAACCACAATTTTTTATCTCTGATATCAGTTAGAACAAGAAAAATAATGGAAGGCGTATCAATAATATCATACTTAATATAATATGTAATGATTTTGGAATGTAGATTTTTACCAAATGAGATCAATTACAAACAATTAGCGGTAATTAATTGCGCGAGAATCTTTTATAAGTATTAATTAAAATATAATCTGCTTGATGTTGCGGCTATTAAAATCAACACAACAATACATGCGTGAATTGTTTGTGAAACGTTAAAAGTAGTAAGTCTCATCAAAGACATAGTATGAGCGACTGAACCAGCAAATTTTCGCCGATGATTACCACTTGATTACAGATAAACAAAAACAAATACACGAAAGCATTTTAAACATTTTATTTGTAACAATCAATCTCAACTTCAAACAATCATTTAAACAACAAAAATGTGATAATCGCCTCACATTAATTCATTAAGTAATTTATTTATCCGACAACGGTGAAGCGTGTATTCTCTACGTCTTTGGCTTTTGGAATCGCAGACTCGCACAAGTTAGCCAGCGCCCTCACACTACTTTGGGGGAAGGGGTCTGCAGCCCTTAGGAGGGGGAATTTTCGCGGCGTTTCCCTTTTTGGGGGATTTTTTTACTTACTCTCTCATTATTACATTTGTACATGTTTGCACTATATTCATTGCATTTTTCATAATTTAGTATGTTTGCAAAGATTAAATTGAAATAGAATTGAGATATAATAATCATGAGACACATCTTTCTATAAAAAAATAAAAAAAAAAAAAAAAAAAAAATTTTTTAGGGGGAAAAAAGTATACTTTTCAGGTGAGGGACTGCCGCCGAATTTAATAGATTGAGGGCCCTGTTAGCAGCAGTGTAATGGCGGACAGTCACGGGACAGTCACGTGACTGACAATATGGCGGCGGTCAATTTATCGATTATGGAACGGTTTATTGACCGGGGGGGTTTTAACCGCTTAAAACCGCCGGTTAAAACCTGGGGTAGTCGATTGGTGCCAACCCTGATATAAATTAACATGCATGCCGAAGCATTCTAGAAAAGCCTGCGCACTCATAAGTGCCCTTTTGACAAAATTCTGCGCATCAAAAGTGCCCTTTTGGCAAAAAAGCTACCCTGCCCTTTTTAAATCCTAGCTGGAGCACTGTCATCTATTATAATGGTCAAGTGGGGTTATTGTTTGTCGCACTACACACGCCTGAATGTGATGTACAATGGCCTGTTTAAGTCTTGAAAATAATCTTGTCATGAAACTGTTGAGTTGCCTTTTAAAGTTTCCTGTTTAATTGCGACTAGATAGCCATGTGATGTTATTAAAATGTTGCAGTGTTTCAGATTGGGTCGGCCCTTCATCTTTTGGCCGATACAATTTACAAATGACCGAAGAAATTTAATTAAGTGCGACAATCGGGCCGGCAAATAAACCGAATCAAGAGCGTTTAAACAACTGACTGACCTAAATTGTAGGTATAATTCCAAGCAACATGAGGACTTAAAATTGTAGTGAAGAAAATGCCATGCAATTCTGATAGCAAGGGAGTATTATGTGAAAAAACAATGTGTAATTAATACAGTGTGGAAATGAACAATAAGTTTGTTTCAAAAGAGGTTCAAAGTGGCTGGTTACTGTGTTTTGGTCTCTGATGATTCTTCACCAAATTCATGTGTTTTTGGAATACTACAGAACAGCATAAAAGGTTTGTATTTCTATTTCTTCATTCATTTTTAGTTTAGATTATTAAATAATATTATTTGAATTATATTTATGTACTGTGCTCCAGTGGGAAATGTAGAAGGATGATGGAAAGTCAATGTTGTGTGCCAATTTGATGGAAAAACAACACAATTTCAAACAAAAATTGATGAAAATACAAATATTGCTTATATATATAAACAACATTTCAGATTATATCATAGGATGGGGGAAAAAAGGGAGACTGCAACAGCTGAGCAGCACAAAAGCAGACAGCGTACAAACCAACACCAGTACAGCTTACATATGGTGTAGTGGAAGCCAATAAGTTTAACATGAAGTTTCCACCCAATGGCTTGCAGTTGGACCACTGTGATCAAAGTCTGCAAGGGACTTATCATTGGGAGGAATGTTAGACGGTAAAACAACAAGCAGCACAGAATATATTAAAAAATTGCAACTGAAAATTGCCAAATGACATTGACCTTATCTGTTAAAATACCAATTCAAATCTAACCTACTTTTTTGTTTAAAAGCGGATATTTGTTGATTTCTGTAGCACATCAATTTCATGTCATGAGTCATGTAGAAATTATCAGGTTTTCTTTTATCACAAGAAAATAATAATATCACTATGCTATAACATGCTTATACCCTGTTTTTATAAATAAGCCGTTAGCCCTGAACTGTAAAGTTAATTTTCAACTAGCAATGAGTTTCATAAAAAAAAGCAGAATAGCAGATTCCTCAGAGCATCATTATGGAACACATAATTTATTCTTGTAATATTTTAACTCATGAAATTGCTTCCTGCTTATTATGGTTGCAGTCACATTTATTGAAATAAAAGGATATAAAAAAAGAATAACATTATATACATTTCCGTGGTATTGATTTTCCTTTTTTGCAGAGCTCTGGTGTTAAAAAGGTTCACCTTCATCCAGAGCACGAAGTGTACATTACTCAGTGGCAACTTTCACAAGAACGGCATGCTGGAGCCTATATCAACAAAAGTTAACAATTGCTCTGCTGGATCTCCTTTTCAGCAGGGAACAACTTGCTAAGTCCAGCAACAATGGGTCTGGGAAAGCCAATAATACTTTAATATCAACAACATGTTTGCCTTGTGTTGCCACACAGGCTGTGAAACATTTTGTGTTGAATGCATTTAAAAAAGACAATGGTACACTGTGCCTGTCCGATTCAGCTTTCAATGACATAATTAACAGTAAATGTGCAAATGCTAGAAGGGCACTAACTTGTTGAAATGTTCAAATGTGTCAATTATGTAGATATGTATATACTATGTTATATAAACTGTAAAATATAAATTGTTAATTTGTACTCTTTACTTTTTTAACCAGGTTTTCCGAAGGAAAAAACTGGTTATTAGATTGGCGAATGCGGGCTGGCTGGCTGGCGGGCGGGCGGAACAAGCTTGTCCGGGCCATAACTATGTCGTTCATTGTCAGATTTTAAAATCATTTGGCACATTTGTTCACCATCATTGGACGGTGTGTCGCGCGAAATAATTACGTCGATATCTCCAAGGTCAAGGTCACACTTTGAGTTCAAAGGTCAAAAATGGCCATAAATGAACTTGTCCTGGCCATAACTATGTCATTCATTGTGAGATTTTAAAATCATGTGGCACATTTGTTCACCATCATGGGACGGTGTGTCGCACGAAATAATCACGTCAATATCTCCAATGTCAAGGTCGCCACGACTAAAAATAGATTTTTTTTTAAAACAAACTTACAAAGGGGGTAAATTTTGTTTGTTCATTTCAAAAGTTCAGTTTGAGTTTTCTCCCTTTATCAGATTTTTTTTTCACAATGAAAACCTGGTTTTGTGACAATTTTGTCCCTTGTTCAGATTGGAAGGTTGTACACAAACTTGAAAGTACTATTCTATGGAATCTGCAAGCTTGCGAGAGCTTGCAAATAAACATCATCAGCAAGCTCGCGCAAGCTTGTCCAAGCTTGCTGCGAGGTTCAAATTCTAAGCTTGCGCAAGCTTAATAAATCGCAAGCTCAAGAAAGCTTGCTGCGAGGTTCCAATTCTAAGCTTGCGCAAGCTTAATAAATCGCAAGCTTGCTGCGAGGTTCCAATTCTAAGCTTGCGCAAGCTTAATAAATCGCAAGCTTGCTGCGAGGTTCCAATTCTAAGCTTCCTCCGCAAGCTTGCTGCAAGCATGTAAGAAAAGCTTGCGATTTTGGTTTGGGTGCATATAAAGTTGACATTGACCGTATTGTCATTAGAGAAGTTCAGTATGAATTAGAAGTGAATCGGTGTAGAAATGAAGAAATTATAGTAAACTGCAATTTTGGGTGGGTGTGGTCTATGTGGGCGGGGCGCCCTAAGGTTGGTAATGGGGCCATGCAAAGTTGAGATTGACGGTATTGTCATAAGAAAGGTTCAGTATCAATTTGAAGTGAATCGGTGTAGAAATGAAGAAATTATAGTAAAAGGCAATTTTGGGTGGGTGTGGTCTATGTGGGCGGGGCACCCCAGGGTTGGTTAATGGGCCATGCATAGTTGAGATTGACCATATTGTCATAAGAGAGGTTCAGTATCAATTTGAAGTAAATCAGTGTAGAAATGAAGAAGTTAATGTAAAATAACCTAAAAAAATGAGTGAAAATCTCTGACTCGGCCCCACCCCAACCCCCATAACTTTTGACCCAGGGGTCAGATCAAAATTCCAACTAGTGCAGGGTTGCACATATGCTCATAGCTACCATGTGTGTAAGTTTCCAGGATCTAGTGCTAATAGTGTAGGAGGAGATAGTGGCCAGGACGGACAGACAGACGGCGGAGATAACCACAATATCCCCACGCTTTTCAAAAAGCATGGGGATAATAATAATTTTTTTTTGGAAACCTTCCATTGGGAATTTGTAGCTCCCAGTTGGGAAAAATATATACTTTTTATACCCCCACAAACGAAGTTTAGGGGGGTATATAGGAGTGAACTTGTCTGTCGGTTGGTCACTCGGTCGGTCTGTCTGTCGGTCTGTAATGGCCCTTTGTATCTTGGAAAAATGCTTTTTTGTGTCCGGAGCCATATCTTGGAAGTGCTTTGGCGGATTTCATTGAAGTGTCCGCTCTCTAATTCAAGTAGTTTTCATCCGATCTTCACCAAACTTGGTCAGAAGTTGTATCTGCATGATGTCTAGGTCAAGTTCGAACATGGGCCTTGCCGGGTCAAAAACTAGGTCACGGGGTCACTTAGTGCGTTTTAAACATTCAGCATGTTGTCTGCTCTCTAATTCAAGTAGTTTTTTTTTCCGATCTTCACCAAACTTGGTCAGAAGTTGTATCTAGATGATCTTAAGGCCAAGTTCGAACATGGACCTTGCCGGGTCAAAAACTAGGTCACGGGGTCACTTAGTGCGTTTTTTAACATTCAGCAGGGTGTCCTCTCTCTTTTTCAAGTAGTTTTCATCCAATCTTCACCAAACTTAGTCAGAAGTTTTATCTAGAATAAATATAGATAAAAACTAGGTCACGGGGTCACTTAGTGTGTTTTAAACCTCACCATGTTGTCTGCTCTCTAATTCAAGTAGTTATCCCCCGCCATAGGCGGAGGGATATTGTTTTGACGTTGTCCGTCCGGCTTTCCGGCCGTCCAGCCGGCCGGCACTTTTGTGTCCGAAGCCATATCTTGGAAGTGCTTTGGCGGATTTCAATGAAACTTGGTATGAGTATATATATGGATCATAAGAGGATGATGCACGCCTAATGGCACTGTACACCATCTGTAAATAACAGAGCAATGGCCCTTTGTATCTTGGAAAAATGCTTTTTTGTGTCCGGAGCCATATCTTGGAAGTGCTTTGGCGGATTTCATTGAAACTTGGTATGAGTATATATATGGATAAGAGGATGATGCACGCCAAATGACATTAATAAAGGAGTTGTGGCTCTTTGTATCTTAAAAAATGCTTTTTTGGGTGTCACTTTTGTGTCCGGAGCCATTTCATGGAAGTGCTTTGGCGGATTTCAATGAAACTTGGTATGAGTATATATATATGGATAAGAGGATGATGCACGCCTTATGGCATTATACACCATCTGTTAATAACAGAGTTACAATGTATGGCCCTTTGTATCTTGGAAAAATGCTTTTTTGTGTCCGGAGCCATATCTTGGAAGTGCTTTGGCGGATTTCATTGAAACTTGGTATGCATATATATATGGATAAGAGGATAATGAAGGCCAAATGGCATTGTACATCATTTGATAATAAAGGAGTTATGGCCCTTTGTATCTTAAAAAAATGCTCTTTTGAGTGTCAAATATAACACTTTTGTGTCCAGTAGCATATTGGCGGGGATATCAATTCAACAAATTTACTTGTTTTTATCCAATCTTCACCAAAATTGGTCAGAAGTTGTATCTTGATAATGTCTAGGGCAAGTTTGAATATGGGTCATGCCGGGTCAAAAACAAGGTCACCGGGTCACTTAGTGTGTTTTAAACATCACAATGTTGTCCGCTCTCTAATTCAAGTAGTTGTCATCCAATCTTCACCAAACTTGGTCAGAAGTTGTATCTAGATGATGTCTAGGTCAAGTTTGAATATGGGTCATACCGGGTCAAAAACTAGGTCATGGGGTATCTTAGTGCGTTTTAAACCTCACCATGTTGTCCGCTCTCTAATTCAAGTAGTTTTTATCCAATCCTCACCAAACTTGGTCACAAGTTTTATCTAAATGATCTCTAGGACAAGTTTGAGCATGGGCCATTACGGGCCTAAAACTAGGTCACAGGGTCACTTAGTGCATTTTTATGTCCCCCACTATAGTAGTGGGGGACATATTGTTTTTGCCCTGTCTGTTGGTCTGTCTGTTGGTCTGTTGGTCTGTCTGTTGGTCTGTTGGTCTGTCTGTTTGCGCCAACTTTAACATTTTGCAATAACTTTTGCTATATTGAAGATAGCAACTTCATATTTGGCATGCATGTGTATCTCATGAAGCTGCACATTTTGAGTGGTGAAAGGTCAAGGTCAAGGTCATCCTTCAAGGTCAGAGGTCAAATATATGTGGCCAAAATCGCTCATTTTATGAATACTTTTGCAATATTGAAGATAGCAACTTGATATTTGGCATGCATGTGTATCTCATGGAGCTGCACATTTTGAGTGGTGAAAGGTCAAGGTCAAGGTCATCCTTCAAGGTCAGAGGTCAATTATATGTGGCCAAAATCGCTCATTTTATGAATACTTTTGCAATATTGAAGATAGCAACTTGATATTTGGCATGCATGTGCATCTCATGGAGCTGCTCATTTTGAGTGGTGAAAGGTCATCCTTCACAAGGTCAGAGGTCAAATATATGTGGCCCAAATCGCTTATTTTATTAATACTTTTGCAATATTGAAGATAGCAACTTGATATTTGGCATGCATGTGTATCTCATGGAGCTGCACATTTTGAGTGGTGAAAGGTCAAGGTCAAGGTCATCCTTCACAAGGTCAAAGTCATCCTACAATGTCAAACATCATATAGGGGGACATTGTGTTTCACAAACACATCTTGTTTAACATTCAGCATGGTGTCCGCTCTCTAATTTAAGTAGTTTCACTCTATCTTCACCAAACTTGGTCAGAAGTTTTATGGAGATGATTTTAAGGCCAAGTTAGAACATGGGCCTTTCTGGGTCAAAAACTAGGTCAAGGGGATACTTAGTGCGTTTTAAAAATTGAGCATGGTGTCCGCTGTTTTTTGTGAAGACGACATGCAAAATATTATGTGTCAATGTGGGGGTATTCGTCATGTCTGTGACAAAGATCTAGTTAACATTGGGAATGGGTCGGTTACCGGACCCGATTTTGAATGAAAAAAAACACTGCTAAAGGACCTCTTTTGAAGCGGTCTTAGAGACATGGAAAAGAGCTGTGCTTAGGAAATGGTTTTGACCATGAATAATTGAACTCTCCTAAGTCTATAGTTAAGTGTTATTTGAAGTGAAATGTTATTGGATTTAGTTTTGACTTTTTTTTTTTTTAATTAAATGTACGATACCAAAACTATATGAAAGTTTTTCCATGATTTAGGACAAATATCCGGGAAAAAATACCATTTAGGACACCTGTCCTGAGGAAATTGGGGCCAATCTGAAGCACTGTTGAAATACCCTGATCCACTATGTTTTTCTTTTGCTCATAGATGGGACCCATACTTTTTCTCTGGGACCCATAGATTTCAAACCTATGAGTCCCAGGGATTCATACTTTTGATTTTTAAAATTATCCCTGGATATCTTGGATGTCAGTTCGAAAATGGTTACGTTTGCTTGAAAATCATGGCTACCAAGTGGCGGGGCATTTTTCCTTATATGGCTATAGTAAAATCTTGTTAACACTCTAGAGACCACATTTATTGTCTGATCATCATGAAACTTGGTCAGAAGATTCATCCCAATAATATCTTGGACGAGTTCGAAAATGATGCCGGTTGGTTGAAAAACATGGTGCCAGGGGGCAGGGCATTTTTCCTTATATGGCTATAGTAAAACCTTGTTAACACTCTAGAGGCCACATTTACTTTCCGATCTTCATGAAACTTGCTCAGAAGATTTGTCCCAATGATATCTTGTATGAGTTCAAAAATGGTAACCTTTGCTTGAAAAACATGGCTGCCAAGGGGCGGGGCATTTTTCCTTAGGCCAAAATAAAAAATAGGTACGTTTCCGGTCGCCCGACCTTGTCTCCCGAATCTGCGCCGACCCTCAACTTTTTATTGGGGTCGCCAAAAAAAAAAAAAAAAAAAAAATTAAAAAACTTCATTTTCGTTCATATAAGATGTAATATCAAGCAAACAAAGCATATATATACATGTATTTCTTATTATAAGCTTTAGAAGCCTTCCATTCTAGTACCCGAAAAAAAAAAAAAAATCCCTACCCACCGACCCTGTCTTTATTTTTCCAAGGAGACCAGAAACGGACCAATTATTATGCCCCCGGATCGATAGATCGGGGGTATATTGTTTTTGGCCTGTCTGTCTTTCTTTCTTTCTGTCTGTCATTCTGTCCCAAAACTTTAACCTTACAGTAAAGTTTTGCAATAACTTTTGAAATATTGAACATAGCAACTTAATATTTGGCATGCATGTGTATCTCATGGAGTTGCTCATTTTGAGTGGTGAAAGGTCAAGGTCATCCTTCAAGGTCAGAGGTCAACAAAAAAGTGGCGCATCCCATTAGGGGGCATTGTTTTTCTGACAAACACATCTCTTGTTGTTTTTTTTGGCCTTATATGGCTATATATGGCTACATATGGCTATAGTAAAATCTTGTTAACACTCTAGAGGCCACATTTATTGTCCAATCTTCATAAAACTTGGTCAGAAAATTCATCCCAATAATATCTTGGACGAGTTCGAAAATGATGCCGGTTGGTTGAAAAACATGGCCACCAGGGGGCGGGGCATTTTTTCCTCATATGGCTATAGTAAAACCTTGTTAACACTCTCGAGGCCACATTTATTTTCCGATCTTCATGAAACTTGGTCAGAAGATTTGTCCCAATGATATCTTGGATCAGTTCGAAAATGGTTTTGGTTTCTTTAAAAACATGGCCACCAGGGGGGCGGGGCATTTTTCCTTATAAGGCTATATTTATGCCCCCCTTTTTTTTTTTTTTTGCACATGTCGGTCGGTTTGTCCACCAGATGGTTTCCGGATGATAACTCAAGAACACTTAGGCATAGGATCATGAAACTTCATAGGTACATTGATCATGACTGGCAGATGACCCCTATTGATTTTCAGGTCACTAGGTCAAAGGTCAAGGTCACAGTGACTCGAAACAGTAAAATGGTTTCCGGATGATAACTCAAGAATGCTTACGCCTAGGATCATGAAACTTCATAGGTACATTGATAATGACTGGCAGATGACCACTATTGATTTTCAGTTCACTAGGTCAACGGTCAAGGTCACAGTGACTCGAAACAGTAAAATGGTCTCCGGATGATAACTCAAGAATGCTTGCTCCTAGGATCATGAAACTTCATACATGTAGGTACATTGATCATGACTGGCAGATGACCCCTATTGATTTTCAGGTCACTAAGTTAAAGGTCAAGGTCACAGTGACTCGAAACAGTAAAATGGATTCCGGATGATAACTCAAAAATGCTTACGCCTAGGATCATGAAACTTCATAGGAACATTGATCATGACTGGCAGATGACCCCTATTGATTTTCAGGTCACTAGGTCAAAGGTCAAGGTCACAGTGACTCGAAACAGTAAAATGGTTTTAGGATGATAACTCAAGAATGCTTACGCCTAGGATCATGAAACTTCATAGGTACATTGATAATGACTGGCAGATGACCCCTATTGATTTTCAGGTCACTAGGTCAAGGTCACAGTGACTCGAAATAGTAAAATGGTTTCCAGATGATAACTCAAGAATGCTTACGCCTAGGATCATGAAACTTCATAGGTACATCGATCATGACTGGCAGATGACCCCTATTAATTTTAAGGTCACTAGGTTAAAGGTCAAGGTCACAGTGACAAAAAACGTATTCACACAATGGGTGCCACTACAACTGACAGCCCATATGGGGGGCATGCATGTTTTACAAACAGCCCTTGTTGGCTTTTGTAAAACTTGCTAACACTCTAGAGGCCACATTTATTGTCCAATCTTCATGAAATATGGTCAGAAGATTTGTCTTATTGATATCTATCTTGGATGAGTTAGAAAATGGTAACGTTTGCTTGAAAAACATGGCTGCCAAGGGGCGCGGCATTTTTCCTTATATGGCTATAGTAAAATCTTGTTTACACTTTAGAGGCCACATTTATAGTCCGAATTCCATGAAACTTGGTCAGATAATTCATCCCAATAATATCTTGGACGAGTTCAAAAATGATGCCGGTTGTTTGAAAAAAATGGCTGCCAGGAGGCGGGGCATTTTTCCTTATATGGCTATAGTAAAACCTTGTTAACACTCTAGAGGCCTCATTTTATTTTCCGATCTTCATGAAACTTGGTCAGAAGATTTGTCCCAATAATATCTTGTTATCTCAGGTGAGCAACTTTGGGCCTTTCAGACCGTCTTGTTTAGGAATACATTCTAAAAGGTCCTTTGTTTTCTTTCAGGTTGAAAAAAGGCACTCAACATACAGTTGTCTTTTATAAAACTTTACAGAGCAATTGTTTACTGAATAATAAAAACAATATAAACAAGTTGTGCTGCATTTGAATAATATACTTTCGTTATGTTCTTTTTGTGTGTATAAATATTTGTACAGAACCTTCATAGAACACTATTATGTACATGTGAATTGTTCTGTGCATGGACAATTCTTATAGGCAGTTGCACTGACTTGTACATACACAATTTTATTTAAGTAATCAAAAGTGCTATTATATTAACTGAAATGAGATGAGTCCATGTTGAATCATGAGTAACATTAGTCTGGGTGGAAATCACGGCCACAGTATCAACTTTGATGGAGCCAGCCTTCAGAATCAACAGGAGGATGAATATCGTAAAGAGGAGGAGCAGCAGCAGAATGAGGTAAACTGTATGCACACTTGTACAGTTTATATTTTTCACCAGAGTTACATAACCGTTGATATGCATCAAACGGCTGTTGTAAACCACAAATAATCATGCATATCAACATTTAGATAGTATGCAGTTACCTGGGATAAGTGTTATTTCAGCTTTCTAAATAATATCATTTCTTTATTGTACTCATTACTTATTTGCAGGATTAAGCAAATAATTGTTGTATCTGTCTAATCAGAAACACTAGTTATTGCTTAACCCTTGGTTTGCTCAACTTTTTGCTTATGTGGTTACTTAAACCTGTTTTTAGCTCATCTATTTTTTGAAAAAAAATTATGAGCTATTGTCATCACCTTGGCGTCGGCGTCTGCGTCGGCGTCAGGTTAAGTTTTGCGTTTAGGTCCACTTTTCTCAGAAAGTATCAATGCTATTGCTTTCAAACTTGGTACACTTATTACTATCATGAGGGGACTGGGCAGGCAAAGTGAGATAACTCTGGCGTGCATTTTGACTGAATTATGTGCCCTTTTTATACTTAGAAAATTGAAAATTTTGGTTAAGTTTTGCGTTTAGGTCCACTTTTTTCAGAAAGTATCAATGCTATTGCATTCAAACTTGGTACACTTACTTACTATCATGTGGGGACTGGGCAGGCAAAGTTAGATAACTCTGGCGTGCATTTTGACAGAATTATGTGCCCTTTTTATTCTTAGAAAATTGAAAATTTTGGTTAAGTTTTGTGTTTAGGTCCATTTTATTCCTTAAGTATCAAAGCTATTGCTTTCATACTTGCAACACTTACTAACTATCATAAGGGGACTGTGCAGGCAAAGTAATGTAACTCTGACTGGCATTTTGACAGAATTATGTGCCCTTTTTATACTTAGAAAATTGAAAATTTGGTTAAGTTTTGTGTTTAGGTCCACTTTATTCCTACAGTATCAAAGCTTTTGCTTTCATACTTGCAACACTTATTAACTACATGTATCATAAGGGGACTGTGCAGGCAAAGTTATGTAACTCTGACTGGCATTTGGACGGAATTATGGGCCCTTTATACTTAGAAAATCGAAAATTTGGTTAAGTTTTGTGTTTTGGTCCACTTTACCCCTAAATTATCATAGATATTGCTTTCATACTTGGAACACTCGCAAACTATCATAAGGGTACAGTAAAAGGACAAGTTGCATAACTCTGGATGTCATTTTTATGGAATAATGGCCCTTTTTTGACTTAGTAACTTTGAATATATGGTTAAATTTTGTGTTTCGATCCACTTTACTTCTTAAGTATCAAGGCTATTGCTTTCAAACTTCAAATACTTTCATGCTATCATAAGGTTACTGTACCTGGCAAGTTGAATTTTACCTTGACATTTGAATGACCATGACTCTCAAGGTCAAATTATTAAATTTTGCTAAAATTGCAATAACTTCTTTATTTATGATCAGATTTGAATGATACTTTGACAAAACTACTCTTACCTGACATACCACAATAGACTCCACCCAAACCATCTCCCGTGCCCCCCCCCTCCCCCCCCCCCCCCCGAATCCCACCCCCCTATTTTTTATGTCCCCCACTATAGTAGTGGGGGACATATTGTTTTTGCCCTGTCTGTTGGTCTGTTTGCGCCAACTTTAACATTTTGCAATAACTTTTTCTATATTGAAGATAGCAACTTCATATTTGGGATGCATGTGTATCTCATGAAGCTGCACATTTTGAGTGGTGAAAGGTCAAGGTCAAGGTCATCCTTCAAGGTCAAAGGTCAAATATATGTGGCCAAAATTGCTCATTTTATGAATACTTTTGCAATATTGAAGATAGCAACTTGATATTTGGCATGCATGTGTATCTCATGGAGCTGCACATTTTGAGTGGTGAAAGGTCAAGGTGAAGGTCATCCTTCAAGGTCAGAGGTCAAATATATGTGGCCCAAATCGCTTATTTTATAAATACTTTTGCAATATTGAAGATAGCAACTTGATATTTGGCATGCATGTGCATCTCGTGGAGCTGCACATTTAAAGTGGTGAAAGGTCAAGGTCATCCTTCAAGGTCAGAGGTCAAATATATGTGGCCCAAATCGCTTATTTTATGAATACTTTTGCAATATTGAAGATAGCAACTTGATATTTGGCATGCATGTGTATCTCATGGAGCTGCACATTTTGAGTGGTGAAAGGTCAAGGTCATCCTTCACAAGGTCAAGGTCATCCTACAAGGTCAAACATCATATAGGGGGACATTGTGTTTCACAAACACATCTTGTTTTTTTTTGTGTTTTTTTTAAGATCATCTCACAAATGACCACCAGACCCTCACACTTTACCCCCCCCCCCCTACCTCACCCCCCCCCCCCCCCCCAATTTTTTTTTTTTTTTTTTAAATCATCTCACAAATTACCACCACACCCTCACACTATGCCCCCCCCCCCCACCTCACCCCCAAATTTATTTTTATTTGAAACGGTTAAAAAACACAAATATTTATTTTTAATATTTTATGTTTGAAATACCGTCCAACCATCACACCAAAGAATCCCCCCCCCCCCTCCCCCCACCATACCCCCCCCCCCCCCCCCCCCCCTCCCCGAATTTATTTTTTTTTTTTGCATTTTTTTCGCATTTTTGGAAGATAATGTAATAAATGTCCACACCCCCACACTATACACCCCTCTTCGCTCCACCCCTCCCTCCTTTGTGATTAAAAATGAGAGTCCCTTCACCTTTAAAAAGAAAATAGATGAGCGGTCTGCACCCGCAAGGCGGTGCTCTTGTTTTGCTCTGGCTTCATGCCCTGCAGTGAACGCATTTGATGACATGATTTACAACAATTACATCCATTTATTTATATTTCAGCGTGCTTTCCACGTATTATCAAATACATGATGTTCACATTTTCCAGCTTCGTGCCCTGCTCTCCAATGCATTTGACGACCTGATAGACGATGATGATATCCTCTCCATCACCTCAGACGATGGTACTGACTCCAGGAATGTCAGCCTTGTGCGGCGCCATAGCAGCGACAGTCTCGGGCGGCCATCTAGTGTAAATAACAGGTACTCTTGTGAATTGTTACTTTTATTAGAGAACACATTATTGTATATAAGGTTTCATGAGATCAATCCTTTTTTTATCTCATAAAAATAGTGAGCATAAGGATTGTGCATGACATTCTACAGTGGATTAACAGATACTCAGATAATTTACACGTATACAAATTTTGGAATATAATTTCACACACAAAGGTGATTTATTAGTTTAATCTTTTGATACAAAAAGAATGAAAAAGAAATCTGAACAGTTCATAGCAATATTAAAGTAGCATCTTTAGCTTCTTATGCACTCAGTAGGGTGGCATATAGCAGTTGAACTGTCAGTCTGTCTGTCTGTCTGTCAGTTTGTGCGTCTGTCCGAAATTTTTTACATTGGCCATAACTTTTGCAATATTGAAGATAGCAACTTGATATTTGGCATGCATGTTATTGCATGTGTATATATCATGGAGCTGCATATTTTGAGTGGTGAAGGTCATCCTTCAAGGCCAAAGTTAAAAAAACAAAATGCAAGGGAAGTAACAAGCTATACCGGGAGATAATTTTTTAGCTCACCTGTCACGAAGTGACATGGTGAGCTTATTCGACCGTGTGATGTCCGGTGTCCTTATGTGTGTGCGTGCGTGTGTGTCTCCGTCAACAATTTGCTTGTGTAGACAGTAGAGGTCACAGTTTTCAACCAATCTTTATGAAATTTAATCAGAATGTTTATCTTAATGAAATCTGGGTTGGGATTGTATTTGAGTCATCTGGGGTCAAAAACTAGGTCACTAGGTCAAAAACTAGGTCAAATAATTGAAAAACCTTGTGTAGACTAGAGGTCGCAGTTTTCATCCAATCTTTATCAAATTTGGTCAGAATGTTTATCTTGATGAAATCTGGGTTGGGATTGTATTTGGGTCATCTGAGGTCAAATACTAGGTCACTAGGTCAAAAACTAGATCAAATAATAGAAAAACCTTGTGTAGACAATAGAGGTCGCAGTTTTCATCCAATCTTTATGAAATTTGGTCAGAATGTTTATCTTGATGGAATCTGGGTTGGTATTGTATTTGGGTCATCTGGGGTCAAAAACTAGGTCACTAGGTCAAAAACTAGGTCAAATAATTAAAAAACCTTGTATAGACAATAGAGGTCTCAGTTTTCATCCAATCTTTATGAAATTTGGTCAGAATCTTTATCTTGATGAAATCTGGGTTGGTATTGTATTTGGGTCATCTGGGGTCAAAAACTAGGTCACTAGGTCAAAAACTAGGTCAAATAATAGAAAAACCTTGTGTAGACAATAGAGGTCACAGTTTTCATCCAATCTTTATGAAATTTGGTCAGATTGTTTATCTTAATGAAATCTGGCTTGGGATTGTATTTGGGTCATCTGAGGTCAAAAACTAGGTCATTAGGTCAAATAATAGAAAAACAGTCATCAATTTGTTTGTGTAGACAGTAGAGGTCACAGTTTTCATCCAATCTTTATGAAATTTGGTCAGAATGTTTATCTTGATAAAAACTGGGTAGGGATTGTATTTGGGTCATCTGGAGTCAAAAACTAGGTCACTAGGTCAAAAAGTAGGTCACTAGGTCAAATAATAGAAAAACCTTGTATAGACAATAGAGGTCGCAGTTTTCATCCAATCTTTATGAAATTTGGTCAGAATGTTTATCTTGATGAAATCTGGGTTGGGATTGTATTTGGGTCATCTTGGGTCAAAAACTAGGTCACTAGGTCAAATAATAGAAAAACCTTGTGTAGACAATAGAGGTCACAGTTTTCATCCACTCTTCATGAAATTTGGTCAGAATGTTTGTCTTGAAGAAATCTGGGTTGGGATTGTATTTGGGTCATCTGGGGTCAAAAACTAGGTCACTAGGTCAAATAATAGAAAAACCTTGTGTTGGCAATAATGTTCACAGTTTTCATCCAATCTTTATAAAATTTGATCAGCATGTTTATCTTGATGCAATCTGGGTTGGGATTGTATTTGGGTCACCTGGGGTCAAAAACTAGGTCAATAGGTCAAATATTAAAAAAACCTTGTGTAGACAATAGAGATCACAGTTTTCATCCAATATTTATGAAATTTGGTCAGAATGTTTATCTTGATGAAATCTGGATTGGGATTGTATTTGGTTAGTCAGGTGAGCGATTCAGGGCCATCATGGCCCTCTTGTATTTATCATTTGGCAGGTACAGATCATTTTCACAAGGGAAGTAATATTTTTTAAAGGGATATAATAAAAATAAATAATTCAAAGCGGCGCCGAAGGGGCATTGTGTTTCTGACAAACACATCTCTTGTTTCAATAATTATTTGGTATTGACATTATAACCACATTAAAACACACTTAAAAACAAAAACAAAATAGTTTGAATTTTCAAAATATCTTTTACATGCACAGTTTAGTTTATTTAATGTTAAAGTTGTTTTATATTCACATTATTTTGCAACTTTTTTGGACTAAAGAAATTTCTCAGGAATTTGGCATCAACGCAACTGTTATATTCATATATACATTTTAATTATCATATAATTTTCAGTTATTAAGATATTTAAAAAAAAAAGGTAGCTATTTGTTTATTTACATTTTGTTTCATTCTTTATGTTCAATGCTGTCTGCTAGTGCAATTATGTTTTGAAATAAAATGTTTTAAGCAGTATTCGATTGCATACAATTACCGGTAGTGTATAGGACTGAAAGAACAAAATGTATAATGTATAGGTGTTAAATTGCACATTACAAATTATAAAAACTGTTACTGTTTTACATGTTTAAAAATGTTTAATGTTGCTTATTTAAGTATTTGTTAATCCATGCATCTGAAATTAAAATATAAAAAACTGTGCTTATTTTAGTTGACTATCTTTCCACAGAATTGAAGAACACCCAGAAACAGATTGGCTTCAGAAGAACCCGGATTCTCATCCTATACGCTCTAAAGACCAAAATGGATTAAATCATCAACAGTATGGCCAGCTAGGCAGATTGTCACAGACGCAGGAACTTCCCAGAGGTCGGGTGAACCAACTACGATCCAGCGCCGAAAGTTTGCCCACTTTTGCTTCTTCCAAGGAGAGTCGAATCGGCAAAGGTCAAGGTCACATTCCTGAAAATAACCTTGACCAGCAGAGCAACCCAAGTCGTCATGGTAGCAGGGACGATTTAGACAGTGATTACCAGAGTTCTGTGGAAATTAATCAGAATAGTGTGGATTTCCATGGAAATGTGTATCCGTTGCCTGGCAACCAGTTTCAAGGTCAGTTGAGCAGGCAGGCTTCTCAAAGTGATTTACTTAGTGACCATTCGTTGTCGGACAGAGAAAATGTGCTGCGGAGGAGTATTGAAGACTTTCACAAGTTCAAGGAGGCCTACAGAGAATTTCAGGGTCAGGCTGCTCATTTGCCGGAAACCGGTTACTATGCCAATGGTGACATTCAGCCCATGCCGTCACATCAGCATTACCATGCAGCTGAACACCCATATGATCAAGGGCATTATGCTCATTTTCACAATCCTGACCATATTACTGCTCATCCTATGCATCATCATGGTTATGATGAACATTACCATGGGAACGCTCATCACGAAGCCCACCATCATTTCCGGAACATTTATACGGATCGCCCGTACCACATGATTGGCGATAGGGAGGAAGCGGAGGGTGGGAATGTTGTAGACAGCATGGGATACTATCACCATAATTACCAAAACCACGGTTACCATGCTGGTTGCCATATTGACCAATCGGATCAAGGCGTACCTAACTACAATTCTCAGGCATTTCAGAGTGTGGACCAAGGTTTCTTTTCACATAACAATGAAAAAACTGCAGTGGAAACAACAGTACTGCCAACTCAGACCTCTGTCAAATCTACCACACAACCCAGCCAAAGTGCGCCAAGTGGCAGAAAATTACCTCAAGTGACGTATAGGTTGCAAAATGTTTCCAACGATGCACACAAAGATCAGAACAGGAATATTAACACTGTGGCCCAATCAAAGTCTCGTGATAAAAGTGTGGAGGGGAAAGACAAAGTGTCAGAAGGGATTGCATTAAAAGTGAAGTATGATAGAGATAGTGGGGGTAAACGGGAAAATGAAAGGTCAGACAGAGAAAGCAGTGAACAGACAGTGGAGACGGAATTCATGGAACAAGGTTTGTGTGCTTTATCATATATGTTATTTTCTTTATAAGAGCGGGCTTACTCCATGCTTAATTTGGGTTACTTTTTTGCATGTCTCTCAAATATTAATTAACTATTATTTTATAATTTTAAAATGTCCTTTTAATTTAAAATGGCGTTTCCACGATAAATGGACCGTGGTCATATCATCCCTTAAATCTAAGTGAGAGCCAGTCAAATTCCTAAACTTTCATGAAACTTCAAGTTGCATTAAAACAAATAATCAATATAGGCAAATTTTCTTTCATAATGGACGCTATTTTTATACCCCAACAGCCCCATATCAAAAGATCAGGGGTATATTGTTTTTGGCCTGTCTGTCTGTCATTGTGTCAGTCAGTCAGTCGTTCATTGTGTGTGTGCCAAACTTTAACCTTGGTCATAACTTATGCAATATTGAAGATAACAACTTGATATTTGGCATGCATTTGTATCTCATGAAGCTGCACATTTTGAGTGGTGAAAGGTCAAGGTCAAAAGTCAAAAAATACAATCCAAGGGAAGTAAAAAGCTTTAAAAGGGAGATAATTTCTAAACCTGCCCAATGATACATTGAAATTTTATTTCAAAGTGGCGCAATAGGGGGCATTGTGTTTCTGACAAACACAGCTCTTGTTGTTTTGGCTTTTTATATGGCTTATTAAAAAAAATTGAAGTCTGCAGATTGTCGATTGCCAAATGCCCTTATTCGACATATGTTCAAGTAATCAAGTAAGCATTTACTTTGTGCAACTGTTGGTGTTGAGCTATCTAAATAAATCTTAATATGCAACCCAAAAGATTGTTCTGTTTATTGTTCACACATGATAGCTTGAATGATGAATGTATTTCACGTTTTCATGATTTCTGGTCTGCAAAATTTAATATATAAATCTAGCTGGCAGTGGGGACAGTCAACAACTGGCACAGCTTCAGATCCTGTACAAAGCCCGTGGGAGGAAGCTGGAAGAGCTCACCAACGAGATGGAGGTTCTGAAGGGTGAATCAGGGAGAGAACTCCGTATTCTCAAGCACCAGTTGTCCGTTGCAAAGGGTAGGTGGCCTGCGCTTAGTTTCTGGTTTACAAAAAACGTTGTGTGATGGATAAGGTGTAAGCTTTGCACACTACATTTGTATTACAATATTTTTTCTAAAGATTTAATTTTTATAGACATCAAGTTCAAGTATGGGTTCTACAAGAGTGTCAGCCAATGTTTGTTCTTTATCTTAAAAAATAAATATGTTTAAGACTTAATACCTTAGAAGGCATTATCAGAAATCTCCTATTCCATCCATTAGTAGAAATATTTGCAGTCACATTAAACATACATGTACAATGTATTTTGACAAAAAATTGTAGTTGGTTACCAACTTGTCTATTACATTTGTAATATCATTTATAACAGTATCTGTATTATCGTTTAATTTCTGTTTCCATGGCAAACACTAATATTTTGCTTTTTAGCTCACCTGATTGCTCAGGTGAGCTTTTGTGACTGGTCTTTGTCCGTCATCCGTCCGTCCGTTAACATTTGTTCGTAAACACTCTAGAGGCCACATTTATTGTCCGATCTAAATGAAACTTGGTCAAAAGCTTCGTCTCAATGAAATCTCGGTCGAGTTCGAAACTGGGTCATGCCGGGTCAAAAACTAGGTCACAAGGTCAGAAAAAAGAAAAAAAACTTGTAAACACTGTAGAAGTCACATTTGATGCCAAATCTTCATGTAACTTTGTCAAAATGTTTGTCTTAATTATATGTTGGTTGAGTTCAAAAGTGGTTCCGGTCTGTTGAAAAACATGGCCGCCCGTGGGCGGGGCAGTTTTCCTTATTTTGCCATATAGAAACCTTGTAAACACTCTGGAAGTCACAATTTTTGCCCAATCATCATGAAACTTGGTCAAAACATTGGTTTTATTGATATGTCGGAGGAGTTCGAAAATGGTCCAGATCGGTGAAAAAACATGGCCGCCAGTCGGCGGGGCATTTTTCTCTATATGTACATGTATATAGTGAAAACATGTGAACAATCTAGAAGTCACATTTTTGGCCCAATTTTCATGAAATTTGGTCAGAACATTTGTTTCCTTGATACGAGAGTTGAGTTGGAAAATGGTTCCGGTCAGTTGAATAACATGGCAGGCTGCCAGTGGGCAGTTTTCTTATATTTATATAGTTAAAAAAAGCTTGTGAACACTCCAGAAGTCACATTTTTTGCCCAATCATCATGAAACTTGGTGAAAAGATTGGTTTTATATATATCTCAGATGAGTTTGCAAATGGTCCCGATGGGTCGATAAACATGGCTGCCAGGGGGGTGGGGCAGTTTTCCTTATGTGTTTATTTAGAGAAACCTTGTGATCGAACACTATAGAAGTCACATATTTTGCCTAAACATCGTAAAACTTAGTCAATGCATTGGTTTTATTGATTTCTTGGACAAGTTGGAAAATGGCTCAGATCTGTGAAACACACTTTTTAGCTCACCTGATTGCTCAGGTGAGGTTTTAGGATTGGTCTTTGTCCGCTGTCCGTCCGTCCACATTTGGTTTGTAAACACTCTAGCGTTAATTTCTCAAGCATACTTTATCAAAGTTGCTGAAAGATCTCAGTCAAGTTTGATGATGAGCAAAATCACATAATTAATGCCATAATTATTGCCCTTAGACTGTCCAAATTTTCATTATATTATGCAAATCCTTGTAAGCAAAGTTTGATGTTTGGTAAATATAGGTCACCATTTCAAATCTTACAAAAACAAAAACACTCCCTATGCCAGAGATTTGGTTCAATAATGATGAAACTTGACCAGGATGTTTGTCTAGTCAATATCTAGGTCAAGTTTGGCATTAGGTAAAGACTGAATGAACCGACTCCTCTCAGGTGAGTGAACTAGGGCCATCTTGGCCCTCTTGTTAATGTATTCTTTAGTGTCAACATCAAATGCATATTTTTCTTATCTAAAGAAATGTTCAGTCATAAATTATTTCATGTGATTACAATCACCAAAATAAGGTTTTTAGTACATGTACATGTATAAAGCTTACAGCCCTTAAAGGGGCCTTTTCACAGATTTTGGCATTTTTTAACTTATTCATTAAATGCTTTATATTGATAAATGTAACCATTGGATCGTAAAAGCTCCAGTAAAAAATCAAGAATAAAATAAAAAAAAGGAAACGAACATTGCCCGGAGCAGGTTTCGAACCAGTGACCCCTGGAGTCCTGCCAGAGTCCTGAAGTAAAAACGCTTTAGCCTACTGAGCTATTCCGCCGAGTACACATACTTGACGTATTTTATACCTTATATAAGCAATCTTCGTAGTTTCACAAAATTTAACGACAAAAACAGAACTCTCCAAATTATTCAATCATTTCGCGTTGCAACGCTTTATAATTTTTAGGTTTTAAAATCGTCAAAAGATGCATATAATGGCTATATTAGACCATGGTAAATGTTCAGTATTACTGTTTCCTCACAAATATCATAACTAAAACGAAAATTTGCGAATCTGAAACAACTTTTTTCAATTTTGTCAATTTACCAAAGCGTGAAAAGATCCCTTTAATAGACATCACCCGTTTACAGGCTCATCTGCTACATGTAGCTGTTTGTATATTAATTATCAGAGGCGACTCAATTTTGTATATAAAAGGTTACGGTCAAACAATTTCAAGTATATTTGTGTGTTTAAAAAAAAGAAACCCAGCCTAAAAAATGCAATTTTAGGTATGACAATGGCGCAATTTTTAAAGAAGGCGACATGATATTTTTAAATACATAAATAATTCAATAACAAAAATATAACTTTAAAACAAAATTATAGTTGTTACTTTCATCAAAAGTTTGGGAAAAAAATTATTGAAAGAACATCGTTGCTATTAGTAATTTACCTTTTTCCTCAAATGTGTGTTTAAGGGAATTAAGTGCCACAATAATGAAATGAACAAAATATATTATTGCATGCTTATCGATTATAATAAAATTATTACAATCTACTTAACTTAATATCTATTTTATAGGTTTTATTTTGTTTACTAATTCAAGCCATTTAAGTTTTTGTTTATAATGGTAATACTTATACCTAAATTTTCCAAATTATCAATTTAACCAGTTTGTCTAATCCAGGGCTATAGATAAGAAGCGTATTTGTGTTATAATGCAATTTAAATAACCAAAAACGTAATTAAATTCAATATAAAGCGTACAAAAACGCAAATACAAATTTAATAACGTAATTCCCGAAAAAAATATTGTGTCACTAAACGCAATTCTTACAAACACCGGGTGTATTTTTTAGACTGGGTATTTTCCGTACAAAAATGTACTGGATAGTTTATATGCCGTCCTATGAAGAAAAGAAGGCAGTCTTTCCAGCGGTTATCAATCTTTGGGGTATTGTAATTATTCATAGACCCATCTGATTTCTACTTTCATTTTCAAGGTATTCAACTCAAAATGACCCGAAAACGGGGTGCATCGCTTTGAACAGCCATAACTTCATCAATTGTGCAGCAATTTTCACGAACTACATGTAGGTCTTATTCAATGCAAAAATGAATGAACTTTGATCAGAAATTCAGTAGTTGTTTGTTGTTATGTACAGGTACTTTTTTGAATTTTTGTATAAATAATATAGTAACCTTAGTAGATTTTTATTATATTATATATATCATTCCCTAAATTACCCAATTGAGTTAAAAAACCGGGGGTGAAAAACCCAATTAAGCTCGAAAGTAGGTGGTGAAAATTTTTGCTAAAACTATTGAATTTACAAAACCCCTTTTGTTTTCAAAAAAAGGGGGCGATTACCCAATATACCCTAAAAGGTATCTATAGCCTTGATAATCATACCACAGCAATGTTAGCATAGGAAGTCCCCTATACGAAAAAGATCAAAGAAAACAAAGCACATCAAATCATTTCTCTACTAATTGCTGCCTTCCATTTTACATGCATGTAACAAACAGTCAGTTTCAAGCAGGCCTTGTTAATCTTCTCTTAAATCAATGTTTACCCAGTCCATTGAAGCTTACATTTATTTATCTTGTAAAAGTTAAAACCAATGGTCTTAAAACGGAGCGGATTAACCAGGCAAGCCTATGGAGGTTAATCTATAGGGTTATTGTGAACTTTAGTGGTTGTTTTGTTGTGATAAGGTTCTAGATGTTTGTCAGCATTACCAGTTTTTTCACCATTTTGGGAATGGGGCGGGGTCAGTTTGGATTGGGAAAAATTAAGGTGTATTAAAGCTTGGAAGCAAGTTGGGGAGGGTGGGGGATGGGGTATATATTTTAATCAAACATCTCTTGTCTAATGAATGGTACTTGTATTGGAGTTATCAAAATCTTTCCTGCTAAAAGAAATGATAAAACACAATGTCCAGTTCAGCAACACAAATATTTAAAGGCCCTATAAAGGTGACAAATCCAATTATTATGCATATAAACTTGCCTAATTTTTACCGGATTTCAGTTACTCTTGCATAAAAAATGCTAATAACACAGCTGAGGTGCAACATTGTCAAGAAGTATTGAAGATATACCAGTTTCATAATTGGAAGAAATGTTTACAACTTTGCAACTAACGTGATGTGTCGCCCCAAAGCGGTGACATATGCTAAAAATAGCCAAAAGAACATTCACTTTTAATTCTAGTTAAAACAACTTTTTACCAGCAAAAAAGTAACAAATTAGATCACTACAAACGTTTTGACCATTATTAGAAGAGACATACCATGTGAGTGATACCGGAAAACATTGAAAATCAACAATATATTTTTGGTGACCTGAGTCACTTTCACTTTCACTTTCCCGAGTAAACAGCGATGTAAATACATGTAAACTGATTGTTTGAAACACGATTGACTTGGAGGACACTGTATTTTGAGCTCAAAACAAGTTGTATTGCTCATATTTTTTATGGTAATGCCCAATAGCATATACATATTGTTTTTTGATAACCTTTATATATAAAATACGGAAAAAATATTTAAAAATCGGTAAAAAATTACGGATCTTCACCTTTATATGCCCTTTAAAGTACATAGCGATGTAGTATCAAATTGATCAAGTAGTTTGGCCTTTGATCTATCAGATTTCAGGGTTTGTTATTTTGATCGCTTAATCCTTTATCACATGCCTGTTATTGATTATTGATAAACTAAATTGAAAGAATAGATGTTCTCATTGTTTCATGGTGAATAGGGCACACACTGAAATATGTATTGTCACTGGTCATTCATTTATGTGCTGTAGAAAGAATCAAATCAAATAGTTTCAACAACTTGAACATGCTGTGTATAAAAGGATTCTAGGATTGATAAAATAAATGTTTTTTAACAATTCTTTTAAGATCCCTCCAAGCCAAACTAATTTTATATCAAAATGTATGTGTGTTTTTTCCTCCTTTCATAACATTTGTCTACTATGTGACTTTCAATCTGAATTTAGGTTTTAGGAGTCCATTAAAGTAGGCAGGTGGCTAAACCCAATATCCCAATCAGTATTGATCGTCTGATAATGATGGGTTGATAATACATAATCAAACCATCATCATAGATTTGTTGATTGGTTATTGTAAACAAGGCCGTCCTTAAACAATTGTTTGTTTGGTATAACCTAACCAAACTGACCATACCCCCAATCTGTTTGAGGTCTGAATTAAAAATAATTTTATTTTGACTAAGTTCACAACAAAGATAGTTTTGCATAAACTTTCTTGATCAGTCTTTAAGTAACATGTACAAGCTCTTACACAAGCTGTCAAAGACAAGTTTTTCCCTCTGATTGCTTCTATTATTGTAACTGTGGGTGTTGTATGAATGAGTTCCAATATACAGAACTGTTTACTGTAATGATCATGTGTACATGCATCAATATATAGATCTATATGCAACTCACATGCCCCTCTATGGGTTGTGTTACCCCAAACAAACCATTCTTTTGAATGGCCCAACACTTGTTTAAATGTTAAAGCTTGCTTTAAAGTATCATATTAGTTGTTTTTCAGGTTATTGTTATGTACTGAATGTGCGATTTACTAACACAATGACTTGTCATTAAAATTTCAATTATGAAGTTATTATGATGTATGATTTAATCATCATAAAGCTTGCCTCTTGTTCAATTTGTCAAACAAAAATAAATTTAGCTAGTAATATATTAGGAAACCCAGACATATTGACCTGGGTTAATAAATTCCCATAAAAGCCAGTGCAAGTACTTGTATTTACAAGTGTTAGATAGATAATGGAATTTTGGAGAAGGGGTAAATGCATTGTTTTGTATTTTAAGTTAAAAAAAAATGCATGCAGTATTGGAATGCATGAACTACTGGACTGGTAGTAATTATATGAATGTTTGTAGCATTTTTGGAAGGTTGATTTTGTAAAGTAAAAGTATGTAAATTGCCATACTTCGCTGTCCTTAAAACTTAGACATTATACAATTATATACCAATGGGTTTGCAAAGTAAAATTCATTCACATGTACAAGTAAACTTGTAACCAATGAAGGAGTATAACATAAAAACTGTTTTCAAACTGGGAAGAAAATTAATTTACATGTAGGAAAACATGAGGATCATATTCTCATTTTTTCTTTGCAGGGGAAAAGGAGGGATCCAGCAAAAGTGTGGATAGTCTGCAATCCCTGCTGCAAGAGGCCAAGGGAGATAATGCCCAGCTTGTGGGACGTGTGCATGCATGCGAGTCGCAGATCGAGGGGCTTAAAAAGGCCAAGGAAGAGGTAGGTTTAAATAAATTGAGTCAAACTTTGATTTATGTTCTCTATTTTTTAGTTAAAAAATGAACTGGAATAGACTCCCAAATCCACAACATAAATCCTGCAACAACATCAAGAGAGGAATGAATTTGAATTTATTTCCTGTCCCTTTTTGCTTCTTAAAAATAAAGAACCGGATTTTCATGTCCTATATTTATCTAAAATAGTATGATTTATTTTTAGCACAAATAATCTGATGTAAGCTAACAAAGAAACTCCAGACTGCAGCGTCCGTCATGCAACAACTTGTAGTGTTCTGTTTTAATTGTCATACATTGAGATCAAATGTAGGATCTCTGGCCTGTTTTTACCTCAAATATCCTGATCTATTTTTAGCTCATCAAGAAACTCCAGACTGCAGAGTCCACCATAGAGACTCTACACCAACACTTGGAAGAAATGGGCTCCTCCGACACATTGACCCGGGCGAGACATGATCACGACACAGTGGTCTGTGGCTTGCAGAAGAAGTATGAGACAGAGATCAAACATCTGCAGGAACATGTGGAGAAACTAAAAGACACTGTACAGGAAAAGGTGAGAATAAAGATTTTTAATCAAATAAGCAAAAGCCCACAAACCTGCACTAGAAAATTTCAAACAGAACACTCAGATTCTTGCTATTTTTTATAGGTGGACTTTATACCACTTATTTAAGTAATAATGGCATTTGGATTTGCTTGTTCCAATCAATATTTTCAATGACTGTCAACTATATAAATAATGACACGTTTTAAGGATAACCACCAAAACATTTTCATTCCTCAGAAAGTTATAATAGTTTTTTTATGCCCCCGGATCGAAAGATCGGGGGCATATTGTTTTTGGTCTGTCTGTCTGTCATTCATTGTGTGTGTCCCAAAACTTTAACCTTGGTTAAAGTTTTGCAATAACTTTTGCATTATTGAAGATAGCAACTTGATATTTGGCATGCATGTGTTTCTCATAGAGCTGCACATTTTGAGTGGTGAAAGGTCAAGGTCATCCTTCAAGGTCAAAGGTCAAATATATGGCTTCAAAGCGGCACAATAGGGGGCATTGTGTTTCTGACAAATACATCTCTTGTTTGGGTACATGTATTTTTTTTCAATTCACTATTTGCAGGTGTTTTTCTAGAATCATTACAATTGTCACATTAATACCAGCATTGTTAAATGAACATTTTATGTTAAATTAACAAGATGTTTAATACCATTTTAGTCAACACCATTAACTTTAAAATTGTTAAATATAAATCAATCAAATGATAAACATTAATTACCTTTTCTCTTCACAAACTTAAGAATTGTAAGTAATATGGACTAAGAATTCATTTCTCTTTTCACAGTCGGAGGAACTCTGTCTGCTCAAACAGAAGTTTGCATACTACATCTAATCTAGTGAATATCTATTCTTTATTCCTATAAAGCATTGATTAATATGAGTCATTTTAGTATCTTTGTCTTTCCACAGTCTGAGGAATGCCGTCTGCTCAAACAGAAGCTTGCAGACAGTATTCAAGCCTCTGAGTCGGCCCAGATCACCCGTGCAGAGACTATAAATAGACTGACCCAGAGTCTGGAGGAGAGTCAGAAACGATGTCGCAATCTTCTAGAGGATTGTAAGCCATGTTATTGTGATCAGTTTATATACTTACTGGGAGTGTGCAATATTTCAAGTATACAATATTTATCCCTGTGAATAATAATTTTTGGGTAAGCAATAGTGTGTTCATGGGTTGTGTAAACATATCTGCACAGATGATTGGCGTCTTTCCCAAAAGCATATGCATATGTTTGATGAACATGACTTTGATTTTCATCCGAAAAGTATTTTCATGAGTGCAGTCCTTATTTTGAGGTGTTCATGATAACAGTTCTTCCTAAATTGTATTCTAGTTTAATTAATTAATCTGTTTTCATCAGTTCTAATTAACAAGATAATTGTTTGTAAAAAACATAGCCATTTTGAAGACTGGTATTATAAATGTTTGACTATGTCTAAGCTTTTAACTATTTGATGTATCGCCCCCTGTTAAAGAATGTTTTCCTATGGCTTCACAACCTTTCAGCCTCATCGCAGGAATTGAGTCAGATGAAGATCCATTTTCAACAGGCTTTGGCTGCGAGGACCATTTCAGACGAGATGTGCTCAAGTCTTCAGGTAATGTTACAACACAGCATGGGTTAAAGTTCTCAGTATTATACTGATTTCAGTATTTTGTATGTTTTTTGCCATTCATACTCAATAGTCAAAAGCTAGAAGTTCAATATTTTGAAAATGAAATTAAGGAATTGTAGAAAGTCTGTACTTTAACCGTTGCAACAGTTGTGAATTTTTAGCTGATTGCCTCCTTTTTCAATGCCTAGCAAGTTGTGCAAATAATTATTATAACATTGGTATATCTATTAAAGTCTCTATAACGCTCAAAATCAACGAAAATTTCATAAAGTATTTCGTAAAATAAAGTTTACACCTAAACAATCAGTGTTCCTTATAGCAAAAACCACAATTTTAACGCAAGATGTGGTATGATTACATAGATTTGTATAGATACAAAATGCTCGTTTTTATTTATTTGTGACACAATTCCATTTTAATTTCCTGCGAATATATCTATTCATACGACACACGAACACCATGTTAGTGTTCATGTGTTTATGAATAGATATTGTTGCCGGAAATTAAAATGGGAAACAACGAGCATTTTGTATCTACAAACATCTATTTTACCAGACCACATCTGGCGTTGAAATTTCGGCAATTGCCATAAGGAACACTTAGTTTTAATTGGTTAAGTTTATTTAACGAAATATTGTATGAATTTAATTTTTATTTTGAGTAGTAATGTTACTTTAAAAAGTAAAGGGTTTTCATTTTGAAGGGAATTATCCTCCTTTTGAGATAGTAACAGAATCGCATCATAATAGAAGGGGGTCTGTTTTCTTCGAAATAGAAAGATATTACAATTTTTCTTTTATCAGGCCAAATATATTCCTTAAGGCCATGCAAAAGGCTTTGCTTTGTCTGTGCAGAAGCTGTCGATTTCTAGATTTCTAGATATGCTAAATGTTAATAGTTTTCTTTTGTATGTATTATTTGAATGGTCTTTGATCTCAAAAATAGTTGGTTCTGCTTAAATGGGGAAGGGTGAAAAGCCTCATATACATCAAACACATATATTAAAGAAGTAAACATATTGTTTTTAAACAATGCATATATACCATTGACTATAATGACTAATGATATCATTCTACTTTATACAGGAGGAAATTCAAGATCTCAAAGAGCAGGTACAGATGCTGGAGTCTGCCTCCAACTTGGGAGTATCCATGGCTGCGGGTGTTCAGTCGTCAACAGCAACGGCGTTCCATGATCAGAACGACTCCATGGCAGACTTGGGCATCAAGAAGACCCTGGACTTTGATACTCCTCAGGGGACTCCTACCATTGTCAAACATCAGTATGTTGTTGTGTTTGTTAATCATTGCAACTAAGTTGACTAAGATATACTGCTTACACCATGGATGCCAGTCTAGTAATGAAATAACCAGTCTTAAGCTCAAGTTGCTAGTTTTTAATTACCAGTTTAATATAACATTCCAAACATTTTTGCGAATGAGTTACTTACCATTCCAGTGACCTTATTACCGGTTGGAAATTCATGTTTGCTGTATTTTTAATGAGCCATCTGAAATCTGTTTTCTGCAGCTCAGTTACTAACCAGTCCAGTGATGTAGTTAGCAGTCTTAAATCCGAGTTGGAGAGATGCTTGGTGAGCAACAAACAAAAGAGAGCGGAAGTCACAGAGCTTAAAGAGGAGCTGAGGAAATTCAAGAAGGACATGCTAGAGTACAAGCAGAGATGTGAGAGAGCAGACTTACTGACTCAGGAACAGAAGGTATTGCTTTCACTTTTCATTCTCTCCTTTGCAAGTATACTTTATTCAATTTCTCAGTTTTTCATAAAAAAACTTTTCAAAAGAAATAACATAAAATATAGATTATAAGCCATAAATGTATGGCAATTTTTGTTTTCTTACGAAACCACTAAATAATATATATCTACAAAGCAACTTCATTTACATGAATGCTGCTGGAAGTATTTCATTGTTTTTTAGCTCGACTATTATATATGAAATATATATACTGGTCATGTACGTAATTCCGGCCACTTTTGGGACTATTTAAGAAAACTCTTTAGTGTTAGGCAACTGCTTGAAACTAAACTTCACATATATAATCCTGGGTTCAAAACTCGCCTAGCATGAACATTTAAATAGAATTAGATCAGTGAATGTTACTTAATGAACAGAAAATGATGACATGTAAACTATCCATTTTCGTAGGTTAAATGTACCTAAAAAATCGGCCACTTTTCAGTTTGATCTGCAGATAAAATTACAAAGCAATATCTTTAGACAAATGTCCTCAATTTCTGAGTATTAATCAATGTTTATACTATTAAAATTTTTGACTTGAAATTTAAAATAAATGCGAAATTATTATACCAGTTACTCCCCCTACCTATTTTAATAAATATAAACAATGGGCAACTGCTAATTCATAAAAAAATAATTGTTTTTAATGGGTTTAATCAATTTTTTCAAACAAAGCTAAAAAAGTGAAAACATTTTGTTTAAAAAGTTTACTTCAGTGTTGATTATTAGTAAACGCTTATATATAATTTTAAACATGTAATCTAGTAATATTCTTATCAAGGGAGGTAATTCATATATTAAAAAATTATATTTATGTTCTGATTTTTATGTTTTGAATATATTTTTTTGTACAATTAATCGGTAAAACTTTATTTAAAGTTTATTAGATAAAATAAAATAATTTTGTCAAATATATATGTTTCTTATATGAATATAATTGTTGCAACTAAGAAGACATCACTTTCCCCACGAGCCAAATATTTCCTGCTATATTTGTGACATTTTAACACAAAAGTTTACAGTGATATGGTTCTTACATTTCCAAAATATTGAGAGTAGGGATGGTTTTCATGTTGATTTTTCTAAATAAAAACAAAAAATGTGCGTTAAGATCATGAAAATGATTTTACACAGGTGGCCGATTTTTTACGTACAGGCCGGAATTACGTACATGACCAGTAGTGGAGCTATCCTACTCACCCCGGCATCGGCGTCTGCGTTAGCGTGCAAATGTTCAAGTTTTCGTACTACCCCAATTATTTTCATTGTCCCTTGACATATTGCTTTCATATTTTGCATACTTGTTTACCAACATGACCCCAACCTATAAACAAGTGCAGACAACTCAATCAAGCATTTTGTCATAATTATTACCCCTTTTATACTTAGAATATGCATATTATTGAGAAATTTATGCTAAAGTTTGCATACTATCCCAAATATTTCCTATATCCTTTGACATATTGCTTTTATATGTTGCATACTTGTTTACCAACATGACCCCAACCTATAAACAAGAGCAGACCACTGTATCAAGCATTTTGACATAATTATGGCCCCTTTTACACTTAGATAATTGAACATTTTGCTTAAATTGCCATAACTTCTTTATTTATGATCACATTTTATTATTACTTTAACAAAACAACACTTACCTGAATACCACAATGGATTCCACCCAAACAATACCCCACGCCCCTACCCAGAATCCCTCCCCCCCCCCCCAACCTCCCCCCCCCCAATTTTTTGTTTAAACATCATCTAATAAATTACCCCACCATACATTATACCCCCCTCTCACCCCCCTCATTTTATTTTCCCCTTTTTTTTTGAAAGATTGTCTAATAAATGAACACACCCCACATTTTACCCCCTCTCAACCCCCCCCCCCCCAAAAAAAAAAATTAAATAAAAATAATTTATTTTTTGTTTCCTTTTTTTTATTTTTGAAAGATCGTCTAAATAATTATTGAATATGAACAATTTTCCCATGATGGCTTATGTTATACTGTCAAGCACTCGAATAGTCGAGCGCGCTGTCCTCTGACAGCTCTTGTCTTATGCTTTTTCACACCCATAAGAGTTTCACTGTGCACACACACACCCTCCCCCATAAAAAAGATTCACTTGTTGAAAAAATACCAATGGATCAGGGACAAAGATTTTGCCAACTCATCTGTGTTGGTTGTCAAGTTTACAAAACAGAAGGTACAGAGTTTAGTTTAAGATAGTTTGAATAAATGCAGTTAAATTATCTTAAATTGTTTTAACTATTGTTTTTTTTTTCTCCAAATAAAGAGAATAGACACACCACACTCCTGTTGATGAAGGTATGGTCTAGTGGCATCTGTAGTAATATTTCGGATAAATATGGCAAATTCCTATCAATATTAACTTAAAACTTGAACCAGAATTTAAAGCATTTGAAGCAAACACTCAACGAATCATTACATTTTTCCGACACAGTAAGAGAAGCTGTAATTTATGTTCAAATATTATGATTTTTGTACTTCTATCATTCTAGCCAGAAAATGAATTAAAGAGCATTTAATAGTAACATCTATTTCCAACTATTGTGTGTATATTTACATGTATTACTATAAATACACATAGTTATATGTTTCAGTATGTTCGACAATATTTCATTGATTATACTTCTAATTATAACAGATTAACAATCTATATTTCTAACTTTGCAAACAGTGCATAGGCTTAAGAATATTTATTATGAAATGTAGTTGTGTTTTTATCCCCTACCGGTGAAACCGGAAGGGACTTATGGTTTGCGCTCTGTCCGTCAGTCTGTCACACTTTTCTGGATCCTGCGATACCTTTAAAAGTTCTTCATATTTTTTCATGAAACTTGAAACATGGATAGATGACAATATGGATATTATGCATGTCATTTCATTTTCTTCCTACGTCAAGATTCAGGTTTCTATGGCAACAAATATATATATATAAAAAAAAATTCTGACAATGGTGAAGTTTCACCGGTAGGGGACCATATTGCTTGGCAATCTCTTGTTATTAGTGTTTTCTAATTCTGACCCAACTTGACCTTAAAATCCTTGTTTTTTATTGTTTGTTTGACCTGCCCACCCAAACCAAAGAAGTTTTTTTTTCTACCCATTTGAATCCTTGTTTTTTATTGTTTGTTTGACCTGCCCACCCAAACCAAAGAAGTTTTTTTTTACCCATTTGAGCCCCAACAGGTATCCGTTTACTTTTATTTGGCCAACAGACTTTCATGGGAACTGAATTGAAATTTTCAGATGTGTTTTCTGTACTTTGCTCTCCAGTAGGCAATAAGCATGGAATATTTTGGCATTTTTTTGCATATATTTTTCTTTCAAATCTTCTTATACTGACAACACACAAGTTTTCTTTGAAAACGTAGTGGCAATTTGGATGTAACTATAAATGTGCTGTGCATTTTGTAGCGTCGCATCACTGACCTGGAGTCATGCCTCAGCCCTGGCGAGAAGACCAACGCTATTGAGAATAGGCTCAAGAAAGACATCGAGAACTTGAAGAGGGAAAAGAAAATCCTTCTTGAAGATGTTGAGGTGAGGATAAGTATGGGGTCATGGTTAATTGGGCGTTAAAAAACAATGAGTCTTGTAGTCTTACAAACTTAATTAGAATAAGGTTGCGGTAAAGGTTCATTTTGGGGTGAAAAAAGGTTTTCCCATCTTTAATGTTTTAAATTCATTGAGGATGTGTTAGTTGTGGCTTTAAATTAATGTATTATTGTTAGGAAAATACTTAAATGCAAATTATTTCTTTAATGCCCATGTGATGAAGGTCAGAAATAAGAGACTTACATTGGAAATTGATCATAGAATAAAAGGGATTATGAAAAATGTGAATTATATTCCTTACTGGGTTTACTCTTCTATTTGCCGAATAAGAAATGACTACATAAAATTTAATTTTGAAGAATGTTATCTTTAATTGCCTTCAATATTTTCTTCACTATTTCAGTATTATATTGAAATAAGGGCTGAATAAATATGAAAGCCAATGTAACCCCTGCTATATTCTACTGAAATCAACATAAATCCTCTATGTGTTTTGCTAGGAGCTACAGAGGAGGCTAGACGAGGTATCCAAGAGTGAAGAAAAACTCACTGAGCTGAACAGAGAACTGAGTAAACAGATCAGTGACATGGTGAAAGAATATGACCAAGACAAACGACAGGCTGTAGAAAGGTGGGTTAAAATTTAAGTATTATTTCAACTTTTTTTTAAACAGTTTTCCAATTATATCAGGCCGTTTGTTGAAATCATTTTTCTTGAAAAAGCTTTGCTTTCTAAGCAGTGAATCAGTTCTAGGAGTATGTATAAGGTCCAAAGAGTTTCAACAAGCTCTATTTTTGTTTATCAGCTTATTATTTAGATTGTTTATTGAAGCTCAGTATATTCAATCTTTTGAGAAGTGATTTATTCAAATCCATGTGAAGCAACTATTATTCACAGTTGATCCATTCTTGTATGCTTGTTTGTTATATAAATATGTTTTTCATCCCATTACAGGGCACATCGTGCAAGTGAGCAGGTTGCAGAAACGTCTCGCAACAAACTACGACAGGAACTCACTATAGAGTTTGACAGCGAGCGTTCAAATATCATCGCCAAGTATGAGAAAGAATGCAGTAATCTTAGGTACAAATTGCTTTATTATTTTGGCAGTTAAAAAATGTTTGTTTAGAATGAATGACCTCTTTAATTATGACAGAAAGTGCAGTCACCAAAATTGCTTGATACTTTTGGGCGGTTATTCACATACAATTTTGAGACTTAAGACTAAAACAAAATGTATTCTCTAAATTGATATAATCAAGAATTGCTTTATTTTAGTCAAAGTTGGCTTTAAACACTTCTTATGACAGATTCTTTATTAAGAACATTTATTGGCCCCTTAAGCACCATTGGTAGCGTGTGAGTATCCAAAGTCAAAAGTTTCTTTCTAGGTTTTTATTCTTTATTCATATGTCCAAGTATAGTTTGGTGAAAATGGCCCAGGAATGTCTCAGATCAGTGATAAATCTTCTATCTTTCACTTAGATTAAATTTCAAGGATTAACAGACAAAGTCAGACATTACTTTGTTCATATTTCATGGAAGAAATAAAGGCAGATCAAATCCTTAAAATTATTATCTTTTGAAGAATTAATGCAGTTAATGATTTTGCTAAAATATAGATTTTTGGTAAAATATAAATTATCAGTTAAAATTAAAAAAAAAAAATCATTTTAGTGACTATAGAACATAAAAATATAAATTTCTATATCCACTCTTGAAATAAAATGTGATCATTAAATGTAAGCAACAAATACCTTCTAAATGTTCCATACTGTTTCTTATATCCCTTCCTATGTTTGATATTTGATATATCACAGAGAGGAGATGAAGTCAGCCCAGGATGAGATAGACAGGGTGAAGGACGAGTACTGTAAGCTTTGTGCAGACACAGACCAGCTGAAATGTGACCTGGAGAAACAGTTCCAGGAACAGCTTAGAGAATCTCTGAATCAGGTAAGAGACCTTAACCCTTAGCGTAAATTGTTAGAATGTGCAACTGATAGAAATCAGTGTGCATTAGACACTGACCAAATTAAGTGACCTGGAGAAACTGTATGGGACAGCTTAGGGAGTCTCTGAATCAGGTAATAGAACTTTTCTGTGGCATCTAAATTGGTATAAATCTTGGTTTATGGTATTATGTTAAAGTAAGAAACAAGTGTGCAGACACTGACTAATTTAAGTATGACCTGGAGAAACAGTCCAGGAACAGCTTAGAGAATCCCTGATTCTGGTAAGAGATGTTCTCTGTGGCATCTTAGAAAAATTAGTGTAAAACTTGGTTTTATGTATTTCTGTGGAATTGGTAGAAATAAGAGGCAGCAGACACTGACCAAGTAAGATGGGATCGGGAGAAGCAGTTTCTGGAAGAGCTGTAATAATCTGTAGCAAATATTGGTGTTACACTTTGTGAAAGACGCTCAGTTTAATATTGTGTAATATGGGTAAAATTGAAGCAATTGTTGTGTTAGGCATTTTAGTACTGCAAGCTGTGGGCTGATACAATATCTAGTGTGATCAAACAGTTCAAGGAACAGAACAGCTCAGAGAATATGTGGATATGTTTAAATTTCTTTGTTAAAGTTTGGATGTCTTTAACAAAACGTTTTGTATATTCAGAATAGAACATTATTTTTATAATTGACTTTAAAAGAATTCAGACCAGTGCTTGATTTGTTCTTTCAGATTAGGTTTGATGTATGAGTCTATAGAAGCTCTGAAATGTAGGCCATAAAATTGATTCTTAACCATTTCTGCTGCAGGTCAAAGAAGAAATGAGCAAAGAAATGGACCTTGCTAAATTAAGGACAGAAGAAGATTGTGATAAACAAAAAGAGACTGAAATTCAGAATCTCAAAGATGAGTTTGAGCAAATTAAAGACAAGATTAGGGAAAATGTGCAATCTGAGTGTAGGAAAGAAAATGAAAAGGCCATTCATGAACTAAATGAAGAACATGAGAGTATAAAACAGGAGTTAAGAGAAAAGTTTGAACATGAGTTGAAGTCAATGAAAGACATACTGGAAATGGAAAGAAGTAACGATTTAGAAAAGCTGGACAAGGAAAAATTAAATGAAATTGAGAAACTAAAGAAAGTAATTATTGATAAGGAATTGTATGTAAGTGATCTAAAGAAGGAGATAAAAGAAAAGGAAATGTTGTTGGCTGAAAAGGAAAAGACTTTGGAAAAATTGAAGTCAGAAACAGAAAGTAAGATAGCTGTTATAGATGGACTTAAAAATGAGTATAAGACAAACTTTGATGCATTCAGAGATGATTTGTATGAGAAAAATGAAAAAATTGATCAGTTAAGTAATGAAATTGATGAGAAAGTTAAAATTATTGAAAATCTGAAGGAAGAGATTCTAAATTTTGAGAAGCTTAAAGAGGTATTGAAGTGTAAGAATGAGGAACTTGAGCGACTGAAAGTGGATAAAGATTCTAGTCAATCTGAATTAATGGCAGCAAAAGAAAAGGAAATAGAATCACTTCGGACTAAAATAAGTGAAATCGTTCTGTCAAAGGATGAAGAAATTAGGCAGTTACAATCTGAAATTAACAAAATGAAGAGAGATAAAGATTCTTTGAGATTAAGTGTTGAAAAGAATGATGAAGAAATTAACAAACTTAAGAATGAGATTGAAAGAATTGAGAAAGAAAAGGATCTTGAGACGGATCAATGGAGAAAAGAAGAAATGGAAAGAGAGGAAGTAGATTCTCTTCGTAAAGAAATTGAGAAAAATATTCTGAAAGATACCCAAATGGAGAACGAAACTCTGAAAAAAGAAGTGATTAACCTGAAACATGAACTAGACAGAATTGAAACTGAAAAACAACAAGAAGTTGACAGAGTAAGCCGGATTAAACAGGCAGAGATTGAAAACCTTGATAAAAGAAGAAACACAGAGTTGGATAAACTTAGGAAAGAGAAGGAGAATGCAGTTGAAAGGATCAAAGCAGAGAAAGAGGAGGTCGAAGCAATCAAAGTGCAGATTGAGGAAGAACTTTTAAAACTAAAGAGAGCAAAAGGTATGAAACTTATGTTATGAAATCATTGTTAACCTTCAAATTAATAAATCAATTTATGATATTTTGGTATAAAAAAACTTTAAAGAAATTGTGGGGATTTTTCAAATCGGTGTCTAATCCATAAATTTTATAATAAGGCTAGCTGATTTTTCTGTATTAAAAAATAAAATTATCAAGTTTTGCTACCCAATAAATAGTGCAATAGGTGAAAATTGAGTTATCATTACATGTGCAGCAATATTTGGGAAATCATGTTGGAATCTATAGAAAAAAAAAGCATCATTTTTGTTAATTGACCTTAAAACATCTCTGAAGTTCTGATGCGTGGCTATTCAGCCACTCAGGTTTACATATTTGTGTTTAAATATCTGAACATTGGAAATCATTATTGTTATTTAATTACAATAACAATCACGATTATTTCTTAATATTATATGTCTTGACAATATATTTAAGAATTAGCTTCTTTGTTCCAAATTTGGCCTGCTTTTAGGCTGCTTTCAAAGACTCTTGTTTCATTATTTTAAAGGGTCCTTCAATCTGGATGAGGACCTGTCATCCAAAGTACGGGAAAGGCTCAGCAAAGGCACGGAAGAAGACTTGAACAGAACTATTGAAACAAAGGTGAGACAATGTGTCTGTGTAACAAGGGTTTGTTTTGTTGGAGAGTTTTGTTCCTGCTCACATATGATTGTCATTAATCAACAAAACAAACAATTTTTATCAGAATTTAAAAGCTTTAATATAGGGTCTAAGGGACTTCATCACAATTTCCCTGAATAAGCTTGTGGTTTTCTTTCAATGCAAACAATGCATTTGATTGGAAGTCAAATAATAAAGACAATCCTTTATTTGGGTGTTAACCATAATTTGTGGAGACCTATTAATACTGGACATTTTGTTTAAATTAACACCTGCTTTTGTCAAAATTGCTGAATTCAATTGAGAAGACAGTTGTTTAATACAGTATTTTTCTTTAAATTGTGCATTAATACCTAGGGTATCTCGAACAAATCTCATGGTCCTAGTGAAATTCATAATATTTCAATAAGAAATTGTCACCTTTAACTGGAATTTCTAGAACTCAAGCACATGTAGGTCACTACTTATTCTCAGTATTTACCCTCTATAACTGGAGAAGATTATTCAAATGACAGGGGCTAAATGTGTTACAATTTGTGTTAGCTGCTAGCAAATTATGGGGATGTAGTCGCAATGCTTGTCAGTTAAAAGGCTTCAATTTAAAGATTTAGGAAAATCCCTCTAATATGTAGGTAATAGTCCTAACGGTTTTATATTTAAACCACTTGCCCGAATCATTATGCTTTCATAAACACAGATAAAAACATCCAATAGCCCTACTTTACCAAATTATTTATGTCTAATAGCCCTTTTGACATTTCACCAACCCCTATCTGTCATACTTAGCATGAAGACTGATACAAACAAAGCTAGCACATTTAAAATTTGCTATTATACATTTGTTTTATTTCAATGAATATATTATATGTTGGCCAAAATGGGTTAGTCGATATTATAGTTTGTAAAATGCGTAAGCGTTGTGAGATGGGTTTTTACCAAGTTGCGGAGATCTGGATAACACCTATTTAAGTGAAAATCATTTGATTACCCTTGATTGTTCATTTATTTTATTATCTGAAAAAAATCTGTATACACATTAAATACATAAAATAAGTGAAGCTGCAGAAACATTATGAGATAAAAAATTCTTGTCCGTCAGTCTTTTATTTAAGGCAAATGACCAATGAATTGCCTGTTACTATGCAAGACAAGATGTACAGTATGACATTAAACATAAAATCATGATTATTGCTGGGATCACTGCCTTGGATCAGTCACGGATTCCAAACCTCACACCTAGCCCAGAATAAATCACATAATATACAAGTGTAAATAAATATTAACATTATAGCATTGTAATTCAATTAACAGGAAAAAAAGATAATTATCATTTAATTTTTAGCTCGGCTGTTTTCGGAGAAAACCCGAGATATTGTCATAGCAAGCTCGTCATCCACCGTGCAGCGTTTGCTGTGCTAAAACCTTAAGATTGGCTCTAAAATCTAAGTGCTTCCACCTACAACATTGAAACTTCATATGAAGCTGAACCTTCATGAGTTTTACATGCCACACCTATTTTGGGTCACTCGGTCAAAGGTCAAGGTCACTGTGACCTCTAATATTCTTCTGACAAGCTTTCATTTCTTCAAAACTGCACCTGCAGCCAAGCATTGGCACCCGCTATGAGGTGCTCTTGTATTGCTTTTTAGTTACTTCGTGGTTACAATACAGATAAAAAACTTTTTGAGGCACAATGAAATAAAGTTAGTACAGGTATCAGCTAAATTCCTTCTTGTTAGCAAGATTTCAGAACTTCATATAGTACAATAGTTTTTCTGCTGTTTAAAAAGGGCTATAAAACGGACCTGATCTCAAAGCAAACAGACCCAATCCAAAACCGTAATTTAAAAAAAATACATTCACAGAGATCAGGTATTGTTGAATTTATACCAGTTTTTATGTCTTTTAATTAAAATTTCTCTGATTACAATGTATCTCTGAAATTAAAGTTATTCTTTCCAACATTGGTTAGGGTAAAGAAATTTAAGTGCAAACTCATTATATATTGTTGGCAATAAATTTCATGTTGTGTTTTTAATGGCAGTTTATGACAGTTATTTATTTTCTTTGATTTGGTTATAAACTTTCATTCCGATACAATTTATGTTTTTATAGCAAATTCCATTATAAAGCAGGTGTATGTAATATCAACTAATATCAGCTGTGTCTTTTACCTTGGCACAGGTCAATGCCCTACCTTATCTTAGACAAATTTAATTTAAGTTACGACTGAATTTTTGTTGAAAAACAAATTGGCATTTATGGTGAATCTCTTCTTCAAACAAAGAACATGTGAAAGACACTGTGGAAATGAACAGAAAAACTGAAGAAAAAAAGTATCTTTGGTACTTTGCAAATATCATTGTTATAGAAAATTTATCCAAATTAACATTTATTCATCATTATTTGATAAGGCAGTCCCCAGATTTTACATTTTCATGTTAATATAATTTGATTTATAAAACTTATTGGTTTGTTTAGTGAAAATGTTGTTTTGACATCCTTGTGGCTTATAAATTAGTCTTTGTTTACTGCTTGTAAAACTAGTGTATTGATTAGTTATTTTAAGTATTAGGACAATAGGTGGTTATCTGGTTATCTTTGATTATTTGTTTATATTACGGTATTTGCAAATATTTCAGATTTTATATTGATTGTTCATAGCTAAACTGTGTTAACCACCTGTCATATTACTTAAGAGATACTTTGTTTGTGCTGTTTAGCTCTGGTATACGCTTTTGACCCTGTAAATTCAATATACATGAATCTTTTAACAATTGTAGAGTCATGGATAGAATAATTTTTAGTTTGAATTCCTGTTTATGATTGATTTAATTATAGTGTTGGAATAAATAAGGTTTTGTTTTGGACTTAAATGTGGAAGTTATTTTTCATAGATATAATAAGCTGTAATTAATTGCAAAGATTTTAATTATGTGTAAGATTTTAATAAAAAGTTTATTTAATGGATGTGGAACTGATGATGGATTGCATACATTCAAATTCCATGTACACAATAACAATTGTTTCTATGAATTACCACTGAAAATAAATTAATTGAAAAGCACTAGGGTTACAAACCACTATGTTGGACCATCAAATTGATGAGGATGATTTGCTTTACGAGGTCAGATATAGCCTGATAAAATCTGATAAATCGTATCTTTAACTCATTGTTATTATGTATATTACATGTATAACATGAAGCTTTTGATGCCCCCGGATCCAATGATCTGGGGTATATTGTTTTTGGCCTGTCTGTCTGTCATTCTGTCCCAAAACTTTAACCTTGGTTAAAGTTTTGCGATAACTTTTGAAATATTGAACATAGCAACTTGATATTTGGCATGCACGTGTATCTCATGGAGGTGCACATTTTGAGTGGTGAAAGGTCAAGGTCATTCTTCAAGGTCAAAGGTAAATAAAAAAACAAGCGGCGTAATAGGGGGCATTGTGTTTCTGACAAACACATCTCTTGTTGAATATTACAATAAATCAAACGTAGCTGAAAACAACAATTTGTAGTATGTGCAAATAATTTATTGTAAAGTATAAAAAATCAAAAGATTTTTTTTGTGTTTTATGCTCTCTAAAGCATTGTGTAGCAATTACCCATCTTGTTCCATTAAGCTCTTTGTAAGTTGAAAAGCACTTAATCACTGCCTGTTTGTGGATTTTTAGCTCGACTATTATATATAAAATATATATAGTGGAGCTTTCCTACTCACCCCGGCGTCGGCATCTGCGTTAGCGTCTGCGTTAGCGTGTGCATTAGCGTTAGCGTGCAAATGTTAAAGTTTTTGTACTACCCCAAATATTTTCTTTGTCCCTTGAGATATTGCTTTCATATTTTGCATACTTGTTTACCAACATGACCTCAACCTATAAACAAGAGCAGACAACTCTTATCAAGCATTTTGTCATAATTATGGCCCCTTTTCCACTTAGAATATGCAGCAAATGTTAAAGTATGGGTACTACCCAAATTATTTCCAATGTCCCTTGACATATTGGTTTCATATTTTGCATACTTGTTTACCAACATTTCCCCAACCTATAAACAAGAGCAGACAACTCTATTAAGCATTTTGTCATAATTATGGCCCCTTTTCCACTTAGAATATGCAGCAAATGTTAAAGTTTGCGTACTACCCCAACTATTTTCAATATCCCTTGACATATTGCTTTCATATTTTGCATACTTGATAACCATCATGACCCCAACCTATAAACAAGAGCAGACAACTCTATCAAGCATTTTGTCATTATTATGGCCCCTTTTCCACTTAGAATATGCAGTAAATGTTAAGGTTTGCATACTACCCCAAATATTTTCTTTGTCCCTTGACATATTGCTTTCATATTTTGCATACTTGTTTACCAACATCACCCCAACCTTTAAACAAGAGCAGACAACTCTATCAAGCATTTTGTCATAATTATTGCCCCTTTTATACTTAGAATATGCATATTATTGATAAATCTATGTTAAAGTTTGCGTACTACCCCAAATATTTCCTATATCCTTTGAAATATTGCTTTTATATGTTGCATACTTGTTTACCAACATGACCCCAACCTATAAACAAGAGCAGACCACTGTATCAAGCATTTTGACATAATTATGGCCCCTTTTACACTTAGATAATTGAACATTTTGCTTAAATTGCCATAATTTCTTTATTTATGATCACATTTTATTATTAATACTTTGACAAAACAACACTTACCTGAATACCACAATGGATTCCATCCAAACAATACCCCACGCCCCTACCCAGAATCCCTTCCCCCCCAACCCCTAATAGTCGAGCGCGCTGTCCTCTGACAGCTCTTGTTAATATATTTAGTCATGATTGTATTTTTTTAACTTTTCTATTTGATATAAGAAAAGCATACACAGCATATTTGGAATCCTAATATTTATAAGATAATGGAAACTAGGCAAATCTTCATAAAATTATTTATTTTAAGACCATAATATAACATGAAAAACTTATTTAGAAATATCTTTATTGATATTATTGAGCATCTAATTCAAAGTGTTGATTCTATTAAAAACCAAACGGTTTAAATATCATGTGGGTCCAAATATTAAGCACATCATGTATTTCCGATCGCTTTAATAAATGATAGTATCAAGACATCTTCTATCATTATTAAATCCATTTTTGACCTATTTGACTCCATTTTAAAATTCTTTCAGAAGATCTATTGTATCTTAACAATTATTGGTATGCTCCCATTGTTGGGTGTTATTAATACATTGTTAAGTATGGACAGATTTCTGTGTTACCTAATGCTCAGTTTGAATTGTTGATAGACTCTTTGAAAGGTATCTTTATTAATTAGTAATTGATATTTTACATTTTTAATCAATTAAAATTGATGTTGAAGTGCATAATGTGCAGCATACAAAATGTATTTTAGTATATTTAGATGGAATTTTAAGATGCATTACACATATCTTTTTGCATGTGGAATGGACAAATGTATAGTGAAATTTGCCGCACTTTTTACTTGGATTTAAATAACAATCGAAAATGTTAATCTTACAAATCAAGACTGAACAAAATGTGTTTGCAAATGGCTCCATAGTGAAGATCAGTTGTTGAAACTGTAATTTTCAAAATGCATGTTAACTTTTATATAGCTGTTATTGACAATGGAATCTTATATTTGCTACTACCACATGCTGCTGTGAATTTTTATTTTTTTTGTTAACATTCTACCGTGGAGTTATTAGTTTTGAAACATAAAGTGCATATTGAAAAAGCTCTTTGGTAATCGTAAAAAAAAACATATTCATGGATGTTTATTGTTCATTGGAGCATATAATAAGGATCCTTTAATAATTTCTTTAAAAATACTATTTATAAATTTATAACTTATTACACTATAATATACAAGAAAAATTGGATGCATTAACTGGAAATACGTAATTCAAGTTTCCTCTGGTAAAGTGTATGTAGGTTGTCTGGTTGCCGTTAACATACTGTCATTCTGTTCAATATGGCAACAATTCAAACAATCGAACAAACGTTGTTTTTTTTAATCTGCTCTATTTGCTTGTGTTAAAATGAACAGAGTTGAATACAAAGGGAATCTTGCTGCCTTCTTAGATCATTTTCTTGTAAGTTTTATACGCCTTCCATAAATTTATCATGTTTGAGGTTACATTACACAAAATAATTTTGTATCAATTCAAAAGTAGTGCCTATTTTTAAAGGGTTCCTTTTTCTTTGGGTTTTTAAGCAATTTAGCAATTGCACCCATGCGTTTTTGTGATTATTTCCTGCATTCTAATTGTGTCTTTAACATTTAAGAGCATTTCATTGGGGATTATTTAGAACTATGAAGGTTTTGGGTGCGTTTATTGAAGTATGGCTCTTTTGTCAAATTTCACATGCTCATAACTCTGTTTGCCGTGGATCAAATGCAAAAAAATGCGTTGAATGTTGGCAGTTTTTCAATAGAACCCAATGGGCAATGGATTAAGTGTAAAACGACCTTAAACATAAAGTTGCTAATTTTCTACTAGCTCTGATGTACTTCATTCGGACATTTTATTATGCTCAGTTAGGTATTTCATGGATGTTACATAATTATATATATATATATATATATATATATATATATATATATATATATATATATATATATATATATATATATATATATATATATATAGTGTTGTTGGCCTTTTTTGCTATTAATAATCTAATTTTTATGCCCCCGGTAGGTTGGCATAAAGCAGTTGAACTGTCCGTCAGTGTGTCAGTATGTGTGTATGTCGGTCTGTCCTTACGAAAAAAAAATTAACGTTTGCCATAACTTTTTCAATATTTAACATAGCAACTTGATATTTGGCATGCATTTGCATCTCATGGAGCTGCACATTTTGAGTGGTGAAAGGTGAAGGTCAAGGTCATCCTTTAAGGTCAAATGTCTAATATATGGCGTCTGTCTGTCCGTCCGAAAACTTTAACATAAGCCATACCTTTTTCACTATTGAAGATAGCAATTTGATATTTGGCATGCATGTGCATCTCCTGGAGCTGAACATTTTGAGTGGTGAAAGGTGAAGGTCAAGGTCATCCTTCAAGGTCAAATGTCTAATATATGGCGTCTGTCCATCCGTCCAAAAACTTTAACATTGGCCATAACTTTTTCACTATTGAAATAGCAACTTGATATCTGGCATGCATGTGTATCTCATGAAGCTGAACATTTTGAGTGGTGAAAGGTGAAGGTCAAAGTCATCCTTTAAGGTCAAATGTCAAATATATGGCGTCTGTCCGTCCGAAAACTTTAACATTGGCCATAACTTTTTCAATATTGAAGATAGCAACTTAATATTTGGCATACATGTGTATCTCATGAAGCTGCACATTTTGAGTGGTGGAAGTTCAAGGTCAAGGTCATCTTTCAAGGTCAAAGGTCAAAAAAAAAAAAAAAAAAAAATTCAAAGCAGCGTTCTCATGAAGCTGCACATTTTGAGTGAAAAATTATTTCAAAGTGGCGCAATAGGGGGCATTGTGTTTCTGACGAACACATCTCTTGTTATATTTTATAAATGCTCTTTTCATTTACTCTTTTATGGTTTTCTGTCAAAAGATAGTACTAATTCCTCTATATTTTGATACTGACCTTTTTTCAGGACTTTGTCGTCAACAATTGTGAATGTGTTTTTTTTCTATGTTTTTATGTTTAATTTGTTGTTCTTGGCCTGCCAGATTGTAGATAATCCATATTTTTGTTCTCTAAACTTAATTTATTCTTTTTTTTATATAATTTGGTTGTTTGTTCATGTCAAGATGGAAACATGTAGAAGATGTTCGATATTTCAGTGTTCATTCTAGAAATCGAAAAGTAGGGGGGAATTTCCCCCCTCACTTTGAAAAATAGGGGGGATTTTTCACAAATGGGTCGGAATTGATCAAGTACCATTTATATGTTTTCATTTTCGTTTTAATGTTTATTTGTTTTAACTTGTACATTACTTAAAACAGTCAAGTCAGTGAAATACCATTGTAACTGCTGTTAAATATAACTGCACTTTCCATAGTGTATTGCTGACTTAAATAAAAACAAAGGATTATGAAAATAATTGTTCACATGATATTTCTGTATCATTTAAAACAATAAAAAAAAAATACTGATTGTCTATCATGATATGATATGTATGATGATATGATATTAAAACCTAAGTCATGTAAGTGTCTTAATTAATGTATAGAATTAAGTTTTTACATTCCAGTATCAAAGGACAATTTTCTTCCTTAATCATTCACGAGTCGCATCCCTTTATTTTTTAAACGAAATTTCTTATTTTTTAATTAACCTAAGTATCATTTTAAACGAAAATTCTTTAAAGTTTATGAACCCGTGAATCAAAGAGTTAATTCCCTTTGATTTCCGGTGTTTTTCTCAATAAATACGCGAAGCAGAATTTAACAGTTTAAAAAACCCGTAACGGATATCGAGTGCGCGAATTTTCTCGCACACATGCTGCAGATGTGCGCGATCTTTGAAAAAATAGCGCGAATCGCGCAATCGCGCGGTCTAGAATGAACACTGATATTTTGTCATCCTTGCCCTTTCCAAGTCACAAATTCACGTTTCTTCTGTCTGGATTTAAATACATGTACATGTATTTTGTCCATGACTTTCCCAGGTTCCAATGTTAAAGATGTCACAATAGCAAAGTTCATCTGGATGGATTTCATTTTTTGTTTCTTACAGGTCCTTTCAGGGTATTAATGTAAAAGGTCCTCAAGCCATATTGCAATATTTTTATGTCCCCCACCACTATAGTGCGGGACATATTGTTTTTGCCCTGTCTGTTGGTCTGTACGTTGGTCTGTTGGTTTGGGAAAACTTTAACATTTGCCATAACTTGAAGATAGCAACTTCATATTTGGCATGCATGTGTATCTCATGGAGCTGCACATTTTGAGTGGTGGAAGGTCAAGGTCATCCTTCAAGGTCTAAGGCCAAAAAAAAAAGGCAAAGCAACGCAGAAAGGGGACATAATGTTTATAACAAACACATTTCTTGTTTCTTCTTGAACTGTTCCAGGTCAAAATGTCAAAATTTCACTATTTTTATCCTTGACCTTTCCAGGTTGCCATGTCCAAGGTTGTCTGGCTGGAGGAGCACAGGGCCACGCGGCAGGCTGCCATTGACAATGCAGTGAGACTGGCGGAGTCAGAGATGAGAATGAAGATGGAGGAGGACCTGGAGAATAGACTGGAGGCCAGACTGCAGGAAGGTTGGTGTTGGGCTTTGATTGCAATGAAAACTTAGTTTCTCTATGCTTCATAATTATTACCCTGCAAACAAAATTTGTAAACAATTCGCCCTAATCCTTACTTAATTACCTACACAAAGATAGAGGCACCGATACAGCTTGACTGCATTAGCATTCTATATTCAATGTCAAGTGTCAGCTAAATGGACGGTATTATGCACTTCTAGTAGCGAGTTAGATTGCAAGTTGAACGGTGGAAGTGTGTGTGCATAACGTAAGATGATAATGTATTTTTTGCCTACTGTCATTTGGTCTTTAAACAATTAAACATTGGGAATAATTGTCAAAAGTAATGGCCCTTTAAACCGGTAATTTTTTTTCTAAGTGAAGGCTCTTGATAAAGCTTTGTTCCTAAAGTGTGGCTTTGATGTTGTTCAAGTAAGTAACGACTCTCAATGAAGCAATGTTTTGTAGTTATGGCTTGATTAAAATTTATTTTTAATAACTTGCCCTTGATAAAGCTTTGTTCAATAATTATTAGCATTGACAAAGCTTTGTTTCTCAGATACAGCACTTGCTGAAGCTTTGAATCTCAGTTATGATGTAGTATCTGTCCATTACAGTGAAGCTCCAGTGGCAGAGGGACAGCATGTCTCAGCTGGAGGAGGAGAGAAGGAGCTGGGAGAACTTGAAGGAGGAGGAGTTAACCTCCAGACTGGAGACCAAACTGGAGGAGGCAAAGCAGGGTCAGGAATTTGTGTCTTGATTGTGAAGATTGCCATTTCATGCCATTAATTTAAGTATGTTTCTTAGTAAATGCTAGTTATATAATTGCCATTTAAAAAGTTTATTTGAACTGTTTTGAATTGGTAAAACCTCATTGCTTATTGAAAAAATGGTGTTCAGTTGTTTGGTAAGTCCTAAACATTCTTTCACATAGCCTTGGGTATTTTCAGAGTGGAGAGATTTTGAACTCGAGACAGAAAAACTCAAGTGGAGCTCTGAATGGGAGCAACGTCTATTGGGAGAGAGAGAGTCATGGATAAAGAATGTGCTCGAACCTGCCAAGAGGCAGTTGAAACAGCAGTTTGAGGAAAAACTCAGGATGGAACAGGTACTTGCAGCTAATGTCCATTGATGATCAGTGTTTCACAAAAAGTTGATGTTAAATTTGATATTTTACACAGACAATTTACCCATATAAACTCGTGTATTCTGCTTTCCCTGCAATATTTGTCAATAATATGGCATTTTATAAAAAAATTGAAAAGGTTTGATACCCATCAAGTGCGAAGTTTTGTTTTTGCTTTATTTTTAACCAGGTTTTCCGAAGGAAAAAACTGGTTATTAGATTGGCGAATGCGGGCGGGCTGGCTGGCTGGCTGGCTGGCTGGCGGGCTGGCTGGCTGGCTGGCGGGCTGGCGGAACAAGCTTGTCCGGGCCATAACTATGTCGTTCATTGTCAGATTTTAAAATCATTTGGCACATTTGTTCACCATCATTGGACGGTGTGTCGCGCGAAATAATTACGTCTATATCTCCATGGTCAAGGTCACACTTTGAGTTCAAAGGTCAAAAATGGCCATAAATGAGCTTGTCCGAGCCATAACTATGTCGTTCATTGTCAGATTTTAAAATCATTTGGCACATTTGTTCACCATCATTGGACGGTGTGTCGCGCAAAATAATTACGTCGATATCTCCAAGGTCAAGGTCACACTTTGAGTTCAAAGGTAAAAAATAGCCATAAATGAGCTTGTCTGGGCTATAACTATGTCATTCATTATGATATTTTAAAATCATTTGGCACATTTGTTCACCATCATGGGACGGTGTGTTGCACAAAAGAATCACGTCAATATCTCCAATGTCAAGGTCGCCACGACTAAAAATAGATTTATTTTAAAACAAACTTACAAAGGGTGTTAATTTTGTTTGTTCATTTAAAAAGTTCAGTTTGAGTTGTCTCCCTTTATCAGATTTTTTTTCACAATGAAAACCTGGTTTTGTGACAATTTTGTCCCTTGTTGCTAGTTGAAATCTTAAGGAAGTTGTTTGTGAAAACAACACTAAGCTGCGCTGATAATGTTAATATTTATACATACCCAAACAAATAATTTATCATCTTCAATAAACATGTTCTTGGAATGAGAATGACAGGTTTTGTCACTTCTGTTTTGAATGTGTTCGTCTTCCAATGGGTTAAATCAAAACATCACTATATGGGTAGTAAATGGGAAGGGTGCTAGAACTCAAATCTGTAGATTGCACGCGTGATTCCCAGCCCAACCACTCGTTGGAAAGTTGTCAGTTACAGGCTTTAATATTAGCTTTAAATACTTGTAAACCAGCTCACCCAGGTAAGAAATGGAGAAAGATAACTGGCAGCCATGAAATGACTAAAATACTGTTTAAATCGAAAACAATCTTACGTAAATAAACATGACATTACACATGTTTAAAACAAAGCTCTTTGAATTTCTTTACCCTTGTAATTTTCTATTCCCAGGAGAATTGGCGTTGTGTTGAGCTGGAAACAGAGAAGCTGACACTCCTAAGGGAATATGAGACACGGTTGTCCCAGGAGAGACAGTCTTGGATAAGTAAAACTCTGCCTGAAGCCCTGGCAAAAGAAAAGAGCATATGGAAAGCATACATGGAGGAATCCTTGAAAAAACAGCAGGAAAAATGGCAGAACATTGAACTTCCTAAGGTATTGTGCAAACTTAGAAATCCAAGAAATGTTTATTCACATTCAAATAGTTGAATGTTCTGGAACTTTTGGTTGTCTTAAAAATGCTGTAAAATAGACGCTTAAGACAGATCTAAAAAACTTATTTACACATAATAAATTGAAAAATACTTATTGATTGTACAGAATTTCATAAATGCATCCAATTTGATAATATTCAAAGACATCTTTAAAAACGTTTTGTGATGTAAAATGTGTGTTAAATATTGCTGTATAAGGTTCCTAGAATGTTTTCTACATGGTACTATAATGCAGTTTGAATGTTCTTTTGAATTAATACAGTTGTGAAAAAATGTTTCTCCATATCAGACGCAATTTTGGGTCATGATTACATACAAATTGCATTAACCCTTTCAGCGCTGGAACCGAATTTAAAAGGCCTTTGCAAACAGTTTGGAAGATGAGAAGCACAGAATGTGGCGTCTCATCAGGATCCAAACTGTTTGTTATTCTGAAAGTATTCTTGGAAAAAAAATCGAAGAAAATGCTAATTTTAGAAATTCAGCAGACGACATTTTAGCAGACGACAAATTTCCCAGCATGCGAAGGGTTAAGTAAATGAAGGACATAGAACTTAATTGTCTGATGGATATAACTTCTGTCTGCCGGTATTTTGAAGGTGGTTGTGAAAAATGATTTGTTCATATGTAAATGCCATTTCAGTTTTTAGTTGTGCTGTGTGGATTAAGTCCTGGTACCAATAAAAAAAATCAGTGTTGTCATATTTCCAGTCTTCATAGGCTGTCAACAGTAGAGTTACTTTTAATTGTGTTGGGGAAAGTTATTTAAGTGCTTTGTGAGACTGTTAGGCAATTGGTCACAGAGGGCTGGGTATTAGATCTTTCTCTATTGATCCCTGTGTTGTTTCTTAGGAGATGGAGAAGGTGAAAGGTCAATATCAGAGGTCATTCGAAGAAAAGCTGCAGGCAGAACATGAGACATGGAGAAATACAGAGTTGCCGAGGGAGATTGATAAAGCCAAAGACAAGTGGTTTCAAGAAGTTGAAGGTAAGAATTTTGAATTGTTTTACTTATTTGAAAATTTTTTGCTTTTATGTGTGTAAGTGAAAGTTGTAGTCTTTGTTTGATGTATTGTATATGTAGTATTGAGTCTTTTTGCCCTTACCCAAATTTGCCATCAAAAATTGAAAATGTTAACTAAATGTTTTGCAAAAGGTACCGTATCATGGTCATTTCTTATTGTTGCATTATTTTTGCAATTGACTTGCAAGATAAATACACAACCAGATTATGCCCATGTTTGAAGGGTAAATTGTTATGCATCTTTCTGTGGGTCCAAATTGCATTTTGTTTCCTCAAATGTCCTTGTGGAGGCAGCAGCTTATGGAACAAAAACATGTCTCCGTAGCTGAACTTCAAGGTCACATTTGCAAATGAGGTCATAGTAAAGTTTTTCGTTGGTGAAATACCCTTTATCTATGTCTTAATATTTGTCTTGGGGGAACATTCTTTATTTGATGAACTGCTGCTCCAGGATGTCTGCTGGATAAGTGTAACTACTAGAAGAACTGACAAAACTAGTTTAGTTGGAGTTTAACCAAGTACAAATAACATATATTCCAGGGCGACTACGGGAGGAACGTAACAACTGGAAAAACTGTGATCTGCCAGAAGAAATTGAGAAGGAGAGGAGGAAATGGATGAAGCTAATGGAGCAGACCCTGATGAAGGAGAAGGAAAACTGGAAAACACGGGACATGCCTGCAGAGGTGGAAATGGTTAGAAAGGTAAGTGAAAACACAGGACATTCCTGCAGAGGTGGAAATGGTGAGAAAGGTAAGTGAAATCACAGGACATACCTGCAGAGGTGGAAATGGTGAGAAAGGTAAGTGAAATCACGGGACATTCCTGCAGAGGTGGATATGGTGAGAAAGGTAAGTGAAAACACGGGACATACCTGCAGAGGTGGAAATGGTGAGAAAGGTAAGTGAAAACACTGGACCTGTCTGCTGAGGTGGAAATGGTGAGAAAGGTAAGTGAAATTGCGGGACATTCCTGCAGAGGTGGAAATGGTGAGAAAGGTAAGTGAAAACACGGGACCTGTCTGCAGAGGTGGAAATGGTGAGGAAGGTAAGTGAAAACACTGGACCTGTCTGCTGAGGTGGAAATGGTTAGAAAGGTAAGTGAAATCACGGGACATTCATGCAGAAGTGGAAATGGTGAGAAGGGTAAGTGAAAGCACGGGACCTGTCTGCAGAGGTGGAAATGATGAGAAAGGTAAGTGAAAACACGGAACATGCCTGCAGAGGTGGAAATGGTGAGGAAGGTATGTGAAATATGGAACATGCTTGCAGAGGTGGAAATGGTGAAGATGGTAAGTGAAAACATATGACATGCATGCAGACATGGAATTGGTACGAAAGATAACTGGAAAATTGGGAGAGCAATACAAGTTAGAGGAAACTTTAAATATGGGAGAGTAAGATGGTAAGAAGTAACTTTAATGTATGAAAGAGTTCCAGAGAGAGTGGGCAAAGAAAGAAATAGAGAATATTTTGTGAGTTTTTGACAACGATCAAGTTCATCCTATTATTCCTTCCTTTTTTCCATTAATTAATATCAAATATCGCATTTTTTGATGATTTTGTTTTTCCGAAGTAGACGAAAACAGATTCTCAAATTTTTGGAAAAACACAAATCTGATCTAATAAATAGCGATAAAATAGCTATAGTGTAGAGCTCAAGTTTATACAATCATTGATAAATTATTGATTTTCATCAAAGAAATGTTCGAAATGCAATGTTTAGAAATGGTGAGACCATAGTAATCGTGTTGAGAAAAATGGTAATAAATCAGAAGGAACATAGAAAGAGCATGAAAGCAAATGGGAAGAAATCATTGGCAGCAAAGTGATATGAGGAAATGATGAGGGACTTAAAAACAGTGTGGAAGTGATGGGGAGACCTCTCAGTCTCAGAAAAATATCTATGAAAGATAGCATATAGGTTTTGGAGAGTCCTCAAGTAGAAGAATGTAATAATTGTGTAATTTTGTCTGTTTTTGTGTTGGTAGTGAACTGAGATTTATTCGCGTTTCATTCTGCCAAGAATTGCTCAAATAATGTTCTTAATTACTGAAATACGTGTATGGCCTAACATTGTTTTCAGAGCCTGGAATCTGAGATGGAAACCAGACTGGTTAAGGAACTGGGTCAAGAGAAAGACAAGCTGCAAAAGGTAACTTCAACTTTCTAACTTATTTAAGTCCTAATGAAGATACGTTTTTGTCAAAATGACATGGATGTGGATTGAAAAAGTCATGCACATGCACTTTGTTTAAAGTTGGAAAAATTTGTATACAGTAGTCCATCATAGAATAATAATATGTATGGCTTATATAGCCTTTGATAGCTCAACCTATGTACCTTAATTGAGTTATTGCAAAATTAAAATATAAATGAATACATTAATAGTTGCTTCTTGATTATGCCGTATGACTGTTGTTCTATGAATATAACCTGCTATGCACCAATTTTAAGTTGTCTTTCCATCTGAAATTGTTTTCTAGATTTTATATTGTTTACTTAACATAGGTTCAAGAAAAAACAACAAACCCAGCTTTATTGTCCGCTTCCGGTGAAACCGGAGGGGACTTATGGTTAATGTATTTTCATTTCAGCCGAGCAAATAACACACAAGTGTTTAAGTATTGACCTATTTACCTGCAAGTTTCTTAATCATTCCCATATGAGCATTTAAATTAATTCAGTTCATGTTACTGACCTCAATAAAAGTTGAATTTCTTTTGATGCTGGAAATGTCTCATTAAATATGTATTGTTTGAACAATTGGTTAATTACTTCTTCAATAAAACATATTAAATGTGGAAACAAGTTGTGACCATGAATTAAGAAAGATAGAACAAAAAATGTTCCGTGTAAATTGTATAAATTATTGCTTTGGATATTTTTTATTTTTGTGTACCTATGTTTATTGTTATAATTGATTATGAATGTTTGACATGATAAAAAAATCCAAGTAAAGGTTAAATATTTAACACTTCTTTGTAATGTATAATTATTTGGATATTTGTTAGTACAAAATTTATATGGTATGCCTACATTGCATGTCTATATACTTGCACTCTTGTGTGTTATGTTTAATGAAACTCCTTTAAAAGCATGATCTGTTACAAACTGTACAAAAACAGGAAAGTGAGGCAAAAGTTTTGGAAGCAATCGAAGAGCACCAAGAGGCTTGTAAGGAGGAACTTACTATTGCTATAGAAACTGAAAAAGAAAGACTGCAGAGGAGATATTTGTCTGATTTCGAAGAAAGGCTTGAAGCAGAAAAACAGAAGCTTAAGGAGGAGTTTGAAGCCAAATTAAAGGCTGGTGTTGACTCAGAGAAGCAGCAGATTCAGGAAAAGTTTGATTCTGATTTGCAGGAAAGGTTCAGCAAAGAGAAAAAGATATGGCGAGAAATGGTAGACCAAGAGCTTAGTGAGAAGTTAAAAATTGAAAAGGAGAAATGGAAGAGAAAGTCCGAATCTGATTTAAATAAGAGACTGGAAAGTGAAAAGGACAAGCTGAGAAGTTGGCTGAGAGCAGATTTTGAGAAAAAGCTGGATATTGAAAAGAATGCTATAAGAGAACAATTAGAGGAAGATTTTGATGACCACATGAGAGTTGAGATGGAGAGACTTAAAGAGAAGTTTGAGCAAGAGGCTAGAGAGGACTTTGAGCATTTAAAAGCAAAGTTTGAAACCGAGAGGAATCAAGAGTATGAGCAGTTAAGATTACAGTTGGAGCATGAGACGCAAATGAACTTGGACAAAGAGAGGGAATTAATGCATTTGAAAAGTGATCGTGAATTGAGTCGAAAACTTGAAAATGAGGAAGAAAAGTGGAAGATTGACTTTGAAAAGGAATTGTCATCAAAGTTGCAGAAAGAGGAGCAGAAATGGAAAGACATGATCGAGAAAGATATTGAAACTAGACTTGCTGAAGAAAAAGACAAATGGAACAAGGACAAAGAAGCTGAGGTCAAAATGAAAGTTGAAGCTGAGTTGGAAAAGTTTAGGAAGGATTTTGAAGAAAAGAAAACGGAAGAAATAAGGAAAATCACTGAAGAGGTTGAGGAAAGGATGAGGGCTGAAACTGAAGAAGATATTGAGAGATTTAGGGTGGAGATTGAACAGGAGTTCCACATGAGAATAGAGCATGAGGTGGGTGCAAGTGTGGTAGTGTGGGCTAATATATAGTGTGGCTATAATCTATTCCTTGTCATCACAATCATGTTCATGTTCTTGTGTGACTGATCTTTTGTGATTTTCTAAATGTGAATGGATGGTATTGGTTGCTGTTTTACTGCTAATCTTATGTGAAGTTATCAGCTACATTCCTTGTTCAAGTGTTGCTGTGTTTTAGTCTCTTTTTATGTCACTTTGAGGCTACATCTTTATCAGATGTTTGAGTAATTAGTGGTTGTTTCTACCTTATATAGTAGAAGTCTGTCAACTTAGATTTTATTCTTTACTCAATTTGTTTCTGTTTTATCAGAGCTAATTTTGAATCAGAGCCCCTTTTTGTTGTGCTTCTGTGCTTTCTTCTGATTGCTGTTTTATCTATCTGATTCTATGGATTTGATTTTAATCTTTACCAACCATGTCATTGTTACTATTTGCATTATTGTTATCCTTTACATTACTTTTTGTCATCACTATCCTCATCATCATTTCCATTCATTGGCCACAGCATTTGAAATGAAGAACTGCATGTTAAATATTTATAAACTGAAATTATTTGATACCACATTATCTGTCATTATCTTAATGTTTCATTGAATTGTTTATGTGTTGAGTATATATGCATGGTTGTAACTTAAATTAATGTATTTGTCAACTTAATAAGCATGCTTTGTAGTACAAGTTATTTTATCCACTGCCACAGGCAAAAGGATATAGAATTGGCGTTGTCCGTCCGTCTGGTACATAACTGTTCAGGGCTTTATCTCAGAACCTATATAAGATATCAAATTGAAACTTCATAGGTGTATAGATATCAATGAGGGGAAGTGTGCTGCACAAGAACTATAACCCTTCTCTTTCTTAAATAAGAGTTATTTCCGTTTGTTGTTTTTGTATGATAGAACTTTTCAGGGCTATATCTCAGATACTCTTCATGATTTAAACATGAAACTTCACAGTTGTATAGATATCAATAAGGAGAATTGCAATGAATACAAATAATTACCGTTTTATTAATTATTTCTTTAAGATTATACTGCATATCAAGGGATTTGCACCCGTCCATAAACAAAATTTAATTGGAGGGGGATATTTGCTCAACGAATTTGCTTGTAACTTCAGGTTAATGTGCTGTTGCATGAAATAGTAAATAGGTAAGAAACAATACTGACATGCAAAGAAGGATATTGCACTTCATTAATTGAGAACTATACATGTGTTTCTTTTATGTAATATCCTTTGGTTACATTCAAAACATTATTTTCTAAACTTACTTTTTAGCCGGATTTTTTTCGAAAAAATCTCGGCTTATAGATTGATGTTGTCGGGCGGGCGGGCGGGCGGGGTGGCGGCGTGCTCGAAAATGTTAAAGTTCTTATTTCATGGTATAACTTTGGTATGCTTGGACCTAGAGTCTTCAAACTTGACATGAAGGTTGGCCAGGATTAACAGATGACCACTGGTCATTTCAAGGTCATTCATTTGAAGGTCAAGGTCACTGTGACCTTCAATATAAAAATGTTAAAGTTCTTATAACTTTGGTATGCTTGGACCTAGAGTCTTGAAACTTGACATGAAGGTTGGCCATAACTAGTTAGTAACCACTGGTCATTTCAAGGTCATTCATTTGAAGGTCAAGGTCACTGTGACCTTGAATGTAAAAATGTTAAAGTTCTTATTTCATGGTATAACTTTGGTATGCTTGGACCTAGAGTCTTCAAACTTGACATGAAGGTTGGCCAGGATTAACAGATGACCACTGGTCATTTCAAGGTCATTCATTTGAAGGTGAAGGTCACTGTGACCTTCAATATAAAAATGTTAAAGTTGTTATAACTTTGGTATGCTTGGACCTAGAGTCTTGAAACTTGACATGAAGGTTGGCCAGAACTAGTAAGTAACCACTGGACATTTCAAGGTCATTCATTTGAAGGTCAAGGTCACTGTGACCTTGAATGTAAAAATGTTAAAGTTCTTATTTCATGTTATAACTTTGGTATGCTTGTACCTAGAGTCTTCAAACTTGAAATAAAGATTGGCCAGTACTAGAAGATGACCACTGGTCATTTCAATGTCATTCATTTGAAGGTCAAGGTCACTGTGACCTTAAATGTTAAAATGTTAAAATTGTTATAACTTTGGTATGCTTGGACATAGAGTCTTCAAACTTGACATGAAGGTTTGCAAGCACACTTAGATGACCACTGGTCATTTCAAGGTCATTCATTCTAAGGTCAAGGTCACTGTGACCTTGAATGTAAAAATGTTAAAGTTCTTATAACTTTGGTGGGTAAAAATGTTAAAGTTCTTATTCCATGTTATAACTTTGGTATGCTTGTACCTAGAGTCTTCAAACTTGACATAAAGGTTGGCCAGTACTAGAAGATCACCACTGCTCATTTCAATGTCATTCATTTGAAGGTCAAGGTCACTGTGACCTTCAATGTTAAAATGTTAAAATTGTTATAACTTTGGTATGCTTGGACCTAGAATCTCAAACTTGACGTAAAGGTTTGCAAGCACACTTAGATGACCACTGGTCATTTCAAGGTCATTCATTTGAAGGTCGAGGTCACTGTGACCTTGGATGTAAATATGTTAAAGTTGTTAATACTTTGGTATGCTTAGACCTAGAGTCTTCAAACTTGATATGAAGGTTGGCCAGAACTAGTAGATGACCACTGGTCATTTTAAGGTCAAGGTCACCGTGACCTTGAATGTAAAAATGTTAAAATTCTTATTTCATGGTATAACTTTCTTATGCTTGGACTTACAGTCTTCAAACTGGACATGAAGGTTGGCCAGCACTAGTAGATGACAATTGGTCATTTTAAGGTCATTGAAGGTCAAGGTCACTGTGACCTTGAATGTTAAAAATTAAAAGTTGTTTTAACTTTCGTATGCTTGGACATGGACTATGTATATGCATGCATTCAAAACATAACACAAGGTTTGCTCATGCCTTGAAAAGTACTTACATTTCATTTTGACCTTTGAACAATATTTCAGTAATTTAAGTATTGCATTGACAAAAACACGAAAGGTACTTTCCTGTCATTTAAATCAAAAATCCGGCTTCAATGCGGTCATCTCCGACCGCGGAACTCTTGTTTGAAAAATGTGTTGATTAAACTAATACATTTAGGTCGACGCCATCAATGGTATTATCATTATTATCATGGTCATCATCGTTATCATAATCATCAATAACTTTTTCATTCGACTTTATGGCATGTTCCCATATTTATACACCTTCCAGACTTTGCTGTGCCAACATATTAGACAACTTGTGTGTGTGGTTAACCAATTTAATTCACGAATCATGTAAAATAAGTTTAACATATCAGATCATTGTTCTGCCGGTAAATAAAAAGTTGCTGTGATTTTGTTCATGTTCATTAGCCATGTTTTTTTTTCACAAATTAACCCGTTAAAAGACTTAAATGTTTAGCAACTAACTCTTGGCAATTTATCATTATTGTAAATTTATTTGGATATTTAAGTTGTTGGTTTTGTAGTTTTTACATAGATGCTAGATTGATTTTATAAAATGTTAACACTTCGTATTAGAGCTTTTTTAGTGCATACATGTTTGTATTACAGATTTTTTCTAATTTCATACAAAGTTTTGACTTAAAACAAATTAATTTTTTGTAAATGGCCTTCTTTCAATATGATTGTCAGTTTGGTGTTTTATGTTAATATAATTTTTAGAAACAATGTGGTAGTAATATGCTAAGTCACTATTTTCTAGTGCTAAACCTTTCTTGATGTTGCGTTTGTATATAAGTTATAGTTAAACCTGTGATTTTTTTTGGTCAAATTGGGAAAAGTACTGGTACCAGCCCAATTGGGAAAACATTAGTGCCAAAACCAAAGAAATTGGGAAATTCATAAACGTGAAATCTTCAAAGTGGACAATTGGTGTATTTTATTTTTTGCTAACAAATATTTGAAGATTGTGAATAAGTTTTGTCAATGTGTAAATATTATATTAATTAATGTTCAACCCACACGTTTCATGGGAAAATTAACAAAATGTTGCATTTTCATTTTGTTGAAGGTTTTGTAATTTTTCACTGATTGTGAAAGTGCCGTTTTCCGGTACTTAATAAAGAAGGACAAAAATTGCTGGGTTGTTCTCTTACAAAGTTTACTAAAATGTATACGGAACTGGTAGAAAAACAGCTAACAACCACTTTTACAATCTTTGCTGTCTGTGTCAGGGCATGCATGATTTTTTTTAAATAAAGAAAATCATTTTAAGATTTCAAATTTAAAATATGCAGAAAAATAAGAATATGTCCCAAAAAATACACGGAGCTCTGCAGATAAAATTTGATGCATTGCATAAAAGCTGGCATGACTTTCCAGGCTTGTGTTGTTTTTTTTATCTGTAATCAACGCTAAGTTCTATATGCATGTTTAACATTTTAGGTGAACCTGGCTGTAGAAGAGGCGAGAGCTGACTGGAACAGGGAGTACAAGATGGAGATGTCCATCAACACAACCAGCGCAGAGGCATCTCAGGGGCTTCTCAAAGAGGTATGCTTGACGGAAGGTTTTAACACCTCAAGAAGTCGTAATTTTGTAATTCCTGTTGAAAAACTTATGCGCTAATTGTTTGAAGTTGTTGTTTATCAAACACTACTGGATTTTTCCCATATAGCTTTGGAAGTCAGAAGACTTGTTAGTTGGTTATAGGAGACAAAACTCTTTTTATCATGCCAAACGTGAAGTACTTCTGTTTTTAAGCGTTTTGCAATAAAAGAAAAGTAAGAAGATTAGGTTTGGACAGAGGATGGAACCTGTGACCCTTGATGTCTGGTGCCACTCTGTCACAACTAGATCAAGGATCTGACCATTATTGTTATAGACCAAGTTTAGTACTTCGTTATTTGACACATGGTTTTCATTGTTAACAACAATCTTATTCCATTGTTGTCTTGCAGGAGATAGAGAGGTTGAAGAGCCAGCTGGAGTCAGTGCAGACAGAACTACTGGATAAGGAAAGTGGCTGGCTGAAGGAGAAAGAGGACATCATACTGCAGAAAGAGCTTGAGAGACGTAAAGACCTTGACACTTTGACGGTTAGTCATTGGAGAAAACTCTGATTTTTAGCTCACCTGAGCACAACGTGCTCATGGTGAGCTTTTGTGATCGCCATCTGTTTGTCGTGCGTCGTGCGGTGTGCAATGTCAACATTTGCCTTGTTAACTCTCTAGAGGCCACATTTATTGTCCAATCTTCATGAAATTTGGTCAGAAGATGAGTTCGAAAAGGGTAACGTTTGCTTGAAAAACATGGCTGCCAAGGGGCAGGGCATTTTTCCTTATATGGCATGGCTTTATATGGCTATAGCAAAATCTTGTTAACACTCTAGAGGCCACATTTATTGTCTGATCTTCATGAAACTTGGTCAGAAGATTCATCTCAATAATATCTTGGACAAGTTCGAAAATGATGCGGGTTGGTTGAAAAACATGGCCGCAAGGTGGCGGGGCATTTTTCCTGATATGGCTATAGTAAAACCTTGTTAACACTCTAGAGGCCGCATTTATTTTCCGATCTTCATGAAACTTGCTCAGAAGATTTGTCCCAATGATATCTTGGATGAGTTTAAAAATGGTAACCTTTGCTTGAAAAACATGGCTTCCAAGGGGCGGGGCATTTTTCCTTATATGGCTATAGTAAAATCGTGTTAACACTCTAGAGGCCACATTTAGTGTCCTATCTTCATGAAACTTGGTCAGAAGATTCATCCTGATAATATCTTGGACGAGTTCAAAAATGATGTTGGTTGGTTGAAAAACATGGCTTCCAGGGGGCGGGGCATTTTTCCTTATATGGCTATAGTAAAACCTTGTTAACACTCTAGAGGCCACATTTATTTTCCGATCTTCATGAAAGTTGGTCAGAAGATTAGTCCCAATAATATCTTGTTATCTCAGATGAGCGACTTTGGGCCTTTCAGGCCCTCATGTTTTTACATTCTGGTTAATGGATTATTAAACACTTGCTGTGAAGAGTTATTCTGGCATCACCATGGCTCTCTGTCTGTCTGTGAGTATAAAACTTGCCTAACAAAGTACTCTTGCACTTATTATCATACATCTTCCAAACGTGCATGCATTGTTCTTTTTATGCCCCCCTGCGAAGAAGAGGGGGTATATTGTTTTGCACATGTCGGTCAGTCGGTCGTTCGGTCCGTCCACCAGATGGTTTCCGGATGATAACTCAAGAACGCTTAGGCCTAGGATCATGAAACTTCATAGGTACATTGATCATGACTTGCAGATGACCCCTATTGATTTTCAGGTCACTAGGTCAAAGGTCACGGTCGCAGTGACTCGATATAGTAAAATGGTTTCCGGATGATAACTCAAGAATGCTTAGGCCTAGGATCATGAAACTTCATAGGTACATTGATCATGACTGGCAGATGACCCCTATTGATTTTCAGGTCACTAGGTCAAAGGTCATGCAGGGTTCGCACAGGGCTGTAAAAGTGCTTGAAAACGAGTCCTCGGCTTGAAAAGCCCTTGAACAAAGGTTGGCCTTGAAAAAGTGCTTGAAAAGTGCTTATTTCATGTAAAAAGCCTTGAAAATGTTTATTTCTGCTCAAAATTACTTTTATCATGGCTTTAATTATAAACTTAAATCGTTCTTATGGGAAATATTATGAAAATTTATCATAAATTCCTTCGCGCAAAAAGTTGAGCACGAAATATAAGTTTCCTACACTATTGAGTACGTTATGTGTACACGTCACAGATTATGTGTGCTACGTCAGATGTTCTCCATTGTGATCAATTTTCGTGAGTGAAAACGCAGCGATGGGGAAGTGTCGTTTCAAACCAGTGTGGTTAACTGAATATTCCTGGGTACAGAAAACAAATGACATTTGAAAATCACAGTGTCGGGTCTGTATGAAGACCATTGATGTCGGGGGGACGGGGTAAAGCTCTTTGAAAAGCAACAAGAAAGAGGAAACCCACAAATAAAACATGCAATTAAGAAGCAAACAGGGTTCCTGCAATGTGTTTTTTTGTGAAACAGGAATTAAGGCACTTTTGTTAAAACTGTTAAATCTAAAACAGACATAAACAACAACAGCCCATCTGTGTCGAACTAATAATAAAAAGTAAATACATATCTGAGACTCATTGAGTTAAGGATGGATAACATGTATTTGTATGTAATAACTAGAAATAACATGTATGAGTTATTGTGGAATAAGTTTAATGTGTTTGAGCAAATAAATGATATTTACTGTGTTAATCTGGCTTAAAAATGCATTTTTTAAAGGAAATTAACGTACGGTTCTTGGCCTTGAAAATAAAAATTTGGCCTTGAAAAGTGCTTGAATTTAGGTTTGAGATTTCTGTTTGAACCATGTCAAGGTCACAGTGACTTGAAATAGTAAAATGGTTACCAGATGATAACTCAAGAATGCTTACGCCTAGGATCATGAAACTTCATAGGTACATTGATCATGACTGGCAGATGACCCCTATTAATTTTCAGGTCACTAGGTCAAAGGGCAAGGTCACAGTGACTCGAAACAGTAAAATGGTTTCTTGATGATAACTCAAGAATGCTTACGCCTAGGATCATAAAACTTCATAGGTACATTGATCATGACTGGCAGATGACCCCTATTGATTTTCAGGTCACTAGGTCAAAGGTTAAGGTCACAGTGACAAAAAACGTATTCACACAATGCTGCCACTACAACTGTCAGCCCATATGGGGGGCATGCATGTTTTACAAACAGCCCTTGTTCATATGAAATTTTCATGTATGATGTTTAACTAAGAATTTCTATTCAATATTTATTAATACTTGCTGCACAATACAAATTTTGTGTAGGTTGTCTAGGGTCAGGTATGGCTTATGATATACATAAAAGAACAGAAATCATACTTAAGTGGCAACTTGCACTTGCAACAGCATAGCCACTTTAAATAGAACAGATTCCTGCTTGGGGAAAACATGATATAATCGTAACAATGTCTTTGCGGAAAATTCCTCTTCATAACATTTGTGACATTCAGTTGCTTGTGATGTATATACAGGAGCAGACAGAATCTGAGTACAAGCAGTTCCTTGATGAACACAAAGACATGTTAGATAAAGCACTAAAGAAGGCCAGGGAACAGCATAACCAAGATAAGGTAAACTACCATTTTAGTTAACTTACCTCTGCAAACAATATTTGAGATGTGGTATATTGGAGTCTATGTGTTGGTCAGTCCATAAATGCATAACATGTTTTTTAATGATATAACTTGCTCAAAACATTTTATCTTATTTCTGCGCCTAAGGCGGAGGGATATAGAATTGGTGTTTTCTGTCTGTCAGTTTGTCGGCCAGTCACAAAATTTATTTTGTGGGGGCTCTCAATTCAACGAATTAACTTGATATATTTCAGGTTGGTTAAAAAAGCTTCTGGTCCCTTGAAAATTATGACATAATGGTCACTAAGCAGTTTTACTTTTATGGCTGAAGTTTAACATTGTGAACACAGTAAAATTCAGATATTCAGCTCACCTAAGCATTAAATTCTCAAAGTCTGCAATTGTGGTTAGTCTTATCTCTTGGGTAGGGCGTTAGGCATCATCATCATATAGCTTGTAACCACTTTAGAGGCCACATTGAGACTTGGATGCGTCCACCATGTTCAGTGTCCACGTTTTGTATCAGAGACTTATATGAGTCGCGTTCTGAGAAAACAGTGCATAAACATGTGCGTAAAGTGTTGTCCCAGATTAGCCTGTGCAATTCGCACAGGCTATTCAGGGACGACACTTCACGCTTTTATGGTATTTTTTTATTTTCGTTTAAAGGAAGTTTCTTCTACACAAAAATCCAGATTAGGCGGAAAGTGTCGTCCCTGATAAGCCTGTGCAGGCGACACTTTACGCACATGCATTAAGCCCAGTTTTCTCAGAACGTGGCTCATATAAAAGACTGCTGATTGTTTTAGTCTGAGTTGGAGGAGAGGTTCAACACCCAGATGAAGTTACTGCAGGCCAGGGAGAAGTCTCTACAGGAGCAGCTTAGGAAAGCTCTGGAGGGATCACAGGTGAGACTACTTATTTTAGTTTCATAACTGTACAAGGAACACAACTGTTGTCAATGTAAGGGACACAACTCTGTTGGTACAGGAGCAGCTGAGGAAAGCTCTAGAGGGATCACAGGTGAGACAACTGATTTCAGTTACATAACTGTAAAAGGGACAATGATGTTGTCATGTAAGGGACACAACTCTGTTGGTACCTGAACAGCTGAGGAAAGGTCTGGAGAGATCGCAGCTAGCATCACTTCACTTAAATTACATATAAAGTTGATTACAGGCAAAAAAATCATCATGGCTCTAGCTTTATTAATGATTATTAGTCATGGAGAAAATTCTATACAAATTTTAAGCATCTATCAAACCTTAATAGGGCATAATGATCTGTATTATTTTTAGATATAAATTACAATAGGCCTTTTCCAAAAGTAAGTGACATCCCATGCCAATTAGCTTTATTGGAAATATGTAACTACCCAATAATCATATTCAACTTATATATTTTCTCAGCCATTCATTTAAGTATATAGCTATTGGTCGCGTAAAACATGTAGCATTTAACTTTTAACAGCATTATTGATTATTTCAAATATTTGAGTTACGCTCTAAAATTGTATTAATAAGAGTCAATTTTTAACATAGTACGTTGTACGTGTAATTGGTAACAAGACTATGTACAATGCAAAGGAAGCTAACGTGGAATTCACGTACAGTTGCCTTATTGATATATGAAACACTTTTTCACACCAAGTTATTAATTATCTGTCTGACAGAAGTGAAAAGCCCATTAACACTCAAAATCAACGAATATTTTGTATAATATTTCGAACAATAAAGTAAACACATAAAAATAAGTGTTCCTTATAGCAATATTTTACGAAATATTCACTGATTTCGAGTACTTGTGGCTTTAAGGGTCATACAAATCTGAAAGTAACAAACCACAGGATCTTCTTAGCATTCATTAAGAATAATGCTGCTGGTCTGATGCAATTATGTATTAGTAATTGAAATAAAAGAAAGAACAAATGCATCATTTAAAAACAAATCAATAAAGACATAAAAAAATTGGAACAAATGTAAGTCGGTGGATTGGGTTGAGCAATTGTAGGATCCAAATTGATTTTCATCAATATCAGTACTTTTCACTGTGGGTATTGTAAGAAACTTTTCACTGTGGGTATTGTAAGAAATAAGAAACTTAGATGAGAATAAAAGATTTTTGTGGAAGAACATAGAAATAAAAATAAACATTCAGTCAAAAATGACAAAATCCATAGATACCAATCCATTGGTATTGTGTCAAAAGTTATAACCAATGTGTTCATTAAAATGCACATTGCAATAATCCAAATGTATTTCTTAATATTAACAAAGCCTTTGTTCACCAAACACAATTAGCTTAGAAAATATTAAATTAAATTAGAAAAATAAAATTAAACGGCTTCTAAAAGTTTGTTTTTACAATATTAACTAATTGTATGACTCAAAATCAGACATATTGTATGATTGCTTTTATATTTTTTAATAGATATTTGGTACGCCAGTATATGTATATGTATGTGTTTTTAATAGTAGACATAACTCCTGATTAACTAAGTGAGGTAACCTAGTTTCAGGAAAGGCCTATAGGATTGCTTTTTTAATTGGAACCCTTCTTATATGCAGGGTCATCATGAATCCCTAGCAGAGCTTGAAAAGGAGCAGGTTCAGTGGTTTGAAGAGAGGAACAGACTTCTGCAAGATATCTCTGACAGGGACTCACTGCTGGGCAAAGCAGATGTACACCTCTCAAAAGAGATTGATAAATTGAGGTGAGGTAAATTTGGGATGCATTCATATGTTGATGAATATAGATGTGTCAATTTATTTAATAAGACCTTGGGACATAACTGTTGCAATATAATTATATCTGAAAGAGGTACCTCCTTGACGAGGCATGTACATGAGCTCTTTAAAGAGATTGATAAATTAAAGTGAGGAAAAGTTTTGGTATATTGTTATAATTTAGTTTATTCCAACTATCTGATAAAATTAAAAGGCACACTATTGCAAGATAATTATTGCTGATAAAGAAACTGGCTTTTTGGCCTCAGATGTATGTCTATTGAAAACAAAAATTATGAATAAAGGTGAACACTTGTTGTGCAATAACTTTTTAATGAATATATAGAAGGACAAATATTTGATCAAATTTTTGACATACACACATTACTATTCCAAGGTTTTGATGTTTGGGACTCGATCCATAGCAAGAGACTGAACTTTTCAAGTACATCAATCGTATTTCACAGAGTGTAACTGTATACATGTACATATATTATTTAAGTTTGTCATCACACACCTGTTTTAACTGTACAACAAAGACCAGTAAACATGGATGTTATATCCTGATTAATAAACATTTCATGAGCCATTGCTAAAGGTAATGATACACTTACAATTATGTAAATTTGATTGGGTTCATAAGTAAGTGTACCCATAAATATGATGTGGACCCTCTTTTTATCAACAAACATTATTGAAAGAATAGGTATGACAACCATTGCTAAAACTATAATTTACATCACTGATGTAAATAAATCTACATCACTGATGTAAATAAATCTACATTACTGATGTAAGTCAGCTAACTTTAAAATAAAAGCATAAATAAAAAATTTCAATTTACAGAGCTGAGCTACAGACGGCCTATCAGCAGAGACTGGAAAGGGAGATAAATTCGTCCAGGCAGAAGCTGGAGGCAGAGTATTCAAGGGCAAACAACTCTGAGCAGAAGGAGAAACTGCAGTTGGAGAAGCAGTTGAGTGAGGTGAACTCAGAAGTCGGGAAGTTGAAAGCTGCGTTGACTAAGGAGAAGGAGAAATCTGCAGAAGAGGTTAGTTCGTTGTTGTTGTAGTTTGTTTTGTTTTTTTGTTATTTTCAGGGGGGGGGACTTTATCTTTAATTGCCATCACCCAATGTAGACTTGTTTGTTGGTTTGTGGGGATTATTGGGTGATAATGGAGATGATGTGTTCCAAACACACCCTTAGGTCTTGAAGAGCACATTGTGAAGTGCACCTCAACTATTTAATTCTGGTGGCAGTGTTTAAACACTGAGCCACCAAGTTTATCTTGATAAAATGTTGCTTATTTTAAGCTACGCTGCTGGAGAGCTGACACAGAGCTGCTCAATGCTTTTATCATATTTAATATGATGACTTTTATATCAGGGATGTTCATAGAATAGAGGTGGTCACTAATTTTAATAGAATGAATTTTGTCTGGAAAGTAGTTGACAATAGAAAAGGGCTTTTGTCTTTCTGTAAAAGGGACCGATGAAAGATGACATTCCTTCTGAAGACATCTTTGAAATCGTGAAGATTTCATCATTTATGGTCTTACCTGACAAGTTGTCATTCCCCTTTATCAACACTTCCATATCCCAAATGGTAACACTGAATGCGCAAACTTATATGCAAACAAAAAAGGAAATGAACCCATGGGTTACTCTGCAATAATAATGGGTGGAGCTATCACATTGCAAGCATGAGTTGAAATCAAACAGTTTAGCCAATATCTTTACCCCCAGTGTGAAAGTCACCTGTTTTTTCAATGAACATCACATGCCAATATATAATGTTTGCAAATGTGGCATCTTATCAGTCCTGACTAGGTTATTTCTAGGACAGTCAATGTAAACAACATAAAGTAAATATAAAGTAAATATAGCCAACATATTATAAAAAAAGGATTTGTTGTAATGTTTGCCACCGTGCAGATCAACAAAAGAATTATCTAGTTCAAACTGGAAATTATGCAAATTTATGTTCTTCATTTTTATTTCCAATAGATTCTTAAAATCATACACCGATAACTTTTAAAAATGGTTGTTGCTCTCTTTATGTTTTTGTTATAGCTCACAACAAATTGTATTTCTATTATATTTATGTGTACGTTTTGCTGTTTTTCGATGTGCAATCTTTAATTGTTAGTATAGGACAGTTTAGAATTTAATGACAATGAGTGCAACTTATGAATGGAAGAGCTGTAGCTAACAATTAAAGGCAAAACTTTGTAAGAAATAGTACAGATCATTAAAGAGACATTTAAGTATAGTCAATATTGTCAATGTACCACAAATATCCTCTCCCACTGTATGCTATTTTTTTCACAAAATTAGAGTAAATTGACCCATTCCCAAACGGGAAAAATTGTGGAGGGAATAGCTTTAAACAGGTGATCATGTCAATAAGTTGGACAGAGTTTACGATAAATGACTTTCCTTTAACTTCAGTTAAAGTTGATAACAGAGAAGGTTCAGTCCCTAGAGACGCAGGTTGAAGACAAAAACAGGCTGGAAGGTGAACTTAAGAAAGCCAAAGAATTGCTCATGGTATGTAAACAATTTCATGATTTTATCCTTACAAATCAACTTACAAGTTACAAACAAAATATTGAAAATAGATGTCTAATACAATCTAATACAGTCATGTACATATGAAGCAAACTTGTCACCTTTTACATTTTTATGCCCATGAAGGAGGGCATATAGTGATTGGACCGTCCGTCTGTCTGTCTTTCCGTCACACTTTGCATTTAGGTTTCGCATTCAGGTTTCAAAAAATGCTCATAACTTCTATGTCGCTTCAGATAGCAACTTGATGTTTGGCATGCATGTGTATCTCATGGAGCTGCACATTTTGAGTGATGAAAGATCAAGGTCATCCTTCAAGGTCAAAGGTCAAATATATGGTTTCAAAGCGGCGCAAAAGGGGGCATTGTGTTTCTGACAAACACATCTCTTGTTATGAATGAAAGCAGTACACTTAAGACTTATATGACTGTCCAAATTGTTTATACTTATAATGCTGATGTATTCAACTGGGAATTTTTATTAATTTATTTAACAAAGTTTGCTTAAAAATAGTTGTTAGTTGCTTATCATACACAACTTACTGTGAAAAGCTTACGTGTTTGTTGTGTTTTTGTTGTTAAGTACATGTATATGAAGGTTGTAAAGATTAATTCCCCGAATGGATGGTAACATAAAATATGTGTACCCATTTAATGGTAGGGCTTCAAAGATGAGCTGACAGAGACCCAGGGGAAGTGTGAGAAGTACAAACAGGAATGTGATGAATTGAACATAAAATTGAGCAAAGGCGTTCAGAATCAGGAGAAACTGCAGGTAAGAAAAGGCTACATACATGGAGCCAACATGATCCATTCTTACATAACATGTTTGTTTAAATAGTTTATGTTTAGTATAAATCTATAATAAAACCAAAGAGAGATGAGATAAAATAGTGATTATTATCATGCACACTGTTCACATGCATGTTTACTTCCGAAAAATTGCACAGTTTGTGTTTTTAGCTCATCTATTTTTTGAAAAAAAAAAGAGCTATTGTCATCACCTTGGCGTCGGCGTCTGGTTAAGTTTTGTGTTTAGGTCCACTTTTCTCATAAAGTATCAAAGCTATTGCATTCAAACTTGGTACTCTTACTATCATGAGGGGACTGGGCAGACAAAGTTAGATAAATCTGGCATGTATTTTGACAGAATTGTGTGCCCTTTTTATACTTAGAAAATTGAAAATTTGGCTAAGTTCTGTGTTACGGTCCACTTTATTCCTAAAGTTACAAAGCTATTGATTTCTTACTTGCGACTCTTACTAATTATCATAAGGGGACTCTGCAGGCAAAGTTATGTAACTCTGACTGGCATTTTAACAGATTTATGGCCCCTTTATACATGTACATAGAAAATTTAAAATTTCGTTAAGTTTTGTGTTTTGGTCCACTTTACTCCTAAAGTATCGCACTCTATCATAAGGGGACTGTACAGGACAAGTTGCATAACTCTGGATGTCATTTTGACGGAATTATGGCCCTTTTTTGACTTAGTAACTTGGAATATATGGTAAAATTTTGTGTTTACAACCACTTTACTTCTAAAGTATCATGGCTTTTGCTTTCAAACTTCAAATACTTTCATACTATTATGAGGGTACTGTACCTGGTAAGTTTAATTTAACTTTGACCTTTGAATGACCTTGACCTTGCTAAAATTGCCATGACTTTGTTATTTATGATCAGATTTGATTGATACTTTGACAGTTTGACAAAACAACTCTTACCTGACATACAACAATAGACTCCACCCAAACCATCCCCCCATGCTCCCCCCCCCCCCTCAGAATCCCCCCCCCCCCCCCCCAAAAAAAAAGTTTTTTGTTTTTTTAAATTTTGGTATTTTTGAAAGATCATCTAATAAATGACCACACCCTCACACTATACCCCCGACCCCCCCCCCCCAAAAAAAAAATAATTATATACACCTTCACTATAGTGGGGTACATATTGTTTTTGCCCTGTCTGTTGGTCTGTACGTTGGTTTGGTCAAACTTTAACATTTGCCATAGCTTTTGTAATATTGAAGATAGCAACTTCATATTTGGCATGCATGTGCATCTCATGGAGCTGCACATTTTGAGTGGTGAAAGGTCAAGGTCATTTTTTGTGCTTTTTTATTTCTTATTTTTGGAAGATAATGTAATAAATGACCACACCCTCACACTATACACCCCACCTCTCCCTCCTTTTTGATTGAAGCATTGAGATAGGTCCCTTCACCTTCAAAAAGAAAAATAGATGAGCAGTCTGCACCCACAAGGCGGCGCCCTTGTTAAAATATTAGTATAAGCCAGATTTGATTTTGATATTTTAATTTGGGTGTGTCAGATTAAGAACGGATGAACATAAAGGAGTTTAAGATTTAGGTACAAAATGACACATAGAACAATTTTATCAGTTTAAAGTCTACTTAAGAGTGTCAGATATGGTAATATTTGTTCTTATCTCTCTTCATAGAAAATATCATACCTAGAAAGAAAGATTATTTATGCTCTATTTTGGTATGCCCAGGCTGAGCTTCAAAAAGTGAAGGAGGACCGGTCTACGAATGTGGAGTCCGCACAGAATCTGGAGACAAGCTATAGGTAACTAAGACTGTGATCATTCCGCTTCAGGTCTTGTTTTTAAGGATTCTTGAAAAAAAATCACTAGACAAAAATCTTGTCACATAAATTTGCTTTGCATATAACCTAATAAAGTCTAGAAAAGAAGAAGTTGGCAAAAAAACACCTTGAATGCTGCACCTGATTTCATACACTTGAAAACACACATCTGGACTTCTCACACTGTATTCCACCTGCCTGTTTTTCTCAAATTGTATACATCAGTGTTTCGTACATCTGTATTTCATGTTCTGTAGGAAGGAGATTGCCAGCTGTACACAGAGACTTGAGGAGTTGTCTGCCCGCAATTCCAAGATGGAGAAACTACTCAAGGACATGAAACACAAATACAGGCAAGTACATGGAATGGGTTACCTGTGCAGGGAGGGTTATGTTGGAGTCACTGTTGGTTGGTTTAACTTTTTCCACATTTCTGAAGTGATGAAGTAGAAACTTATAAGATGTTGTCACCATGAAGTATACATGAGCAAGATACAATTTTTTATGAGCAATGATCACTTTCATACCTCTGAAAAAGCAATTATCAGTTATTAGGTTTATTTGTGAGAAAGCTGTAGGCATTTTAATTTGTACTTGATGCTATCAAAATGCGCCTTATCCATCGATAATTGCCTATAAATTATCATTTTAAAGGTAAACAAAACTAAATTTCTGGGTAAAACAGTCAACTAGTGTCCCCACAAGCTGGACAATGTGTGTGCACTTTTCATTAATCTTTTTGTTTCTTTATAGAACGGAATTAGAAAGCCTTCGCAAAGCACTCGAGGCCGAGAACGAAGTTGCCATGAATGCCATGAAGACAAAAATGATTGAACTCCAGAAGAAGCACTTTGCCATCGTGGATGAGCTCAAACGTAAACACCTGCTGGAGAAAGAGGCTTTGTTGAAGCATGGTCAGGCTGCAGGCGTGGGGCGGGGCATCACACCGACACCCAACGTGGTAAGTTAAATAAGTGTGACTTAATGAATTTATTACAGATGTATTATTAAGTGTAGTATATTTTTGCCATATCAATGTCAGGGTTAAAGTTAATATTAAATTCTGTCAGTCGAAATTTGGAGTCAAAATTTCTGTGTAATTTTGAAATGTGTATATTTTTTAACAAATGTAGAGGACCTATGTGGATTGCATCAATATCTGCGCCTAAAAAAAGAGAAATATTGTGTTTGTATTTTGTTATTAATGTTTTCACAAATGTTCGGATACTAATTAACTTTCCGAATACTTACACCGTTTCTTTATATGCGGAAAGCTGGATATGTATACATTATATATGACATCCCTAGTAGTCATATAGTCTAGACTGAATGTGATAAGCTTATTTGTTCAATAATGCATTGTGTGGAAACTTAATATACTTTCACCTTACCTAAGCTGATTTCCTCCTTTACAATACTGAATCTTATAGAATACCCAATGGTTAAAGCATAACATTATGCTGATGGTTATAGGCCAATCTTAAGTTCAAGGCCCTTTCCTGGCGTATCTACTTGTCCATTCGTCAATATTGTTAAAAAAATCGCAGTTTGAAAAAAACATAACAATTTTAAACAAAAACAAAAATTAGAAGGAAGTGACTTATGATTATTGTATCTCAATTTTATTTCAATTACATCTAACAAAGTATACAACTTTTCGCACAAATGAATTCCCAATCCAGAAATAACATTTTTTTCCAAAATGGCCAGGAATAACCCTGAGTTAAATTTATCATTTTTTCCAAACATGTTCTTTACAGCAAGGAGAAGTAGAAGAAATTGACAAGACAGTGACAGAGCTGAGGTCCCAGTATCTGGACACGGTTGCAAAGATCAAAGGTAAGGAAACCAGTATCTGGACAGCGTTGCAAAGATCAACGGTCAGAAACTGGAAGGTTTTTATTGGGGGTTTCGGTAATGATTATCAAGCACGGGCATGATTTCTCCTTCATTCACCTTATTGAGATCAATGTATCATAAGGAGTGCATTGTCAAAATAAGTACTATTCCAGCAAGGCTGAAATAAAGGTAACACAAGCAGAGCAACGATGATATTTGGTATAATTGCATAGCATAAATTGACAAGCGTCATCCAAAAATTGGTCTTATGCCATATGCAGCCAGTTTAGCTCTAGCCCAGCCTACACATCCCACCATCTGATCAGAGCAACACTGTGCGCTATTGAGACCAAGAAATATTGTGTTACCTTATAGATAACAGCTTAGCTTCTGACCAGAATGCGCAATTACTTGGAGTATCCTCGGGCTACTCTGGCCACATATGGTAAAAGACCAGTTTTTTGCATGATGCTGGTAATTTCATGTCTCTCATATATATGTCGGAATTAAAAATATCCCAGGTAATTTTTTTATTTTTTTTTGTCGCCATGTATTCTTAGCCATGCTTAATAAACTTCTCAGCATTCAACATGTTCCTTGTATTCTCTATGTCGCAAAGATTAAAATCATGGCATTTTGTCGATGTGATTTATTGCAGACGATGTTTTGCGTCACATAACACAGACAAACGTGCGGGCGGCAGAAACAGTGAAGATAGAAATGGATCGAGAGAGAATGACGACGTTTCAACAGATCAAGGACTTCTATAGGCAGAATGTCAGAACCATCTTGGAGACTGAACTTGTTGGGTATGAAAAATTGTTAAAGTAAAAATATGGGTCTATATTATAAAAAGGTCAAAGACAGTATGATAGAAACATCTTAGATGGCAATTGATTGGTATCAAAATGTTTTATACTCAGATTTTCTGTAAAAGAAATTGATGTCACATTACAAATATATAAGGGAACAAAGTTAATGAGTACAAAAATGCTGGAATGTGATCTGACAGGGCTTTTCACGAATACAAAGTTAATTAAAGATTTAGTGATTATCCCTTTGTAAACAAGGTCGTTGGGGGTATGCTGGAATCACCCTGTTGATTGTTGGGTTGGTTGGTCGGTTGTTTGTTGCACTGTACATTTGTACTTTGTGTTGCGAACTTGTCTCTTAGTTTTTTGCCTTTTTACATTTATCTTAATAGATATGTTGTTTCGACACTGTGGAAGTGCAAGATGTAATTTTCCTTTATGTCTCGGTATTCTTGGCAGAGTTATGCTCTTGAACTTTGGCAAATCTTAAATGTTTAACAAAAGAGTACATATCGACTATATGTCTCAGTTTTCTGTGTTCAAAACGAAACTTTAAAAGATTCTAGTTTTCACCTGGTAGAACTGCAAGGCGTTATTTTTGTCAATATCAAAACAGTGTGATGCAGAGTTATTTGCCCTGAATAAATCAATATGTGGCTTTGCATCTGTGCGTGCGATTTATGTCAAGAGGCAAACAAAGTTTAATATTAAATTTACATTCGCTTTAAATAAGCCATTTTGGAAAATATTGCGATTTTTTATTGATATTTCGTGTTTGTGTTCAATTTTGTTCACTCGAATTAACACTTAGTCATGGCATGTTAGTATGAGTAAATACAGCATTAAGGAAAATGCACATACTACAAATATGGGAAAATGATAAGTGTACTTACATTTTTTAGCTCGACTATTATATATGAAATATATATAGTGGAGCTTCCTACTCACCCCGGCGTCTGCGTAAGCGTGCAAATGTTAAAGTTTTCGTACTACCCCAAATATTTTCTTTGTCCCTTGACATTTTGCTTTCATATTTTGCATACTTGTTTACCAACATGACCCCAACCTATAAACAAGAGCAGACAACTCTATCAAGCATTTTGTCATAATTATGGCCCCTTTTTCCACTAAGAATATGCAGCAAATGTTAAAGTTTTCGTACTACCCCATTTATTTTCATTGTCCCTTGACATATTGCTTTCATATTTATGCCCCCCTTCAAAGAAGAGGGGGTATATTGCTTTGCTCATGTCGGTCGGTCTGTCTGTCGGTCCGTCCACCAGGTGGTTGTCAGATGATAACTCAAGAACGCTTGGGCCTAGGATCATGAAACTTCATAGGTAAATTGATCATGACTCGCAGATGAACCCTATTGATTTTGAGGTCACTAGGTCAAAGGTCAAGGTCACGGTGACAAAAAAACGTATTCACACAATGGCTGCCACTACAACGGACAGCCCATATGGGGGGCATGCATGTTTTACAAACAGTAAAATGGTTTTTGAATGATAACTCAAGAACGCATACGCCTAGGATCATGAAACTTCATGGGTAGATTCATCATGACTCTCAGATGACCCCTATTGATTTTGAGGTCAATAGGTCAAAGGTCAAGGTCACAGTGACCCGAAATAGTAAAATCGTTTCCGGATGATAACTCAAGAATGCATACGCCTAGGATCATGAAACTTCATGGGTAGATTGATCATGACTCGCAGATGACCCCTATTGATTTTGAGGTCACTAGGTCAAAGGTCACGGTGACCCAAAATAGTAAAATGGTTTTCGGATGATAACTCAAGAACGCATATGCTTAGGATCATGAAACTTCACAGGAAGATTGATCATGACTCGCAGATGACCCCTATTGATTTTGAGATCACAAGGTCAAAGGTCAGGGTCACGGTGACCCGAAATAGTAAAATGCTTTTCGGATGATAACTGAAGAACACTTTTGCCTAGGATCATGACACTTCATAGGTACATTGATCGTGACTCGCAGATGACCCCTATTGATTTTCAGGTCACTAGGTCAAAGGTCAAGGTCACAGTGACAAAAAACGTATTCACACAATGGCTGCCACTACAACGGACAGCCCATATGGGGGGCATGCATGTTTTACAAACAGCCCTTGTTTGCATACTTGTTTACCAACATCACCCCAACCTATAAACAAGAGCAGACAACTCTATCAAGCATTTTGTCATAATTATTGCCCCTTTTATACTTAGAATATGCATATTATTGATAAATCTATGTTAAAGTTTGTGTACTACCCCAAATATTTCCTATATCCTTTGACATATTGGTTTTATATGTTGCATACTTGATTACCAACATGACCCCAACCTATAAACAAGAGCAGACCACTGTATCAAGCATTTTGACATAATTATGGCCCCTTTTACACTTAGATAATTGAACATTTTGCTTAAATTGCCATAACTTCTTTGTTTATGATCACATTTTATTATTACTTTGACAAAACAACACTTACCTGAATACCACAATGGATTCAACCCAAACAATACCCCACGCCCCTACCAGAATCCCTCCCCCCCAACCTCACCCTCCCCCCAAAAAAATTATTTTTTTTAAACATCATCTTATAAATTACCCCACCCCACATTATACCCCCCCTCGCACCCCCCACCCCCGCAAAAAATTTTTTTTTTTAACATCATCTAATAAATTACCACACCCCACATTATAACCCCCCACACCCCTACCCCCCTCCACCCCCCCAAAAAAAAAATATATATATTTTTTTTTAAACATCATCTAATAAATTACCACAACCCACATTATACCCCCCCCCCCCATCTCACCCCCCTACCCCCCCCCCCAATTTTTTTTTTTTTAAACATCATCTTATAAATTACCACACCCCACATTATACCCCCCTCTCACCCCTACCCCCCCCCCCCCCCCCCCCAAAAAAAAATGTTTTTTTTACTTTTTTTATTTTTGAAAGATCGTCTAATAAATTATTGAATTTGAACAATTTCCCCATGATTGCTTAAGTGATACTGTCAAGCACTCGTATAGTCGAGCGCGCTGTCCTCTGACAGCTCTTGTTTAAATACAATCTAAGATAAGATATAAGTGTAGGTTATCATAGACAATATTTTTCATATCCTTGTTACAGGGCCACACTGGAAAGCAAGCTTTTAGCTGTGGAAGAGGCTCTTGAAAACTTGTCCAGCAATCCAAGTTCACGCTCAACAACTCCGAAATCAGATGAATTCATCCTTGACGAACGCCAGTTGAAATCTCGATCCCGTTCCACCTCACGGGATGCAGGAATTTCGCCAAAAGGTCAAAGGTCAGTGTCGTTCACGAGTGGCACAAAAGGTGAAAGGTCACGGACACCAGTGTTGAATTCTGGAAAGGACATAAGTGTGAGTTCTAGCATATATGAGGACCCTTTCAGCCCCAAGAATAGATCTTTCACAAAATCGCCTCGAGAGATGAATATTACCATGAGAGGGGATAGATACAACGAAAATCCTGAGCCGTTTGGAATGCATGATATGAAAAATGATCCCCAGAATGTAAACTCTTTTAATACAAGGCGTTCAGAGAATCGACCTACTTCTGCCAAATCGTCAAGGGAACTGCGAGAATTTGACACCCGTCTTCCTGAAAATAGACCGCTCTCTGCGAAATCTCCCAGAGAGATGCACATCTCCCTGAGAAATAAGAATACTGATTTCGATTTCGAGGAAGGCAGACAAAGAAATACTAGCGATGATAAGAAACGATCAAGGACTCTTATCTCCACGCGTGACATTCATTCCGGACGGTATAATTGCGCCGGAGATGACAAACAGAATTTTGATGATGAGAAATCAGCTTTCCGTGACACTGAAATGGGAAGGGCTAAGAGCACCACACCATTGTACTCAAGTTTGGCAAGATCTTCACCTTCATTGTACCGACCTATATCTGTGCCCGACCTCAGTACTGAAGACAAAGAGCTGAAACTATGGACAGATAATAATAACGACACCTATAGATACACACCATTAAGAGACACTCTTACAAGGGCCGGTACGAACCTGCATAGAAACAATAGCAAATCAGAATCAGACCTCAGCATAGCTGATAAAAACTTTGGACCCCTAAAGCCGGATTATGATTCAAATTTGGACTTGTCAACAGGAAGCCTTGCGTCTGATATGTTCATGACGCCACGAAAGTCTAGGGACGCGGGTGAAACTCCCACTAGCACACCACGAAAACATACACACCGTAAACACTACACAATGCACAGCTTTCCTTCAAGCGACCAGATAAAGTCTGAACTGCGGAACCGTGATGCAAATTCTGGTGGCCAATCGCAGTACCGGAACCGAGATGGCGAAGAATCAAATTTGACCAATGAGAGGCGAGCACACTCCACTCAGCCAATGAACAATGGCATTGGCTCATCAAGCTCCGTGGGAAACGATGACCCTGGAGTCAACTCCCCAATGTCTGGCAGAACGTCCCGCAAAAATCTGCCATTGATCCAGTTTAGGCACGGAAAAGTGCAAGGATTGACGAAGACTCCTGGTCTTAACACAAAGTCCCCTCATCCGGACGATGGTATGGTGATTCGGGATACGCCACCAACAAGGGACACAAATGGGACCCCGGATAGGTCATACAGGTCCCTGTCTGTGTCCGCTAAACCCCATATGAACTTCTAGTTGTCAATCCTCTAAAGAGAACAGGGCCTTATTCATAGCTCCTTATGAAAACTTAAGAAAATTTCTTTAAAACCTGAATGTCCTGAAGTCTCTGGCTATATCATTGACATTCATCTGTTTTTATGCGTAAAAGGCTTCATTTTGAACAGGTGAAAGGTCAATTACGATTTATTGACAATCATTCTGTAAGCAAAAAACATAGCATTTTATGTATTTTATTTCAGCTGAAATTTTCACTGAAAAAAACTACATAAATTAAGATTTCCATACGGAGCTTTGACCCTGACCTATATTCTGATATGTGCTAAAGCTCTCTAGGCTGTAAGGGACGCAATGATTTTATATATATGCAGGTTTGAATGAAATTTATTGTCATGATATACAAAATGTAATTTTTTTAGACATTGTTTTTTTTAATTTACTAGTTTGATTCACAGCTATGCTTTTCCATGTTTTGTTTTTTTGCTGGATGATGGTTTTAACAGTTACGGGTAGTTAAAATGAGTTAAATGGTGGAAGTTTTAATTTGTTCTGTGTAAAGGCTTTTAAAATTGTTTCAATATTGATTGCAATTTCACCTAGACTAGTTTAAATAGAGCAACAACTCTCTCTCTTTTGAAATTGTTTTCCATGATTTACACAAATATCTCATAGTTTTGATGAAAATGTATTTGTCAGACAAGATCTTCTGCAGTATGCGTTTTCAGTTATAATGTAACATGCTATATTAACTTTGTGGGCATTTAGTTTTTGTTACCTATTTTAAGTTAAAGGGATCTTTTCACGGTTTGGTAAATTACCTATTTTAAGTTAAAGGGATCTTTTCACGGTTTGGTAAATTGACAAAATTTAAAAAAGTTGTTTCAGATTCGCAAATTTTCGGTTTAGTTATGATATTTGTGAGGAAACAGTATTACTGAACATTTGCCATGGTCTAATATAGCCATTATATGCATCTTTTGACGATTTAAAAACCTAAAAATTATAAAGTGTTGCAACGCGAAACGATTGAATAATTTGGAGAGTTCTGTTGTTGTCGTTAAAATTTGAAACTACGAAGATTGCTTATATAAGGTATAAAATACGCATCTTATGTATGCTTGGCAGGATAGCTCAGTTGGCTAATGCGTTTTTACTTCAGGATTCTGAAGGTCACTGGTTCTAGCCCTGCTGTGGGCTACTTTTTTTTTCCTTTTTTTAAATTTTATTTTTGATTTTTTACTGGAGCTTTTAAAATTTAATGTTTACATTTATCAATATAAAGCATTTAATGACAAACTTCAAAACATGCCAAAATCTGTGAAAAGGCCCCTTTAAATGCCTTCAAAGAACATTGGAAAACATAAATGTGTTTTGTTTTTGAAAACTCAACTAGTTACATGAATTGATGATGTTCAGGGTTAAAAAAAATCATCAGGTCAATACTTGTATTTAATTTGCCATTGTAATTACAGCAAACCTGGTGTTACTACAGCTACAGTTAAGTCGAAAACTACAAACAGACTTCCAGTTGTCAAGGAAATGTAATCAAAGTGTATGTTTTGTGTCAATATTTGTTAGTACCTTTACCAGAAGTAAATGTATGTTTGTGTGATTTACTTGTGTTATGATTACATAATTATAACTTTGATGTCATATGCATTTAGATATTTATGTTGAAATTTTGCATTTTCTGACCTTATTCCATTCCTTGTAAATATAATTTAAGTTATTTGTAGGGTAATTATTTTTGGATTTCTGATGTTGAAACAAATTAGAAAATTGTATATTATAAGATCTGAAATGTAGGCATGTACCAATAAACATGTTTCATTGTCATGTTCGTTATAGAAGTTGGCAAAAAAGTGATATTCAGTGTTTATTTTAAAGGCCTCTTCATCTGAGATAATCTATGTAATAATTGAAATGGCATTGTTAAGCAGAATTTTGCTCTTTTATGTTTTTGTTGACAGGTGGAGGTTTTTATGGATAGAAATTTCTAACTCCTGGCAACATTTTTTACTTGATATTTGCTTTAGTTATTTAGATCTGAATTGAATATCTGTGTATATATTTGTATATATTCTGCCTTGAAATGGGGACCAAAACTAAATTTTGTTGTGATATTTTTAACATCTTCCGTCCAGATTTGTATATAAAAACTGTGTGTATTTATGTAGTTGTAGTACTCATTCAATCACTGAACAGTGCTTTTCATCAATACAATTATATTTTAAAAGAAACCTTTATTAATAATCCAACTGTATTGAATCTGATTTTTTTAAACAATAAATTATGTTTTTGGTATTGTACTTGCAAATATTTTGTTTAAAGCTCCCTTCATTTTCCATCACCTTCTGCATTTAGGTAATACAGAAAATAGTTGCCAAAGATTTTGGAAAATAGCTCTTGCATTATCAAAAATGTACTAGTATGATAAACTATTACGTTGTGGGTGCATAACTGATGTCAATACTTGGCCCCTTCATAGCTCCTCTATTTCGTAATGCATTTAATTACATAATGTGCCTATTGTTAGGCTGATGTTTGTCGATTAGCATTGCTAATTGATATTAGCCCACCCCACCCCTCTTTTGCTCAGTTGTAAAGGGCTGGACTGTAAATTTGATATCCATGGGTTTGATTTCTGGCCTAGGCACAAAATATATGATCATGAAAACCTGCGTACTACCACTGGTCCTTCACCTCTGATCCCAGTATGGCAGTGGTCAGTTAGCTGCAACAGTATTTGGCCCCAATGGTGCAATAAGGTACCATGTGACATTTACAGTTGATGGTGCACGGTACCTTTTTGCATCAATGGGGCGATTTGTCTCTTATTTCTGTTTAACCAGCTAACCCAGCCAAATTGTTAGTACGTACATGTACTGCTAGGTTTATTGACCAAAGTGATGTGACTGAAACTTTGTTGAAAACGCAAATAAATCCAATTAAACAAACAAAATGTTTATCAACACGCTAACATTTCAGTATGCCTCTCCATAGGAAATGTTATGTGTAAACTATGTTGACACTTGTAACATAGTCTTGCCCTGAAGTACAAACAAAAAATATACTGGTATTTCAGATTGCTTGCCAAATGCACTGGTATGTTTTGATCCAAGTTGGCTAAAATTCATTATGGGTATATTAGAATATGGATTTTTTTCTGAAGGTAAAGATTTATAGTTTTATTTTCGAATCTTTATCTGTCTAGAATACAGGCATTTTAGGGCAAAGTGAGGTAGTTATGATAGTATCAAGCGAAAAAGATAATTGTTTTCTCTGTCCCAAAAATCATGTCAGACGTTTTTTCATAAACCTGAGTTGGTTTATTTCGAAGCATTTGTTTGTTCGCATAAAAATTACTGAAGGTAACTTTATATTAGTTGTAAAGTCTCTAACAAATGTGTCATTTTTATGGGCTTTGTGCTTGCAAAGGACCCTGGAAAAATATTGATTGTTAAAACATAACCCAGAAGGGTTAACAGTCGCCAGAAATAAATGCTGTTATGATTGCATGCACTGATTGATAAGCATATGTGCATATTTCGAGAGGAGCTAATAATGAAGGGGGTAACTCAGTATCTTCCATTCAACTTTGTTGAGGAAAGTTATATATAAAAAATTATCACATGCAAAGAAAGTCATTTTGATTTGAAGATTTTGAAGGGCAACAATTTAAAAGCAATATTATGTTTAATAAGTACAAAATACCGTATCAAACATGCTGGGAATAATATTTCCAAAAAAAAGGAACACATTTATTTTCAAAGTCTTAATTTATTAAGTTATAAATGTAAATTCTGTATAAAAAAATATTGATAACTCTTTCTAACATATCAGTTTTTATGTCCCCCACTATAGTAGTGGGAGACATATTGTTTTTGCCCTGTCTGTTGGTTGTTCTGTTGGTCTGTTGGTTGGTTGGTTGGTTTGCGCCAACTTTAACATTTGCAATAACTTTTGCAATATTGAAGATAGCAACTTGATATTTGGCATGCATATGTATCTCATGGAGGTGCACATTTTGAGTGGTGAAAGGTCAAGGTCAAATATATGGGTCAAAATGGCTCATTTAATATACACTTTTGCAGTATTTCAATATTCAAGATAGCAACTTGATATTTGGCATGCATGTGTATCTCATGGAGCTGCACATTTTGAGTGGTGAAAGGTCAAGGTCATCCTTCAAGATCAGAGGTCAAAATTATGTGGTCCAAATCGCTTATTTTATGAGTACTTTTGCAATATTGAAGATAGCAACTTGATATTTGGCATGCATATGTATCTCATGGAGCTGCACATTTTGAGTGGTGAAAGGTCAAGGTCATCCTTCAAGGTCAAATATATGGGTCAAAATTGCTCATGTAATGTCACTTCTGCAATATTGAAGCTAGCAATTTTATATTTGAAATGCATGTGTATCTCATGGAGCTGCACATTTTGAGTGGTGAAGGGTCAAGATCAAGGTCATCCTTCAAGGTCAAACGTCATATAGGGGGACATTGTGTTTCTCAAACACATCTTGTTGTTTTTTTATTATTCTTTATTTATTTATTGTTGGTGCATTCAGCTTTTTTCTTGGTCATAACTATCGCATGTCCTTTCTAGATAAATGTATCTAGGAATAGAAAGCTTGTTGTTATACCATTTCCTCAGAGAGTACTCCTGAATCTTGCCATATACTAGAACCTAAATGATTATTTATGATTAATCTAGAACCTAAATGATTATTTATGATGCATCATTTGCATGTATAAGCTGAACATCAATACATTTATATTGCAAACTCTTGTACATAGGTGTGTATATATCATAGGTGTGTATATATTTATATATACATGTATTTATACTTTTATAACATAGCATTGGTTTTAATTTATTATTGATGCTAATAAATATGTACATGAACATTTTTTGGTTGTTAATTAACCAATATATATCACATGTAGTTTGTTCTTCACTGTACCAGATACATGACAACACCAAAAAATCAGGTTGCCAAAAACCAGGTTTTCAACGCTTACGTTATAATTTTGATATTAATTAATGTGCAATCCAAAGCAAGGTCTCCATGGAGACTTCATGAAAACAAAAATTCAGCAAATTACCTCAATTTTAACTTGTGTTCTTTAGCTGAAACAGTTTGTATCCCCCACAGAATATGCTATTTTTTTGGTCTGCTGTATTTTGCAACTTACTGATACATGTTTTGAAGTAATTTCTGCTGCAACAATTTTTGTATTTATAGTAATAGAGACTGATCTTTACCGGACTGGACATATGAACTCCCATGCTTGGTCTGCTTCTAAGTATATTACAACAAAAATTTCACTGCAATCACTCCATCCAAAAAGAGAGCAATAAATGTTGCTGTTTTTAGTAACACTGACCTTAACCTTTACCCGACATGCCCCAAATAAAATCCCAAGCTAGGGTCCCATGTATTATGTACACTCCCTTTATCCTCAGTTAACCCTAGATATGTATTTCACCGCATTTGTAGTCCCATAGAAAGTTATATTTAATTTAAGATTAAAGTTTTTAAGGCTTCATCTCCAAACCTTAGATACTGTTGAACAGTAAACAGCACAAAACCTGAACAGACCGCGAGTTACTCGCAGGCTGTTCTGGTTTTATGCTGATTGCAAAGCCATTTTCACTTTGCTTCTTATGGGGGAAAGGGTTAAAGAAGATTATTCCTAGCAAAATAGAATTCTTGGACTGAAACCACATATTCACTGTTTTAAGTTGACCTTAGCATGAAGTTTTCAAGGTGAGCTATTGTGATCACCCTATGTCCCTCGTGAGCTGTGGGGTGTCGACTTAAAGCTTGTGACAAATCTAGAGACCACTTTTTTCATCCATTCTTGATGAAACTCAGTCAGAATGTTTACCTTGAAAATATCTAGGCTGAGTACAACCCTTTCCCACTCAGAAGCAAAGTCAAAATGGCTATGTGCAAACAGCATGAGTAACTCGCAGTCTGTTCAGGTTTTATGCTGTTTGCTGCTCATCAGTATCTAAGGGTTGGAAATGAAGCTTTTAAAACTTGAATCTAGTAACAAAGGTCTTTAATTAAATATAACTTTCTAAAGGACTACAAATGCGTTAAAATACGTATCTAAGTGGTAAAGGGTTAATCTGTGGCAAGTGCGTCCAGAATCTGGGTCACTGGGTCAAAAATTAGAATAAGCTTGTTACCTCTCTGTAGGTCACATGTATGACTTATTCTCAATAAGAATGGTCAGAATGTTTATCTTAACAATTGGAAGGTCATGTTTAAATCTTGGTCAAGTGTTATAAAACAAGAGGCCCATGAGGGCCTGAATCGCTCTACTTGCTGGAATCAATAGGGCTCAAGCCCTTGATAGTATAAACAATCTGAGTAAGTTTTAAATAAACAGACCAAAAATGGGAAATTTATCGCATTAACAAGAGGAAACGTAAAATTTAAACTTCAAATGGCTCCTTTTCAACAATAAGTTGGACAAATTTTCTTCACTCTCAATGGGGTTCTGGCCCTTGATGATATAAAACATCCGTTGAAGTTTCAAAAGGATAGAACTTTATATGTAAACAAACAAGAAATGTGTTTGTCGGAAACACTATGTCCCCTTCTGCGCCGCTTTGATTTATTTTTTTTACCTTTGACCTTGAAGGATGACCTTGACCTTTCACCACTAAAAATGTGCAGCTCCATGAGATACACATGCATGCCAAATATGAAGTTGCTATCTTCAATATTGCAAAAGTTATGGCAAAATGTTAAAGATTTTCATTTTTTTCTCAAATTCAAAGGGAGATAATTCTGGACTTATAACTCCGATATTGCTCATTTTCAATGGGTTTGACTCATCATTCAGAAAAAGACACTGTGCAAGTTGGGAAATGATTGGATGAAAACTGTGGACTTTATTGCGTAAACAAGCCTTATTTCACAATTTTCTCAAATTCAAGGGGAGATAATTCTGGACTTTTTACTCTGATGTAACACATTTTCAAAAGGGTTCGAGTCCTCATTAATATAAAGACACTGAACAAGTTTGAAAGAATCGGATGAAAACTGTGGACTTTATCGCGTAAACAAGAAAAAGTCTAACGCACGCACGCACGGACGACAGAAACCACGCCATGACAGAAGCTCTTCAGGCCTTCGGCCATGAGGCTAAAAACTAGATCACCTGACCAATTCTTCAATAATGCTGTCTCTGAAATCAATAGAGCCCTTAAGGGCCATCATGGCCCTCTTTTTATATTTTAAGTGACCTTGCCTGGCCCCAAATGGTATCCCAAGCTAGGTCTTTATGTAGCTACATGTACCTACACTCTACATTTTCCCATCCAAACTCAAGTTATTTAATAGAAACTTTCCTTCTTTTAATAACAGTGACCTTGACTCAAAAAGCATACAAACTCCCCCCCCCCCCCCCCCCCCCACCCACCCCCTGATATCCATGCAAGCTTGCTATATCCGATTGGTCAATGCAAACTAAAGTTATTGTCTTGAAACCACCTGTTTGACGCAGGCAGCATAGCCATAACCAAATTTAATAACCAGGATTTTCAACTACATGTATGTTGAAAACCTGGTTAAAAACTCAGGATAACAAGCCTAAAAAAATGTTATCTTGGCAAACAAATATAATAAAAAAGTCAGATGAAGTGTGTATACAATTACCAGGTTAAATACTGATGTCAATAATGGTCACTTTTGCAATATAATTCATAAATCAACTTTAGATTTCAGAGATCATGTATCTGACAGAAGGGCATCAACGATGATGGATACAATTATCATTGAAATTTGTTTCATATCCCCACAAACTCAACTACACCCTAAATAGAGTTTGGATGGAGAGGCAATGTGACGTCTACAGTTAAGATTGTTTAACTCGGTGTCTCTACAGGTTGACAAAAATGCTTGACATAACAGATCACTGAAGATCAGTTGTCAGTGTGGGTTTTTTTCAATGTGTATATCAATATTTAAAGTCAACAATTTAATACATATTAGATTACATTGTATATCCATTTTATGCACATCTTTAAATTCTTCTTTATATTGACATGTGTTAAGATCATATCTCCTTGATACAATTTGTGGATGATTAGCCCCTTTCAGACAGTCCTTATACAGAAATGTAATAAAAACTATGGAAGGTAAAATTTCAATATTACATAAAATTAATGTAAGACCCATGTGCTCGAGTTAAAAATTTATCAATGCAATAATTTTTTGATAAAGTATTAAGGATTATCAATGCTTCAGTAAAAGAAGCTATACTGTTAAAGTTTATCTTGGATCATTGCTTGCCACCCTTTCACGGAGCTTAAAAATTACCAATATCATGAAGAATGCATATAAGGTATTAATAAGTCTCATGCATAATTGAAGATTTTAATCTTGCCTCATATCTACTCACATTACAAAATAATGCACAATAACAACATCTAGCCATTGACATGAACACAAATTCATAAACAAATTGACTTTAACAGGATGTGTATAAAAAAAATATGTGCAAAAAGCATGACAATAAAACATAAGACGTATGACAAATAAAACTTTATTGTACATGAATTGTGCACCATGTTTGCCACTTTTGTATCATTGAAAAAGTACCACCTATAAGAAAGGTAAATTTTACTCACTGCAGTCTAAAATCTCCATAATCAACATCTTTTATTATGGATCATTCTTTGTTAAACTGAAGTGTTCACATTTTAGTATTAAGTACATCATTCAATGACTGATAACTTGTATTAAATTATGTTGTCACAAATTTGACAAATATGGAGTCAACATGATTACCTCTGTGCACCAACAATGACAACCATTTACAGAAAAACAATAAATAGCACTTATATTAAATTGAGAAAAAAAAAATTGATTTAACTTTAAACTGTGTTGCGCATTTCATACATATATTTTTTTTATTGGTTTCAAGAAAGGATATGATTGTTTACATTTACATTGACAATATTAAATGACCTTTTAATTTATTAACAAATTACAACACCATAAATTGGAAGCAAAGTAGGATGAAAATAAAAAGAAAGCTGAATTCACATTTTATTCAATGCTCTTCTGGTTCAAGCATTATTTTAGAAAAAAAATCACAATATGTAAAAGTATTTTAAATTGATGTAATAACTTTTCCCTCATGCTGGAATGTACCCGAAAAGCAGCTTCACAAAAACTATTGTCGTCCCTTATCCAATACAAAAACAGATCTTATACTGAATGAGATTCAAACAAAACAACTTTTACTGTAGAACTAAGTACATGTATTAACATGTTTATTAAATAACAAAAAAGCTAAGCAATTTTAAGATGCTGCTGACATTACATTTAAGTCATTCCATAAATTTGCTTTCAAGAACAAGATATTAGAATTCCAACTATTGGAGAGGTCATGATTGAATTCACAAATAATTCAATTCAAAATTATTCAAAGTTCATGGAATTTGACATATCATTCGCTGAATTGGAATTGATCACAGAATCACTACCAAAATCTGCAGATTCTTCAAGTGAATGTTCTTCTGACTGACTGATAGAACTAAATAGTCCTGAAGGAACCATTGTCGGCAAGAAGCCACCTGGGTCCTTAAACAAATATGGCCAGCTTGGATTAAGACTGGAATTCAAATCCCCATAGGAGAGGCTCTTCTCCATGTTGTATATTGGATGTAGGTCACCGCTATATTTAGAAATCCATCCAGACAAAGTCCCAATCGGAACATTCAACACTCGAGCTGTTGGGCGTATCCCGATTAATTTTGCGCATTTAACAATTTCAATTTTTTGTTCTGAAGTCATGTTTTTAAACTTCATCGTCCTTGCAACTTCTACTGTTTTCTTTATTTCTGAGTATTTTTCCTTAAAAAGACATTTCACAGCTGATACCTCTGCAGATTCAATATCGCTGAGGTCAAAGTCAGACTTTTGGGTACTGGATCCCGCTTGGACGTTCCCATCGAGTGACATGTCATTATCTATTATCTGTTGACATATATCAGAGACACTCAGTTTTCCGTAATTTACCGCAGGGTCCCTTACCCTTGTTGCACTATTGGGGTCATTCAAAAACACCTGATACTTTGTATTCCATCCTGATAAAGTACCAGTAGCAAGTCCTAAAACCTTGCCCACCCGTCGTACCCCGGAGCGTTTACCATACAGACACACATCCATTTTATCTCTGGGCGACAGATTTTTGTATTTCTGACTGCGACACTTTATAACTCTTGTAAATAGTTCTTTGAAGTGTTCATCTCCCTCCAGTTCAGTTCCAGACATCAAATCCTTCTTGTCTTCATAAAGTGCATCAACATCAGGCTCCTTATAAAGGGTGTCAGCAATTAACTGATCCAGATCTTCTTCTTGAAGATGTGTCGGCAAATTTAAAAGACCTTCTTCTTGTTCAACACCATTGTCCAGAGCATCCTTAGCAATATCATTGTCGTCAAAGTTTCTCACATGCATCAAATTTCCATGATTTTCTCCCAACACATTTTCTTCTTGGCTTACAGATGTACTGCTTGCTGAACTTTTCCTTTTCTTTGGTTTGATTATTTCTACTTTTTCATCAGAACTTGTAAGTTTCTTATCCAGATTACTCCCAAATGTATTTGTCATGTTACCATTTACAGTCCTAGCAAGATTTTTTGCCTTGGCACTCTTTCGTTTACGCTTATTCCCAGTCAAACCAACATTATCAGAACTACTTTCTGTCATTGCACACTCAAAAGAACTAATTTCATTTAGTCCAAGATCTTCACAACAGTCACTATCAAAGGAATTTTCTTCTAAACTATTTTCAGCAATATTTGTAGCATCCCCATCATAAGAAATACTTTCTCTTGAATTCTCCTGTGAACTACTTTCTTCCAACAGATCAGCCTTCACCACATAGGGAAACTGTCTCATCCAACCAGAAATAGTTCCCAGTGCAACATCCAGGCACCTAGCCATTTCACGCACCCCAACCAACTTTGCGTATCTAGAGGCTTCAATCTTATCTTGCTTACTTAAATCCCTAAACTTGTTTTCTTTCTGAAGCCGAACTCTGGCACAGAGGGCTTCAAATTTTTCATTTCCCAGCATGCAATTCCGTTTTCGGTTAAAGTGAACCCTTTCAACTTCATCAAAGTCAGTCCTGCTCCACATTGACACTGCAGATTTGGAGACATTAAAGAAATTGGCTGCCACACTTACTCCATTTTCTTTGGCGTAGTCTGAAATTTCACGCTTCTCTGCAATAGAAATTTTGCGGTACCTACTAGTCCTGACCTCCCTCATCTGTCGAATGTATTCCATGTTTTGTAACTCTGCTGCCAACGGGCTGGCCATATTTGCCTGAAGAGTTGATTTCAGCATTGATGGAGAAAACTTTGAAAGAAGGTCAATATTATCGGCTGAGCAACCAAGTGCAAACAATTGTTTCTCAAAATCAGGCACAGCAGCCGTTTTAAAATTAAGCATTTCATAATCAAAATCTGGTTCAATCTCTTTTTCACAATTTTCCCCTAAATCATTTGGTTCACTGTTCAAATTTTCCAACTCTTGATTTTCAATTTCTGCTGCACTAACTTCAGTAATCATATCCTCAGATTTCTCAAAAGATTCATACAGTCTTCCATCTGTCTGATCCACATCTTGTTCTATTAAAATTCTTTTCGGGTATACTTGTTTTCTGGATTTCTCAGATTTTTCATTTGGGCATGCTTCTTCATTTGAAGCTGCCTTTTCAATTTTTTCAATTGCACATAACTGTTTGTGATTTTCCTTCACAGCCATATTTTCTATAAGCATCTGAATTCCTTCCTCCCCATCAGGATCTGACATTGTTTTAATGAGACGCTTTGGTACTGACTGCTTTCTTGATTTTTTTACTTCAAGCCTACAATCAGACTGTTCAATTTTTTCACAAGTTTTATCACACAACTTCCTCTTTAAAGCCATTTGAGATTTACTTTCATGAGATTCCTCCAGCCTCTCAGATCTTAAATTGTCAGCTTTCTCTTTGGTTTCCATAGTGGATACATGTTCATTAGTATTCATTTCTGTGAATTTTCTTTCTTCTTTAAAAATATTTTCAGACCTTTCTAAAACACTTGGTTGATTTATATGGAAGGAAATTTGGCCTTGAATTTCAGAGTGTTCATCACCTTTAGCACTATTAGCACTTTTACGTTTAACACAATCAGCATCAATCTCAACAACATAATTGTAAGTGCTAATTACTTCCTCTCTAGTGCCATCCTTATTATTCCCTTTAGGAACATAATCAGCATTGTTGGTCCCTGCATTAAAATTATCATCTTCATTCTTAACTGCTGTCATGTCTTTTTCACTTTCACATATTACTTGAAAACGACTCCCAACAAAATAACTGGAGTTCACTTCCCAATTAAGATTCCGTTCTGCATCAATATTTTTGTTTTTTTCTTTGCACTTTTCAGGTGTTCTCAGAAAATTATCTTCCTTCATATTAGTTGAGGGAAGAAGTGAGTCATGTGTTTGTATTGTAACCTTATCTTCTACATCCATTGTGTTGCCATCAACATCCTCAAAGGAAGGATGGTTAACATCTTCTGACAAACTTTCACTAGGATGTGCATTAGGAACACAGTTATCCTCACTCGGTTCACTCATACCTCTTTTAAAATTCTGTGGATTTATCAAACTTAAGGTTAATTACTCTTTCCATGTTACTTAAAGGATTTGTATGAGTTTGTATGAGATTTATTTCTCAAGCCAATCATTTTAAGGTAACATTTTTAAACAGCCCTCAGAGCCAATCAAATGTTTGCTGTCATCTTATTTCATTTTCTTATACTATGTATTTATCAAATTAAGCAATAATAACTTTTGCTTCTTATTATCAGCAGAAAAATGTATCTTCCTTTATTTTTATTTTTAGGCTTAGAGTTAATTTTGTACCTTAAAATTGTAGAAAATAGGTACTATATTACTCTTATACTGTAAAAATTTACATAAAATAAATTAATAATGCATCAAGGATGGTCAGATCAAATGCAAAACAGACTCAGATCAAAATCAGTTTCTCGAGATTAAACAATAATGTATCATTGAAGTTCGTGGAATGGAAATTTCAATAAAAATTATCATTTATGAAATGTATTTTACATAACAGATGCCCAAGTCAATTTACAAATAATAGTTAATTGATAAAAAAATCATAATTCTTAAGCGAATAGGGCATAAAAGCTAAATACTAAATGATAGAAAAGTATTCACTTTAGAATTCCATAAACAAGCATAACATAGCATATCAATAATTAAAATCACTATATACATGTGACATGTCTTATTATTTCATAGCATCACTTCTAAAGTTTTGTCTCTCCAAATATTTCAATGATCGTTCACAAAGTGTGTACCAATGTTACTGGAAACAATCTTTAAAATATTTTCTTGTCAATTCTTCCTTTAGTTCCAAGTTCTTTAAGACTTTGCTTTCACTTCTCATTATAGTTTTCACGTGTTACCAACTGTTGATCACTATCTGACACTTCAATACATGTAGTTTCATTTGTGTGTATATATCTCAAGTCATTTACATTCCCCTTTTTCTCAGTTAATGACTTTTTAATGAATCATGCAATTCAGTTACCGGTAAATTGAAGAATGCCATTGCACAGCTATGCTCTGTGTTGACATGTCCCGGTATATTATTCCTTTAATTTTCTTCTTCACCTCCACATGGCCTCTATATATACATAGTCTACCTGAAAATATATTGAGAGTAACACAGCATCACTCACAGGGCCAAAAAAAACTTCTTCGCAAGGGGCCTCTTTTTCTTCCCCTTAAACAAAAAGGCCCTTTTCCCTACAGAAATTTCTTTAAAATCATTCATTTTTCTCTAAATTTCCAATCTACCTTAGTATTTTTCATTCCCCAAAGCTAGAAAATTGTGTCTTTTTTTCACCGAAAAAAAGGCTTTGGCCCTTTCCCCAAAGTTGGTGTTTTGGCCCTGACTCACTAAATGTGATATCACAGACATATGTTATCTAAAAATGATTATTTTTTCAGTTGTATTTTATTTTTAAGTTTTATGATAAATGATGAAGTTACTGTCTAAAACAGGCTGGCTACCGGTATTGTGGCATATTGTATTAAACTTGCATGACGTTACAGTTTTAAACGAGCTATATTATGCCAAAACTGAAACATGTGCTGCTATATTTAGCCTTGACGTTTTCGCTAGGGAGAGGTAGCCTTTTAACAAAACACAATTTTCACACCATGAACATTTGTAGTTATTTACATGCATTTTGTATGGTCAAGGATGAAGTTAAGTTTCACTTTGGAAGAGCTGGATGTTTGAAAACATGCACATACACTCATCCATAGAGGCAACTATAATTGCCTTATCAGAGCAGACATGACTAAACCGTAACTCATATTTACATGTATACTTAATATATATATAGGAATGTTATCTTATTATACAGACCTATGGTTTTCCAATACACAGGGTTCTTTTTGCATCAAACAGCCCGATAATTGTCAACTTTGATCATTGCCTGAAAAGAAAAAAACTTTATTTTAGAGTCATGCTTAAATAATATGCTAGTCACATTGGATTGTCCGTGTTTAACCACAAAATAAATTGATACAAAATTGTGTGTTTTACAAGTTCATTTTTGGTCAGTGGACCTAATGCATAAATGTTTGTCCCACTAGATTATTATTATATTTGTATTATATCTTTAAGAATACTAAATAGAAATAACTACTATTATGCCACTGAAACAAATCAATATCTCATGAATAAATGAAATGTATTTCACACAAAGCTCTTACCGTATATAAATATATTATCTTATATTAATGTTTAATCTTTAATATATGTGTAAGTCTATTGAAATTGTTTTACATTTTGTAGCATGCATTTGTTTTAAATCATATAATTAATGAATAAAATTGATAATGTTACTGCTACATAAGAAATTAACATAAAATGTAACTGCATGGGACAAAACATAAATTAAAAGCATTATTCGGACTATGGGCTCTTTGAATTAGGCTATCGCAAGTCAACATTAACACAAGAGAATATTGATATGTTTTAATCAGTATTAACATTGTTCGTGTTTATAATGAATTTCACATTTTCCCATGTTGGGCCTCTTGCATAAATTTACCCGGACATAACAGAGAACGGACAAGCAGGATTCCCGAATTAGATTACCAAATAATTCGTTATTTGTTACTCTAATAAACTACCAAACTAATATATACATAAATTATCAAAATTCCGTTGACAACACTTTTAAAATGAGTGTTATTTTCGTTTTCAACACCACAGACGGACAGACATCGATCGGAAGTTTGCAAGCACGTACGGACAAAGAGGCCAACGTTTCTGTCAACAATTCGGCTTAAGTTACGCCATTTAAACTGCTTAGTACTTACCTATCGAATGGATATACGCATAGTAAATGAACATGTCGCTTATCAGGTGGATTTGTTTATAAACAAAAGGTGAAATTGACAAAAATAAACACAAGAAAAACCCACCTGAGATGCAGCAAAATCGGGTCACGAAGTTGCTCTTTGTAACAACGCATTTGATTGGTCGACGTAAAGAGGCTTCCTTGGGGGAAATCTGTATTGTCAGCATTTTTAAGTAAATCAAAGCACTGAGAATTTAAGTTTTATTTTAAAATTAATGACGCGTTATTTTCAGCCTGCCCAAATAATTAGAAAGAATTTGTGGATTGTGTTATTAATCCGCTAATTAAGCATGGTCAGAATAAACCTTGCATAAAACAATAATATGAGTACTATGAATGATCTGTCTGGCCTGTGTTTTCGTCCATCAATTTGCAGCTAGACTACATTGTTTTCTGTCATCTAAGCAGAAAAGAAGAAGAAGAAAGGAGGAGAACACAGCCTACTTGCACTTTAAGGGATGGTGTAACGTTACATATTCCATTCTGTGTATAAGCATTTAGTTTAAGTTGAATTAGCAGGGGAGGAGGAGGGGATTCCAATAAAATGCACCACCATTTTAAAATGTTTCCCAGCGTTCCAACATCAGAGACGTAGATTACATCTACGTCTCTGCCAACATGGATCTATTTTCTGATGACGATTTTAAGGAGTACTAAACCAGGGACCTATATGTTTGTATAGGTCCCTAACTAAACGTATTACCTGAATGATGATCACTGGACTGCAAGGTGCCTGTATACACAAATTTGACACACAGGATTGTAGGGGGAGGGGGGGGGGGAAGATTTCAAATAATGAAGGCTTAAAGTGGGGTATTGTCCTTTTTTGTACTGGCAACCTGCTGTGGACCAAGTGTAGCAGACCCTTATCAGCTGATAATCAATTCACTGTAGTAGACAAAGATTGCAATTACAGGAAGTGATTTATAAATCAGTGGTGACAATGGATCACAGATAAGCATCCTTGAATGGGGCTAGACATTCCTTTACCTGGGCCATTAAAATAGGCTCTTTAATGACTGCCCTGTCAAGGGGTATTTCATTATGTCTATTGGTCCAAGATAAAATCTCATATCGGTATCTACATGCACTTACAATCTTTTCTCCTCATAGGGGACTACACAAATGCCCACACACAGGTGAAAGAACATGAGAGTTTTATCAGTTTTAAGGGGAGGGTCAAAAATGGAAAAAATAATCAGGTCCTTTAACAGTTGTATTGAATCAAGAGTGTAGTGGCAATGATGCACTGGCTTTATCTATCCAGGAATAACAAGTTTTAGTTTCCTGTTGCATCAAACCACTTTAACCGAGCTGCATTGTACTACATGTAGTTGGATAAAAGGCATAACAAGACCACAGGATTGTCTCCGGAACATGGTCTTTCTTGTTTCTTGCACTATCCAATCTAATAAAAATATCTCCCAGAGGAGAGGTGAGATGACACTCAATAAACATACACTAAACAGATGTTTATATTTATCATGTATTATACTGTAGTTAATGTGATTCAGAACGAAAATATTCAAGAAATATTTCTCATTGATTAAATTGAAAAAGAATCATCGCTAAATTGTTGCATCTCCTTTTGTTTGAATATGAATAATTGTGAATGCTCAGTCCGCCTCATTAGGTGAGATTGGGGTTATATTGGAAACATAACAGTATCAGTAAACATTTTACTAACAAAAAAACTGCTTAGATTTTTTTAGTATTTTAATTAATTAAATACATGTTTCTTAAACCAATAATGAAAACATGAACATCCATGAAAAACAATACCAGCTACAACTTGAAACCAGTCTACAAAGTATTAATAGAAAACAATTTTTAAAATAAATACACAAATATAATCACTAACAGGTATATTTTTATATTTAACATATTGAGCATTCACAGACAAGAAAACTTTTCAAACCAAATATGGATTTAACAAATTATTTTAGAATAGTACTTATTAGGATTTCACTGTTTAATTAAATGATGTAGTTAGGTTAAGAATCGACTTTTACAGTCAAAGCATCATCATCATCATTAATTACATAAAAATTAAGCATGTAACTACCAAAAGTATTTAACATATAAACACAATGTATGTACTTAATAAAGAGAATGAAACAGTTATTTTATTCAAAATCTTTCTAAACAATTTTTTTTCACAAGAAATGTACCATCAACAATCAGTTAATTACCTCATTATTATGTTTGTACTACTATCACATCAAGAACAATAAATACCCGATAAAGTGATAAATAAAATTAAAATAATTTTGAAGTTCCAATATTTACACAGCAAAGCAAACTAGAGTTTCCAAATGAAACAGCATGTACATGACTTATGCAAGAATGAACAGAATATGATTTTTTAATCATGCTTGTCTACACAAAATATATTATGCCCCCTTTCCATAAAATTTGCCATCTGTGAAAACAAAAGGTGAAAACAAAAACGTAGGGGATTGGTAAGATTTCAAGAACTGGAAAACTGCTGTAATAATGATCAAAGGCAATACTAGCAAAGTATTTTTTCTAATGGCATCCAATAAACTGAAAAAATAATTTTACTTTATTGCCATTCATAATTTATTTATGAAAGAAGATTGCATCATAAATCTGTACATAAAAGGTAGATTGTGTGACTTCAAATTGTTACAAGGTATGACAATATTGTACATGATATAATGGAAAAAGAAAAAGGACTACTATGTTAGCCCCAGTTTACTACAAAATCTTCAAAAATATTATGAATAATCATGAAATTATTTCATAACGAATGATAACATGAAACTCATCTAATGTCTACACAATCTTTTTCAAACAATTTCTTTTGACAATCCCTAACAAGTTTTACAAACTTCTATGTAAAGTCTGCAATCACTTGGTAAAAGTTTAAAAAAAAGCCTTATGTTTCAAGGCCACAATTCAATCTTTATTACTGCTATATGTAAAATCTTTGAAATAACCTTTAACAAGGGACAAAATTGTCACAAAACCAGGTTTTCATTGTAAAAAAATAAATCTGATAAAGGGAGAAAACTCAAACTGAACTTTTGAAATGAACAAACAAAATTAACCCCCTTTGTAAGTTTGTTTTTAAAAAAAATCTATTTTTAGTCGTGGCGACCTTGACATTGGAGATATTGACGTGATTCTTTCGTGCGACACACCGTCCCATGATGGTGAACAAATGTGCCAAATGATTTTAAAATCTCACAATGAATGACATAGTTATGGCTAGGACAAGCTCATTTATGGCCATTTTTGACCTTTGAACTCAAAGTGTGACCTTGACCTTGGAGATATCGACATAATTATTTCGCGCGACACACCGTCCAATGATGGTGAACAAATGTGCCAAATGATTTTAAAATCTGACAATGAACGACATAGTTATGGCCCGGACAAGCTTGTTCCGCCCGCCCGCCAGCCCGCCCGCATTCGCCAATCTAATAACCAGTTTTTTCCTTCGGAAAACCTGGTTAAAAATAATGCCACAATCTTCATCAATGCACCAAATCTTTGATTGTAGTCTTGAATCAACACACAAACTTTATGCCCCAGTTCATGTTTTAGGCAAAACTGTAGAGCAGTTTTTTTTAATGTGCTCACACATTATGCATTTTTTTTAACAACTTTTCAACACTCTATAAAATAAACAAAAATTTCTTCAGTAGCTTTATAAACAAGAGGGCCTGAAAGGCCCAAAGTCGCTCACCTGAGATAACAAGATATTATTGGGACAAATCTTCTGACCAAGTTTCATGAAGATTGGAAAATAAATGTGACCTCTAGAGTGTTGACAAGGTTTTAGTATAGCCATATAAGGAAAAATGCCCCGCCCCCTGGCGGCCATGTTTTTCAACCAACAGGCATCATTTTCGAGCTCTTCCAAGATATTATTGGGATGAATCTTCTGACCAAGTTTCATGAAGATTGGACAATAAATGTGGCCTCTGGAGTGTAAAATAAGATTTTACTATAGCCATATTTAGCCATATAAGGAAAAATGCCCCGCCCCTTGGCAGCCAAGTTTTTCAAGCAAAGGTTACCATTTTTGAACTCATCCAAGATATCATTGGGTCAAATCTTCTGACCAAGTTTCATGAAGATCGGATAATAAATGTGCCCTCTAGAAAATTAACAAGGCAAATGTTGATGGCGCACGACACACGACGGACAAAAGGCGATCACAAAAGCTCACCATGAGCTAAAAAGAGAATGTTTCTGTTATGAATGATAATCTAATCTTCACTTCCAATTAGGGAAATATGTTTATTCAAATTAGGGAAGAATAAATAATTTTTGGCATGAAAAAAGGGGGCTTTAATACAATTTACCACCATTCAGGTAATACCACCATGTTTTTTGAGTAAAATGCTTACTATTTGTTCAACATCTCTCACAGAATATCCCTACTTAATTATCTGATGACAGTAACCACCGCTCACTATAAAGTTTGTATGAATACACTTCAGTCTCCGTGGAACCTGTCAGACAGGCAGATGGTCAGAAATACTGCTTTATAAATAAATAACTTTGATAGAATTCATAACAAGCAACAACATGTTGACATAAAAAACATTCACAAGAAGCCAATGTTTCATTCAATGCACACTATGTTAAATATGAATGGTACAACACCTACTGGTTAGTAATATTTTAGAGACAGTTATTTTTAAATCCTTTTGGCAAGCAAAATGTTTGATGTTTGCAAGACACTAAAAACTTATTTCAAATCAATGTTGTTCAAACCACAAACACACAAACTCAAACACGCAGGCAGACCACTTTCTATGTAGACCAAACATAACGAAAGCACAAATATTTTACAGAAATGAGAATTGTTGCCAATATATATATATTATAATACATGGTTATGATATTTATTGTCCTTTGTCTGTACTTTCTTTTATGTTTCAGTTTTGGAGACTTCCTGCTTTGTCGTTATAGCTGAATTGTCTCCCTTTGGAGAAGATTCCACAGGAGAGGTAACTTCTTCATCATCCAGGCTTGGCCAGCTGGTGTTGGATGACTCAGCAGTTTTATTGAGTCTCTCGTTCAGTGCTTTGAGGGCCAGATTTCTTAAACAAGTGAAAAGATAATATAATTCTAGTATACATATTTATTACTCATGAAGTAAAGTTTGTTTGGATTGTATGCCATTTAAAACATGCAGGGCTTACTCAACCCATTAGCCAAATGAGCCAATGGCTACAAAAAAGCAAATTTGGCTACACAAATTTCAGGTTGGTTACAATTTTATCTTCATTAAGCTCAGCCTTTATAAGAAATTAACAATATAACATATATGTGCTCATAGAAAAAGGTAAAAATACTTCAAGTTGAGTTCAGCCAATCAAAGAAAGGGGGCTATTATAACAGGGGCTGTTTGTAAAACATGCATGCCCCCCTATATGGGCTATAAGTTGTAGTAGCAGCCATTGTGTGAATACGTTTTTTGTCACTGAATACGTTTTTTGTCACTGTGAATGGTGGTGGTGGTGGTGGTGGTGGTGGTGATGGTGGTGGTGGTGGTGGTGGTGGTAGCAGAAGAAATAGTAATAGTAGTAGTAGTAGTAGTAGTAGTAGTAGTAGTAGTAGTAGTAGTAGTAGTAGTAGTAGTAGTAGAAGTAGTAGTAGTAGTAGTAGTAGTAGTAGTAGTAGTAGTAGTGGTAGTAGTAGTAGTAGAAGTAGTAGTAGTAGTAGTAGTAGTAGTAGTGGTAGTAGTAGTAGTAGTAGTAGTAGTAGTAGTAGTAGTAGTAGTAGTAGTAGTAGTAGTAGTAGTAGTAGTAGTAGTAGTAGTAGCAGTAGTAGTAGTAGTAATAGAGTAGTAGTAGTAGTAGGTGGTGGTGGTGGTAGCAAAAGAAATAGTAGTAGTAGTAGTAGTAGTAGTAGTAGTAGTAGTAGTAGTAGTAGTAGTAGTAGTAGTAGTAGTAGTAGTAGTAGTAGTAGTAGTAGAAGTAGTACTAGTAGTAGTAGAAGTAGTAGTAGTAGTAGAAGTAGTAGTAGTAGTAGTTGTAGTAGTAGTAGTAGTAGAAGTAGTAGTAGTAGTAGTAGTAGTAGTAGTAGTAGTAGTAGTAGTAGTAGTAGTAGTAGTAGTAGTAGTAGTAGTAGTAGAGTAGTAGTAGAAGTAGTAGTAGTTGTAGTAGTAGTAGTAGAAGTAGTAGTAGTAGTAGTAGTAGTAGTAGTAGTAGTAGTAGAAGTAGTAGTAGTAGTAGTAGTAGTAGTAGCAGTAGTAGTAGTAGTAATAGAGTAGTAGTAGTAGTAGGTGGTGGTGGTGGTAGCAAAAGTAATAGTAGTAGTAGTAGTAGTAGTAGTAGTAGTAGTAGTAGTAGTAGTAGTATTAGTAGTAGTAGTAGCAGTAAAAGTAGTAGTAGTAGTAGTAGTAGTAGTAGTAGTAGTAGTAGTAGTAGTAGTAGTAGTAGTAGTAGTAGTAGTAGTAGTAGAAGTAGTAGTAGTAGTAGTAGTAGTAGTAGTAGTAGCAGCAGCAGCAGCAGCAGCAGCAGCAGTAGTAGCAGTAGTAGTAGTAGTAGTAGAAGTAGTAGTAGTAGTAGTAGTAGTAGTAGTAGTAGTAGTAGTAGTAGTAGTATGCATTACAAAAATGCAGTTAGCCTTACATTTGGTAAAATTTAAATATATTACAAGGGACTCATATCTGTAACAATAAATTTAAACTTATTGCATTTGTTTCCCCTGTAGTGTATTACCTCCCCTGTCCTGCTTATATTTATATTAATCAACAAAATTAAACATAAACACAATATTTAATATACAAAATATACAAAAAATCTCATATTCTGATAATATTTTTACTGATCCACTGTATTTTACTAAAAGGATGATGTTTCATTGGACTGATAATTATAGATTCAGGATTACAGACCTGTTGCTTCAGTAATATTGTTCAGAGTGTGCCCTGTTGGCCGCGTATGCATTCTAAACTTATCATTCAAACAAGGGACAAAATTGTCACAAAACCAGGTTTTCATTGTGAAAAAAAAATCTGATAAAGGGAGACAACTCAAACTGAACTTTTGAAATGAACAAACAAAATTAACCCCCTTTGTAAGTTTGTTTTAAAATAAATCTATTTTTAGTCGTGGCGACCTTGACATTGGAGATATTGACGTGATTCTTTCGTGCGACACACCGTCCCATGATGGTGAACAAATGTGCCAAATGATTTTAAAATCTCATAATGAATGACATAGTTATAGCCCAGACAAGCTCATTTATGGCTATTTTTTACCTTTGAACTCAAAGTGTGACCTTGACCTTGGAGATATTGACGTAATTTTTTCGCGCGACACACCGTCTAATGATGGTTAACTAATGTGCCAAATGATTTTAAAATCTCACAATGAACGACAAAGTTATGGCCCGGACAAGCTTGTTCCGCCCGCCCGCCAGCCAGCCAGCCCGCCCGCATTCGCCAATCTAATAACCAGTTTTTTCCTTCGGAAAACCTGGTTAAAAAACATTTTACTATTTCGAGTCACCGTGACCTTGACCTTTGACCTAGTGACCTCAAAATCAATAGGGGTCATCTGCTAGTCATGATCAATGTACCTATGAAGTTTCATGATCCTAGGCACAAGCGTTCTTGAGTTATCGTCTGACAACCACCTGGTGGACGGACAGACCGACAGACCGACCGACAGACCGACATGAGCAAAGCAATATACCCCCTCTTCTTCGAAGGGGGGCATAAAAATATTTTTATGACTAATTGCAACAAATGTGGGCTGGCTGGGATTCAAGCCCCAGATTAGACCAATTGTTTAAAAAATAATGTTTGTAAAAGAAATGTAAAAGGTAATCTTTAAAATTTGTTTTTGTTTGGTAATTTGAAGGCAATTGATACCAATAACTCAACCGGTACTAACTATGTCATTATATAATGTGATTGAATGTGAACAGCAGCCTGCTACATCAAAGGCTGTGTACCACTCTTAAGCCGATTCCTCTCTTTATAGAGAAATGGATTAGCCTGTGCACATCCTGCTTGCCAAAAGACTGTTAGCTAGATTGTTCTAGAGTTTTCTTAAGCTAAGAACTACATCTGGATGGTGGGTGGTACGCATGATGTCAGGGGAACTGCAGTTAATTGCGTTATAATTAAAATATTCCAGTTGGTCCATTTTTTTTTAATACTTCTTAAAATTGTGAATACACTTAGCCATTTTTTAAATACTTCTTAAAATTGTGAATACACTTAGCCATTTTGCAACTTGATGATAAAGCCTGTCGAACAAGTTTGAGAGTACCTCATTTTGAGCCCTGGGGTAAAACAGTAAGAATGCATTTTCGAATGATAGATCAACACTTACTTTCTTCTCTCTGCGTCTTGTGGGTCGGTTCCAGGCAATGTGATTGTGATAGTGGTTGGAGAGCTAACATCATACCGGCGCTGGGGCTTCTTGCAGATTTTTACCTGTGAACAAATATTTAGAAGATAGGTACTGAGTATGTTCTAGGGCAATATATTGTACATGAATTAAAGGGGCCTTTTCACAGATTTTGGCATTTTTTAACTTATTCATTAAATGCTTTATATTGATAAATGTAAACATTGGATCGTAAAAGCTCCAGTAAAAAATCAAGAATAAAATTTAAAAAAAGGAAAAGAACATTGCCCGGAGCAGGTTTCGAACCAGTGACCCCTGGAGTCCTGCCAGAGTCCTGAAGTAAAAACGCTTTAGCCTACTGAGCTATTCCGCCGAGTACACATACTTGACGTATTTTATACCTTATATAAGCAATCTTCGTAGTTTCACAAAATTTAACGACAAAAACAAAACTCTCCAAATTATTCAATCGTTTCGCGTTGCAACGCTTTATAATTTTTAGGTTTTAAAATCGTCAAAAGATGCATATAATGGCTATATTAGACTATGGTAAATGTTCAGTATTACTGTTTCCTCACAAATATCATAACTAAAACGAAAATTTGCGAATCTGAAACAACTTTTTTCAATTTTGTCAATTTACCAAAGCGTGAAAAGATCCCTTTAACAGGTGTTAAAAAATATATATATTTTCCAAGCGGCAATGCTATGGCTTTTTGCAGATTTGATTATTTCCAATAATAAATTAATCAATAAGTATTATTATAAAGTGTTCATGAAAATTTGTTAAGCACCATTTTTTATGACTAGGTCGGGACGTGACCATAAATAATTTAAACACTGAGTACACCATTAAGATTTGGTTTGCAGCGCAATAAAGAGTAGCCCCCCAAACAAACAAATCTTGCAAATTCCTATTATAATTTTTTTAATCCAGTTATCTGAAAGTTAAAGTAGTCAAAAAGGATTTCGAAAAGATTCAGTCCATGAAAACCTTTATGTATGCGCTAATTTTCCCATTTTGATTGTTACTGGTGCAATTCCCAAAGAAGTGAGGAAAAATGCTTTAAGGAAAATACAGCTTACCTTAACAAAGAATGAAAACACTGTGTTTGCCAATATGTTCACCACTGGCTGAAATTTGCTGGGAAAGAAACTGAAAAAGACAGGAAAATCTAAATATTTATATTATGAAAATTTCTGGTAAATGTTTTTGAAAATTTATGCTTATTAACAATGTATGCAAATAAAGCCAAATATTGAAACTACATTAATATTAAATGATTTGTATTTACTCAAGTCATTGTATTTATTGTTGATATCTTAATAATGATTATGCAATATTCTGGATTATACAAGTATAACATGATGTGACTAGTACAACCCATCCATGCCCTAAGAAAGATTGCTTTACTTTAGGACAAAGTGGATTCACTTATAAGCTTGCCAAAATATATGACTGTTTGAAGTGACAATATTCACCACTTATCGAAGATCATGATAACGGATGTAAAATGCAAAAAACATGTATTTGGTATTGAAGCTACACATTTTAAGGGAGAAACAATTTTTTGTACAGTTAGAGGCCTTGAAGGGCTAATATTTCTTGTACTTTGGTAGCACAGTTAAAGAATTATTAGCACAGGACCAAGTAAACATAATAATTTTAAAAACTTATTATTACAAAACAATATCTGAAAATATTATAAAATTGGTTTAATGACTCAATGCATTATGCCTTTTTATGAAACTGAATCTTAGTGCTTTTAATAAATAAACTGATAAACTGCTGTTTCAAACCTTTTAAAAAATAATGCTACCGAAACAGACAACATAATTTTGAAATTCACTTGGTAGTTGCCAAGACATAAATCAACTTGGCCAAAGAAAATTGGCAACCATGTAATTATATTGCTGATGTTTGTTTGACAATATTTTAAAGACTTTAATAACTAAAACTGGTCTTTCCCTAATCTATGTCAATTATCTTCAAAACTATTTCAATGACCCTCCCAATCTTCTCATTATTTTTTCTTAAACTTCAAGCCAAAATCAAAATGCTTTCATAGAAAAAGATTTTTATCCCCACGCTATTTGAAAAAAAGGTGGGGATATTGTGGTTATCTCCGCCGTCCGTCCGTCCGTCCGTCTGTCCGTCCGTCCGTCCGTCCTGGCCACTATCTCCTCCTACACTAAAAGCACTAGAACCTTGAAACTTACACACATGGTAGCTGAGCATATGTGCGACCCTGCACTATTTGGAATTTTGATCTGACCCCTGGGTCAAAAGTTATAGCGGTTGGGGTGGGGCCGCGTCAGAAATTATCACTCATTTTTTTAGGTTATTTTACATTTACTTCTTTATTTCTACACCGATTCACTTCAAATTGATACTGGACCTCTCTTATGACAATACGGTCAATCTCAACCATGCATGGCCCCATTCCCAACCCTGGGGCCCCCCGCCCACATAGGCCACACTCACCAAAAATTTCCATTTACTATCATTTTTTCATTTCTACACGGATTCACTTCAAATTGATACTGAACTTTTGTTATGACATTAGGGTCAATCTCAACTATGCATGGCCCCAATCCCAACCCTGGGGCGCCCGCCCACATAGGCCACACCCACCAAAAAATTCCCATTTACTATAATTTTTTCATTTCTACACGGATTCACTTCAAATTGATACTGAACTTCTCTTATGACATTAGGGTCAATCTCAACTATGCATGGCCCCATAACCAACCCTGGGGCCCCGCCCACATAGACCACACCCACCCAAAATTGCCTTTACTATAATTTCTTCATTTCTACACCAATTCACTTCAAATTGATATTGAACTTCTCTTATGACAATACAGTCAATCTCAACTATGCATGGCCCCATTACCAACCCTGGGGCGCCCCGCCCACATAGACCACACCCACCCAAAATTGCCTTTTACTATAATTTCTTCATTTCTACACCGATTCACTTCAAATTGATACTGAACCTCTCTTATGACAATACGGTCAATCTCAACTATGCATGGCCCCATTACCAACCCTGGGGCCCCGCCCACATAGACCACACCCGCCCGAAATTGCCTTTTACTATAATTTCTTCATTTCTACACCGATTCACTTCAAATTGATACTGAACTTCTCTTATGACAATACGGTCAATCTCAACTATGCATGGCACAATTACCAACCCCGGGGCGCCCTGCCCACATATGTCAGATCCACCCAAAATTGCCTTTTACTATAACTTCTTCATTTCTACACCAATTCACTTCTAATTGATGATGAACTTCTCTTATGACAATACGGTCAATCTCAGCTATGCATGGCCCCATTACCAACCCTGGGGCACACCTAGGTCAAACATTCGGCGTGGGGATACGCGTCGGCCTCTGCCGCGCCATTTCTAGTTTTTTAATAAATTTGAATTTCACATTTCTAACATTCAACCATGATTTCATTCCTTCAGTATTCCTTTTGCCATTTTGCAAATCGGGAAAGAAACATTCGATTTAAAAATTAGAAAGATGGTGTCATTTTGTCTAAAATTGGAATATTTAGCTGTGTTCTTTTGCATGCAACAACCATCACATTGACAGTGATTTAAAGTCTCTATAACGCTCAAAATCAACGAAAATTTCGTTAAGTATTTCGTAAAATAAAGTTAACACCTTCACAATCAGTGTTCTTTGTAGCAATAGCCAAAATGTCAACGCTAGATGTGGTATGATTACATAGATTTTTGTAGATACAAAATGCTCGTTTTTATTTCAGGGGTTTTTCAGCACTGTCTGCGCCTCCAGATAACGGAGGCACTCCCAAAGCAAACGGACCCGATCCCAAACCTAAATTATAAAAAAATCCCAATTCCCCCCCCCCAAAAAAAAAAAACAAATTTTAAGAATGAAGTGTCTGATAACTTGTGTAACTAACCAGTGTTTGTTTTGGTCAAAAATATCTGCTATTAGGTTTTGACTGTACAGTTCTTATCTCAGAGTGTAACTGTAACTGAAAAACAAAACTGCAGTACTTGAATAAACATTGAACATGCCCAATATTGCATCTGTTTATATAAAGAAGACAAAATAACAAATAAATTTAAATTTATTTGTTAAACCACTGAATTATTTACGCATGATAATATCACAATTTTTTCCCAAATGAGCCGTTTCATCAAAGCAAAATTTCCCAAAATGGCCAATTTTGTCGATAAAAAATTCCCAATTTGGTCAGACTCCTTTTCCCAAAATAGGCAGAAGAAACCCTGTATTTATTTGTGGCCAAAATTAAATCCCGCGAATATATCTTTTCATACGACACACGAACACATTGTTAGTTCAAAACAATAATAAAAACCAGCATTTTGTATCTACAAATATCTATTTTACCAGACCACATCTGGCGTTGAGATTTCGGCAATTGCCATAAGGAACACTGATTTTTAATTGGTTAAGTTTATTTTACGAACAATTGTACGAAATTTTCGTTGATTTTGAGTAGTAATGTTACTTTATACATTATATTTACTAAGGTTCCTTTCATTACGCTAACTAGGAAGATGAAATGTATTGGTAGATTTATAAAAAAAGATTTTTTAAAAACTTTTTAATGGGATTTGAGAACAATTATATTTTGATTAGTGTCTATGAATTTAATCCTAAACATGATATACATGCCACACATTTTCAGGTCCAAATCGGCACATTCCATTAAAAATGTCAGGACATTTGACCAATAAGCAGAACACCTAAAACGATCAATCATGCCATCTTTACTGTTGTCAGTTATCAGTATATGACATACAAAATTTCATAATTTCTGGCAAATATTGACAATAAATGTGTTTAAGAATTTAATTTGCACAGATGTTCTCCATTTTCCGGAAGTAAACAAACATGTGCACTATGGGGATCATCGGATGAATCCATAACGTGTAATGCAGGGCATGCCTATATTTGACTTCAATTTGGGACTGAAGCATGTGTAATCGTTCAGCGCGATGTGCATGCATCAAGCACTGTTTTTATTCAACCAATCATCAATTAACTCAAAATTGACATTGATGCAATATGTACAAATTATTTCTTAAAAAAGAACAGTCAAAAACGAAAGTAAATTTATGTGAAACATCAATGTGTATCAGTCAGCGCTCAATTTGTTTGATATACAAAACTGGTGTTTTGACAGGTTTTTTAGCCTCAGGTGGTATAATACACAGAATATATGTTATAGTACCTTTGAACCAGATTTGGGCCATGAAATACAAAAGCAGTCTGCTTTTAATTCACTACGATGCATCTATCACTAGCAATTAGCGACCACTATCATACAAACACCGTGGTGTGAATACCCGATAAAATCAATAATTTGCCGATAGATCGCTGATAAGGTGTCAAAAACAACACTGGATCACTAGTCTGGACTAGTAGATATGGTTTGTTAATAGGGAGCAATAAAGGGATAAGCGACGGTAATATAAGCCAGACACAGCTTGAATAGGGAATTTCATTGTAACCTTATAGAAGGTATGTCGTTTTATATGTATGTTGGGACATATTGTGTCACTCACATTGGGAAACCGGGACAAACACAGGGCTTAACACTAACTTTTTTTTCAACTAGCCCATTCCGGCTATTAAATGCAGAACCTACTAGCCCTGGCCAATCTTTCATGTGCCCTGACCAAATATTATCAAAACCTTTATATTTATCATTCAACTTGAATTTTCTTGTGCGTGGAGATGCACAATTATGATTCAATCAGTCTTACATGTATTAGCTTGCCTTACTTATGCTAATAAATTCAATATTTATCTACTTAAGACATCTATTTGTAATCTTCACGCCATTTCGGGAGAAATTTCCTTGTTTTTTACAATCATACTTTCTATTACTTTCCTCCTTCCATTTTCTTTTCTTATCCGAGGAACCCCCATCCCCACCCGTAAAGCCAAACTTAAACAACGACATGAATGTTACAATCTTTTTTACTTAGATTGCCGCGGTTGCCGTCTGACGACAAATGGTAAGTGAATCTTAGGTTTTGCAAAATAACGTGTTACGGTAATCGTTACAATTGTACAGGGTTAACTCTCAACTAAAAGCCGGGATCAACCATCAGTGCTCCAGCTAGGATTTGAAAAGGGCAGGGGGGCTTTTTTGTCAAAAGGGCACTTTCGACGCGCAGTATTTTGTCAAAAGGGCACTTTTGACGCGCAGTATTTTGTGAAAAGGGCACGTTCGAGCGCGCGGGTGTTTCTGGAATGCTTCTATTGCATGTTAATTTATATGTTATGAATAATTGTATTATTCCCATTATTATTAAACCATTCAAATATAATGTCTACAATGAGGATTAAACTAATTACAATGTAATAAGAGATTTATGAATTATCATAAGTAAAAAAAAAAAAAATATTTTTTTTTGGGGGGGGAGGGGGGGGGGCAGGGCGGAGGTTCGGGAGGGCAGGGCGCGGCGCCCTTCGATTAAGGCCTAGCTGGAGCACTGAACCATTAATATTAGTTTTGCTAATTGAATTGCGTTATAAAGATTGTCAAAACACTTCTAATCGATCAAAGAAATTAAAATTATTTAAAATTGGTAAATAACTAATAATTTTATAGTAACTTTGTGTTAACGTCGAGTTTTATACCTTCTTTGATCCCGGACGATCCCGGCTTTTTGTTTAAAATGTATTTTTATCGAGAAAACACGTCATTCGAGTAAAGCAATCAAAAACCGGATCTAGCGGAATTCTCTTTAAAAATAGGTACTGAAATGTTTTACCAGGAAAACCGCCGGGGATTTTCTGAATTGTCGGCCTCTTTTTTATTGCAATCAGGTCAGGCCTCGACACTAACGGTGGTCCGGGGACCCGAGGCCCCCAGATTATGGCGAGGACCACCAGTTCTTTCAAGCTGGGTGGTCCTCCGGGAACCCTAAATTTATAGAACCACTTTGTCTTGATTGACCTTTTGAATTTTTAAAAGTGCCTCCAATTTTTAAAGAGCGGCGTATAAAAAAAAATCGGTAAAATCTTATCCGAAAATGTACTGCGAATCGAAAGCACGCGACTGAGCATTAGCGACCAGAGTCTGTCAGTTGTAAATATTGATTTTCGACGATGTAAGCGACCTACAGTGTAGTTCTGGCTACCATAACTTTAAATGTCGCTTTTAATGATTTTGACTGGCGCGACTTTATAGTTATGGACCAACCCCATTAGGAAAGTCAACCAGAAATTCCCGAAAAGTTGACAGTTAACAAAGACCGGTCCAAAATTGCTTTTAAATGCAGTTGTTGGCCCAAATCAACCACTTGATTGGAAAGATTGACATTTTTCACATTTAAATGATATATTCTTTCACAAAATACTATCTTAAACATTAAAAATGTATCTATTCTGCTCTTACATATCGAGAAAAACAGCGATGTGACAGACTTTCTTGAAATGCGAATCTCCCGAGATTTCACGGTCATATGACGTTATTTCTATTTTTAGTAACAAACCATGTGCTCAAGTGTTTTCAAATTCAGAATGACTTTTCCCGTTATTTTAATTATTCTGGCTTATTTTGTAAACAAATTGTAGTGTCAATACAAAGTCAAAGTAAATATTATATAAAACTACATGATTCACAATGAAATCAGTCTTATAATCCACCAGACGTAAGTTGTTAATCACAAATAATAGATTTCAGAAAACGAAAGTAATGTTTACAATTTCAGCATAAAATGTCAAGGTCGATCCGAAAGTATCCAAATGAAAACTCGTCACCTGACAAAGCGACAATGGCGTCAAAATTGTGAATTTAAGAATGATGAGAGTTATTTTCATCTATTGTAAGATGCATTTGAAACATCTGAAGCTTAAAATATTCCTCGATGCAGTAATTTATATTCATTCACCAATATATGTAGAAATGTATCCAAGAAAATGAGCTTTCTTTGATTTATAGCGTGACATAAATATGTTACGACCACAGGTGGTTAGCGTGTGGCTATGATATTAATTAGTGAAAACATCATTTTGAATGATAAATAATCATATTATAACGAAAAATTAACTTTTCTGAAAAAAAATATTTCACTATCAAATATATATATAACAAGGTATGCAACTCAAAATCACCCCAAAACGGGGTGCATCGCTTTGAACAGCCATATCTTCATCAATTGTGCAGCGATTTTCACGATCTCGGTCTTATTCAACGCAGAAATGAATTTCCTTTCTGGAAATGTATATGTCTTGCAATATTTTTACAAATGCTGGGTCAACCTTTAAGAAATAACACAATACACAACACGCATGACCCAGTTGACAGTGATCATGCTGTCTTTAAGACTGAAATCTTCACGGAGTAAAGGGCAACTTCCCTACAAAGTTCATGTAGTTCGATACCATAATTCAATAAAACGTATGAAAAAACATTATTACCGTTCTTGTCGTTACATTCTGCATCAAGACTAACTGTCCAGCGCCGTTTGAAACCTTTGTTTACATACATTTCAACTAACTGACATTTTAAACATACGAGTGATTTCATTGGTCCAATGCGGAGGTGTGTCTTTACAACTGGAGATTTCATTCATAAAGAATACATGATCACTGTCAACTGGGTCATGCGTGTTGTGTATCGTGTTATTTCTTAAAATTTGACCCAGCATTTGTAAAAATATTGCAAGACATATACATTTCCAGAAAGGAAATTCATTTCTGCGTTGAATAAGACCGAGATCGTGAAAATCGCTGCACAATTGATGAAGATATGGCTGTTCAAAGCGATGCACCCCGTTTTGGGGTGATTTTGAGTTGCATACCTTGTTATATATATATTTGATAGTGAAATATTTTTTTTCAGAAAAGTTAATTTTTCGTTATAATATGATTATTTATCATTCAAAATGATGTTTTCACTAATTAATATCATAGCCACACGCTAACCACCTGTGGTTACGACTCTAGTTGACTTTCGATACGGGGTTAGCTTCAGCGTACAGGTCTGTCAATACTATATAAACTGTACGCTGAAGTTTCTTTAGCTACCTACAGTGCAGAGAGTAAATTGAAATCACTGAAGCGTGTAAGTGATACAAACGGTGTTTTTACTGCTATTGTCAAGTTTTATGGGGGTTATTATCGGATTATTAATGGCTCCTTTATGATATTGAGCCCCCCAAAAAGTAACATTGGGACAAACTGTCACGACGATCAGTAATTATTATAATTATTAGGGCCGCTATTTTTTTAATCAAAAACATAGGCAAAAGCATTTAATTTCTCCACAAAAACACATGCCGGTATACACTTTTTTTCTACAGGTATTTGTGAGCATTTCTGTTTAATAGTTCCATTATTATAAAGACCTTGGAAGGATATAATTTGATTAAGATACCAACAATTTCTGAAATAAAAAGTATATCGTTCACTTGGTGTACTATATTTCGGATATGTTAAAATTCGGACATTTAAAGAAAATGACATGTATGTGTTTGTTTGTTGTTGATAGTTTGTAAAAAAAAATGATTTATGTTATTTCAGGCAACTAGAATAGATGGTGGTAATTATTTGGGCCTTTCTGTCAGGAAATAGGTGTTCACAACTATAATTTAATTGATCCTGGAAATCATCCACCACTAACCGAAAACATTTTAACAACAGAAGCTGATGTATGACATGTCCAAATGACCATATATAACTGTTTAACAAATTAAGTGAGATGATTTATTTTCTGATGTTTTATATTTCTTTTTCCCTTTCAAATGATGTAAATTGGTGTGATTCTATGTTTAAATAATTAATTTTGAAACATTTAGGCAGCATACTGTTTAATACATTGAAATTAACATTGTTATATTATTTTGGTTATCTGTGTTGTTTATCAAGTTGAAAAAATGGTATTTATATACAAATAAAGCTTATTAAGACTTATGAAGGTATGACTTATGAAGGTACTTATTGTTTTTTATGTAATAATATACTTTTTAAAGTGATAATATAGGCAATGGCATTAATGTAGTAATGTTTCTTTAAATGATTGTTCTTATTCATAAGGTTGGAATAATCGACAGTTTTCACGGCGCGAAAAAGTTGCAACAAGTTTTGTTGAGCCAGTGAAACCCCTGAATGCGCGTAATTACCTTTTATTTCTTAAAAGTTTATAATAAGAACTTCCGAAACGCTAAGTTCTGGCGGCGAAGGGCAATGCTGAAGATGATAATGCTGAAGATGATTATGACAAGGATGACGATGCTGATGATATTGATGAAATACATGATATCAAAAGTTTACAAGACAAGGTTATGAGCTTTTAATGGGTCTGCTTTAAATGGCAACAGAATTGAATATAGGAAATAAAAATGTGTACTAGTATGCTTCTTGTACTTATTTGCCCTTACGCCGAGAGTAGCTGTGTGTTGAAACAAGAGAACTCCCTAGTTTGAGTGAGGGCCACCAAAAGTTGAAAGTAGGGTTCCCTCCGGGTACCCTGTCAAAAAAGTTAGTGTCAAGGCCTGCAGGTGGTTCCAAATATATTTCGAGATACAATCTGTTTGTTGTCTCCAACTTCACTCTGGGATTTAATTGTCATCTGATCATACTTTATTAAGATTTCTGCATCTTTGGAAAGCTTATTTAATCACAGTTTATTGATATAGAACACATAATCCCGCCCAAAATACACACAACCGGTCGGGCATGTTCCTGGGACATTGGCTAGCTCGGACCTAGGTACAGGCAGTGAATGTCGTTCGGACGTGGCTTAGTGTTAAGCCCTGAAACACCCCGAAAGCGGGACTGTCCCCCCAAGATCGGGACGTATTGCATGTATACATGATATACATCTGCTGTGTTACCCTTTTTTTGTCTGAGTAATTTCTTTTTTAGACTTGGAATTGGCAAAATTTTGTCCCCAAAATTGACCCCCCCAAAAAACAGTACCTTGCAAAGCTGAAGTTATCCGCCATATCTCCTCTGTTCCCATTGGAATGTTTCTGGTAAAATCTAAGGTAAATCCAGCTGATAAGCACTCCCCATGTGAACATGATGGGATAAGGTCCATCCAAGGCCCCAAGCAGTCTCAAGGTTATCACCACAGAAACGAGTATCAATGGAATGTGAGTATTTCTCAGTTTACCAAAAGGCGAAGTGACAAGCACGTGATCTGGCATGACTTGCTTAACTGCAACTGAAAATCCAGCAATGTAGCCAGCTAGTCCATGGATGTATGTCTCAAATAGATAATCTTCGTTTTTCGTAGCAAAGTAAATAAACAGGTATGTAAAAGATGTTGTTATGGCAACTAATAGATTTGTGATTACAAAGAATAGCAACATGTCCATGGCGCCCCAGAGTGGTTCAAGAAGTTTTCCGCACAAGATAACCACCAAGACGTCCGCTAAGACGTCCCAGATATGGAATTCGACGAAACTATGTGTCAAGTAGGTCCAAACCCAGAAGTTAGGTGGCAGCACATAGCCTGGTGTGACGGTTATGTATGGCGTTCCCTTAGGAATGAACGACAGGAAATAACCGAAAAACACTAAGACTGCGACGGTCTTGACCACGAGGCTGCTATTGCCGAAAGCAGCCGACATATTCTGTTTAAACACAGGAATATTCCTCTGAATCATGGAAGCTGCCATGTTGAATATTATGACAAGCTGTAGGTCAAACCGGTCAGAACATTAAACGGATGAGAACAAGACGGGCAACAAAAAAAGAACGACTGGTTCCCCTTTTCTTACACGACACGAAACATATGTTGCATAGTTTCGATAACAAGTTAACAATTTTGTAAAGTGCTTATGCAGGATTATTTCATATTTTCACGCGTCTACTAGCAAATTTAAAGCTAATAAGTATTCGGATTTCGGGTGCACATCTATTAAACTGACCACACATTTCACTGATAGTATGCGCATTTGACATAGCAAATGCCAACAACAAGAACATGATTATTTCATACCAATGTCTGTAGTTACATAGAATGTATTTATATAAATGCAATTAACTTAAGTGCATTGATTGGACGTTTCATCGTGCCCTGTTTTTGATCCCACACACCGTTTTCTAGGCTGGTCGATTACCAAATGGTGACTATATGCTAAATATAATTCAATGTGATCACGCAATAAATCATTGTCGCAGGCATGCAACTGGAACATAGCTCCAAGTTCAATATCATCATGTCAAATGCGGGTTCTGATTAACTGGAGGCAAACAGCCGTCCCACCCAACTACTCCGTCAAACCTTTGCCTTTGCTTGCATGCTGTATATAGGATAACATGTAAAGAAGTAACACATATATAGATCTTGTGTAAAACAAGTAAGTGAGGCGCACATATGCTTCCAACTTTTTCTAAACCAATTTACGTAAATTTACCAATGATCTGACAGATTTAAGCCATTTCAGTGCCATTTAATAAATTGGTAAGCACGCATTCACAGTGGGTATTTTGGGACAATACGTGTTATCAAAACTGATCGCATTTTAAGGAATCCTTACATAGTTTTGTAAATTATTATCACAATTTATTAACTTGACCACAATATTGGTAAAAAAAAAATAGAAACATACATACACGAAAGCATTCGAGTAGATGAGTCGGCATTGATGCAATAATTCTGCGTTTGTCAACATTCTACAACAACTACGTTTGGTGCGGCGAATGACATTCGGTGCTATTTTTGATGAAAAACGAACGATTTCCTTATTATCAACGTATTGCTTCAGAAAGAATAGATGCTGATGACCACACATATTTACTAAAAGAAGCGTGCATATATCGCATTTATTATGCTTCATTTAGCCACCGAGTTTATTTGCATTTTTTTTTCAACACAAAATCAATAAAGTGTCTATGACTTTTGTCAGATTAATTATAATAACATCTAATTCTGAACCGAGCCTCAAAAATCAGTCGCCATGTATTTGTCTTATCGTGCACTACGTTAACTACACCAGTTAGTATCATACGATCTACCCTTTGTTTGTGATTGTTTTGCTGAGATTGTTGTTTTTTAGTTGACTTACATACTCAAGAACAAATGTTGTCAACAGTAGCGCAGCATCGGATTTGTGGTTTATGGTTTAATCATAAAATTGCACCGAAAATTTATGGGTCGCACGTTCAATACCGTCCAACCCTAATTTACTTAGTCATTCAAAAGATATTTTAAGGTAGTACTACTGAAATGTGCAATATTCCAAAACCCAATAAAAGTATTATTTACATAAACTTCATACCATATGTGGTCTTATTACAAATTTTTAGGGTGGCTTTCCATGCAAAAAAAAAATTCGTGATTTTTTCTGTATGATGACCCATTATTTATATTTTCTTCTAAATTAAGTTACCCCTGGGGATAAATAAATTCAATAAACTCATATTTTTTAGCATTTTTTGTTAATAATGTAAGAATATTTAGTACAGGATATGATTGTAAATGATAAATTAATATAATACAAGACCATTGAGTGATAACAATAATGAAAAAAATCTTACTTGTTATGAACGGTCCTTCAAAACCACAAATTCGACCCGTGTATGCAAAAATCACCCATACAAAATTTTCTTCTTTTTTTTTCAAGTTGTATGTTATTTCTTTGGAATTTAAGCATTTATATTTTAGCAGAGACATGTGGTCAGCTTAAATCAAAGTAAAAAAAAAAGCAATTTGCCCGTGTGTATTTTTAACAATTCAATAAATTCTAATAGGACTGTAAGAAATATTGTTCAAGAAATTCAAAACCACATAATGGCAAATGGTCAAATATGCAAAATAAACAGAGTCTTTTATCAATTCATTTAACACCTTCAATGTTCTTACTCTCTTTATACATATATTTAACACATTATGCAGTTATGATAAATCTGCTAATGTAGGGATCGCGTTGGTGAGGTGGGGGTGGAGGCATGAGTAGGTTTGAAAAGTGATTTTTTTTACAAAGTTGTATACTAAGTATTTTTCTCTGTTAACCAAGATCTATAACATTGTTAGATTTAAATTCAAATGACCACCTACCTAACAAGTATGTATTCATTTAATAACAATGTACAAACAAAAATATTAATGCAAAATTTCATAAAGAAACTAAATAAGCGTATACTTATAAGTTCCTTTGACATGGACAGGGCTTTCCACACTATATCCTGCAGTTGGTTACAAATACTCAAGCATATTGGTGATACTTGGCATGCACCTAAAAGGCAATGTAGGGTATAAGTACAACCCTTCATTTTTCACCTTATGTGTTTGATCAGGTCACTGTTACTAAAAATAGAAACACAAAATAACACACAACGGATCCTTCGATAACTCAAAAAGTACGAAGGGTGCTTTGATGAAATTTTGTGCACTAATAAAGGGCATTATGGAGATTATGCAGTACCATATTCCTTACCTTAGTTAAAATCACTGTAACTAAAAAATAAATAAAGAAATGCACACAATCTGACTCCTGTAATTACTGAAAAACTACTGAAGGTACTGAAATAAGCATCTAATCTCGATGTTTACAGTAAAGAGAGCATAGACAAAGACGATAATATAATGATAATAATGCCCGTAATTTACATCTTTGAACTAAATGTCTATATAATTGATTACCCTATGTGTATTTTATATAAACGTTCTGATCATATATATATGTGACCTTACCTGTTTCAAGTTTTGCGTTGACAACAAAGCATGGTATTCCACTTTTCCAGGTCCAGTTTTCCCATTGTTTTTGAATGTGCGGGTTTTACCATAAGCTGCAGTGTTTACTAACTGGCAGTCAATGTTACTACACTCTACGTACAGATTTTTTTTGCTTCTTCTTTTTTACTCGTTAACCGTCTTTTCGGTTACGATTCACGATTGTTGTTTTTTTATGTTGTCGCAAAAATATATAACTTTCTACTTCATACATACACTCTTTTAATAAATATTTCGGCCAACGGCCTTCTTCAGTAAACGACAATAATAAAGTAATATTTATATTTACTTTATTATTGTCAACAGAAGAAAACGCTATGTAAAGTTGTCTTGATAATCGTTTACTGAAGAAGGCCGTTGGCCGAAATATTTATTAAAAGAGTGAATGTATGAAGTTTTAATAATTTCCTCCCTCTGGAGATCCAATACATAGAGTTTATAACTTTCTGTTCATTTTTTACACAATTTTAAAAGAAAAAAATATTTTGACGTCTTAATATATTGTAATATGCATATCAGCGATACAATCTTTGATGGAATTATAAAAAACGTGTTTTATTTAAGATTTATACTTTGTAAATAATAAACAAAACGGACATCTCACGGCTTCAGTTACGATATTTATCGACATTAGCCGATGTCAACCGATCTTACAAAAAACGCGGGAAATTATTACAGTTGTACTACCTTAAAACGAACTATAGATTACATGGATGATGGTCATATGGGATCAGTCACAGTGTTCGCAATACACATTTACTTCTAGAAAACACAGTTGCCTAGTTTACCGCTGCTTTCGAGAGTATTTCTAAAATGCCGATTAATTACATTGATATCACAATAGAATTTTTACAGCATATCGACTAAAGTTTGACACTATAGATATTGCTTGAATATGAAATGAAGTGAGACCCCTTTTCCTGCGATGATTATGCCGAGCGAAACGTGTTTGGCAATACAATTGCATAACTTAACTTTTTACGGGAATGTAAACTTCCAGCAATGTTATCTTATCGATCAATGATTTTTACATACTTTATGTGATTAATATTTTAGTTTAAAGTGATATTATGTGCATCTAACAGTTTATAGCTGTCAATCGCAACCGTTGTTTATTTTTGGTGTTTTCACTTCATTTACACTTTTATCACATGCTATACCCCTTTTCCCATGTAATACAACCATAACATATTATTTTATATTACACATGTTTAATACAACATTTTAAAGCGTTTTCATTGGCTTAGTTTTCGTTTATTGACCAATCGCATTTTGTTATTTTGCTGAAATGACGTTGTGCACAACCTCAAAATGACGTCACGAAATGTAAACACATTCGGGATTTATCATTATGTTTGCGTAAATATTTATTTAATTTGCTCATTTAAAAGCAAGTGATAAAAAAGATCTGACACTCGTTGTCATATCATACCATATTTTATTAAACTCGTCCAGGAAATTCGTTAATAAGCTCGCCAAAGGCTCGCTTACTGACAAAATTCCTGAACTCATTTAATAAAATAAGGTATGATATGACAAATCGTGCCAGATCCTATATATATTTGTTAATGCAGCATCATCATACTAAAACAATATCCCGGCAAGAGAAAAAATAATGCATTTGAATATCAACCGTACTTTCGTTTGACAACTGATCATGCATGTACCATGTGATACTTAATTTAGTTTTAGTGCAGATTCGTTCATACGACACACAGACACAATTTTATTTTAAGGATCATTTCGGCCTACAGGACTGGGTGGGTCACGTAAGAATATCGAATATAAAATAAAAAAAATTATAAACAACTTGTAGCAAGATGAGTTGCAGATATTTGGTCAGTAGCCACATTTTAACTAACTCTTTTGACCTGTTAAAGTAACATTACTACTCAAAATCAACGAAAATTTCGTAATTTGTTCGTAAAATAAGCTTAACCAATTAAAAATCAGTGTTCCTTATAGCAATAGCCAAAATTTCAACGCTAGATGTGGTATGATTACATAGATTTTTGTAGAAACAAAATGCTCGTTTTTATTTATTTGTGGCCACAATTAATTCCCGCAAATATATCTATTCATACGACACACGAACACCAATTTAGTGCTCATGTGTCGTATGAATAGATATGCAAAACAATAATAAAAACGAGCATTTTGTATCCACAAACATCTATTTTACCAGACCACATCGGGCGTTGAAATTTCGGCAATTGCCATAAGGAACACTGATTTTTAATTGGTTAAGCTTATTTTACGAACAAATTACGAAATTTTCGTTGATTTTGAGTAGTAATGTTACTTTAATTCTTTAAAACCGTTGAAATCCACCTTAAAGTTTATTCTATTCGTCTTGTTTTTAGTTGAATACTCAATTAACCTACTTGTAATGGTCACGATACAAATTTTTAATTATTTGAATTATCGTTATATAATATATTCAAATCTACCCTTGCACTTGCGTACGGCAATACATTGGTCAAGTCATGTCAATAATTCTAAATAACACCATTGATATGCCGCTTTAAATATATTCTATTCATCTTGTTGTGTTTTTGTTTTTGATGCCGTAAAATTTTATTTTTCGTGATCTTTCAACACATAATTTGTATTTTCACTTAATTTTAAATCGAATTTTGAATTGGCACACAGAAATAAATTGGTCGAGTCATTTTAAAATTACAATTAATACAGTTGGTATGCCACTTAAAATGTATCATTTACATCTTGGTTTTTGCACTGGCATACAGTATACATGTACTAATATGTGTTTGAATTGTACCATGTACATGTTTACCATTATGTTTTTTTATATTGCATTTTATTACATGCAGTTTTTACTGTAGTTGTGAACAAACGACCATGGTAACCTATTTGTTTTCTTTTTGTTTTAAGTTTAACCTCATAAAACATTTGAGTTAATGTTGGCAAATTCCAGGTATGGTAAGTCATTAAAAAATAAAAATGACTTATAAGCATTTTTAAACTCCGCCAAGGACGGTCCAAAGCCCGCGCTGAAAAAAAGGTGGGTTGGGCGTAGGGCTAGCTACCATACCCCGTTGAAACCTTATTGCTACAGAAACGTCAGAATAACAACAGACATCATTGGCCTGTGAAAAAGTGGACCTCCAGGCGGAGGACGTATGACGCCGGACGGTGAAACCCAGTGTCAACTTGAAGCCATCAGGCCGACGACCATCATCTCCACAAATACAACAACCGCCATCGGTACATGGAATGTCCGAACCATGTACGAGTCCGGGAAGATAGCGCAAGTGGCCACAGAGACGAGGATATTCAACCTCACCATCCTAGGGATAAGCGAATCAAGATGTACTGGCTCTGGGCAGAAGCAACTGACTTCCGGTGAGTTACTGTTGTTCTCGGGGCATGAGCAGGAGGATGCAGCACACACCCAGGGAGTAGCCATGATGCTTGCTAAGTCGGCACAAAGAGCGCTCATCTGATGGGAGGCACACGGACCATGGATCATGACGGCCTATTTTCTTACCAAGAAGAAGATCAATGTGGGCATAATCAAGTGCTACGCCCCGACGAACGACAGTAAAGAGGATGAGAATGACAACTTTTTCAATTGACTGTAAACCATCATACAAGACAGACCAAAGAGAAACCTCATCATTCTAATGGGTGACTTCAACGCCAAAATCGGCAATGGCAACCGATGATATGTGGAGATCATGGGAAAGAAAGGGTTAGGCGAGATGAACGACAACGGGGAGAGATTTGCCAACCTGTGCGCCACAAGTAACCTGGTCATCGGAGGAAGTGTTATCCATCACAGAAGGATACACAAGGCAACTTGGGTGTCACCAGACCTGCCAACAGAGAACCAGATTGAGCACCTGTACATCGCAAAGGAGTTTCGTCGCTCTATTCAGGATGTACGTGTAAAGCGTGGAGCAGACGTGTCTTCCATTCGTCCATACCATTATCTCCTTGTCGCCCGATTGAAAATGAAGCTGAAGAAGAGTTGGGCAGAGGGACCCGGCCAACGGTACAACACTGCTACAGTAACACTGAAAGACACCACTACGCAAGAAGAGTTCAAGGCCGATCTCTCCAACAAGTTGCAGGTCCTAGAGGAGCTGCTTGAAGAAGAGACGATAGAGCAGAAGTGAAAAAACGTGAATGAAACAGTGACTCCGACATGAAAAGAAGTGCTGGGCTCCAAGTCTTACAACCAAAACGAGTGGATATCAGCAGAGACGCTTCAGAAAGTGGCGACAAGACGAGAAAAGAAAGCAAGTGTCAACAACAGCAGAACACGAGCCACAAAAGTTAAAGCACAAGAAAAGTACACCGAAGAAAATAGAAGCGTCAAGTAAAGTACTAGAGCAGACAAGAGGCACTACCTAGAGAAGCTTGCAACAGAGGCGGAGAAGGCAGCCTATCAGAACAGAACTAAAGATCTGTACTCCATCACCAAGAGATTAGCAGGAAAGTTTTCCAAGCTAGAGAGGCCAGTAAGAGACAAAAATGGAGGAGTAATAACAGATGACGAAGGGCAGAAGAAGAAGTGGATTGAGCACTTCCAGGACTACTCAACAGACCAGCTCCTGCAAACCCACCGGAGATTCCGCCTCTATAAGCGGTCTGCCAATCCAGTGCTGCACTCCCACAAAGGAAGATCAGCAGCGACATCAAGCAATTAAAGAACGGCATATCTGCAGGACCTGACAGCATACATGCAGAAGCGTTTAAGGCTGACGTGGGGACCAGTGTGGAGCTACTACTCCCGCTCGTCAGCAAGATATGGGAAGAAGAAGAAATTCCATTATAGTGGAAAGAGGGTAACCTCATCAAACTTCACAAGAAAGGCGACCTCAGTTCCTGTTCAAACTATCGAGGAATCACAATGTTGTCCGTTTCAGGAAAGGTGTTAAATCGCATCCTGCTGAACCGAATGAAAGACACAGTAGACCCGCATCTACCATGACCATTAAGCAGGCTTTCAAAAGGAGAGATCATGCACATATCAGACTGCAACCATGCGCATCATTCTGGAACAATCCGTGGGGTGAAATTTTCCGTTGTATGTCAACTTCATTGACTATGAAAAGGCGTTCAACATAATTGACCGGGAGTCCTTCTGGAGACTTCTGAGACACTACGGAGTGCCAGGAAAGATCATCAACATCATCAGGAAGTCTTATGAAGGAATGACCTGCAGAATCGTTCATGGCAGGCAGCTCACAGACGCCTTTGAAGTGAAAACCGGAGTTAGGCAAGGCTGCTTACTCGAACCTTTCCTGTTCCTGCTTGTCATTTACTGGGTAATGAAGACATCGACGTAGCAGAGGCGGAATGGAATTCAGTGGACCCTCTAGAAACAGTTGGAAGTCCTCGACTTTGCCGATGATCTGGCTCTTCTCTCCCACACCCAACAACAGATGTAGGAAATGACAAACATGGTAGCCGACAATTAAGCTAGACTGGGCCGCACCATCAACAGAGGGAAGAGCAAGGTGTTCATGATGAACGCATCCAACAACACACCCATCACAGTCCAAGGCGTGGCGCTGGAGGAGATGGACAGCTTCACATATCTCGGCAGCATTCTAGCAACCAGGGAGGAACGGATGCAGATGTCAGAACCAGAAGCACGAGCAGCCTTCCATCAGCTAAAGAACATCTTGGGGTCTAGCGAAATCGGCATTCCCACCCTTCGCAAGCCTGCATCCAAAACGACGAGGCAGTTGGGGACAGCTGGAGATACTCGCCCAGAAAAGAGACGCCTGGAGGAAGCTGGTTGGCGGCCAGATGGGATCACATGCAAAGATGAGATGAGATGATATGCATTTTATTAATGTTCATATGTGAAATTATGTTGTTTTTCTTTAACAGTATATTTAAAAAATGAATCAGTCGATTCATGTTTAAAAAAAATCAATTTCTGTAAAAGTAAATCAGTATTAAATATATTGAAAGAAATAGAGGTTGTTATTAACAGTTTTTCTCGTTGTTTTACTCAATTTTTAATAAAAGCAACTGATTTGTGCATTGTTCGTATGATGAAATAGGCTTGTTGTTCAAGTGCGAATACAAAATTAACAACACTAGTGACCCGTGATTTTTATTTCATTTTTCTATCCACAACAGATTGTTGTAGCTTAATACCAAAATATATAAAATTACATAATTTTCATGAAAACTGCAGCCCACGTCCTTAAATCAAGACAAGCATCGTCGAAGCTTTTGATGTTTATGTATTTATTTTAATGTTTTGATAAGTTGTGCGGTGAGCTCTGAGGTCAAATTACACTAATGGATAGCTAGCCATGCTTGCTACTCCGCACATGTTGTCCTTGTTTCGCGCCATTTTGATATAGCCGTCATCTCCCCACGAAGAACCCCAACTGAAATCATAGCGCCGTTCAAGTGATAAGACTGTTAGCTAGACATTTATTTACGGAATAGGACTTGAAAAATGGATGCTGAAAACAGAGACGTTAAAAAAGAATTGGCATGTTTGTAGTGAGGTAATGTACACGCGAACACAAAGCTAAACATTGTACTGTTAATATTTTACCTGAATTATTGTATGGCCATGTGTAAAAGTATTTAGCTCAGTATGCATATATTTGTTGTTTGAAATGTTTATCTTGATGTTAAAGATTTAATATTCTTTAAAACATTGAATCTGTTGTTATTGCTGTCAAAGCAAGAGAAGAGGCAACACATCATTTTTAAACAAACGTTCACAAAAGTCTTTTGTTGTATATCTTGAAAAAAATATTCATATGAAGTTGTTTGTTTGAAACACATTTTTTAAACATTAAACCTATATATGTGTAGGGATATAATCACCTGTTCTTCACAATCCAGAAATCATCACCGTCGTCCGTACCATACCCTACCACCAGGACCCCATGGTTCAGACGTGTTGAGCTGCAGAAACCACTCTGATATACCCCGGTCCTATAGTACCGAAAATGCATGTCGTGTACGTCTATTCCAATGGATACTGGTCCTTTAACAGCTACAGCTCGCTGAAATAAGGATAGGTTAAATGAAATATGTAATATTTATGCGAGTCGGGTTCCGTCTTGAGTGTATGTCATTGCTATGTACACTTTCTTTCTAACAGCATTAAATTACGGAATTTTTTTGTAAAAAAAAATGTGCCAGAATTCAAATGTCGCAGGTTCGATTCACCGCTCAATCCTAACCTTCTAACTTTTCTTTCGCATGAGACGATACACCGAGAGTCAGTGTCCTTTAAACCGGGCACTAAAATCCAAAGTCGACTCTGGATTGGGTCATCTGTTGTAATTTTGCAATATTCCTCGTAATCAAACTCAAAAGTCACCCTTTGCGATGGCCATATGATAAATTCTCTAGTGCATTCGATACAATTATAAAACACACACTGGGGTTGGTACACGCGCGTATCAGCTAAGCGATCGGATTCAAATTCCACGCAAGGCAGAAGTGAGTTTGTTTGGTGGTCATATGTCCAGACAGCTGGGAGTAGGAATTATGTTTCCCCGACTGCACACGACCACATCAAAAATCGAATATATATTTCAATACAGCAAAAAATATGGAAATCGGAGTTTTAATTAAACATTCGTCCCAACTTGCATGAATTTTGTCACTCCATTAACTAGGAAGTCTTGGGCATACTCCTGATCCTTTGACGACGCAGCCTTATCCATGGAAGGACATTAAAAACATCGCAAAACGCACAAACTATTTTCATATAATGATTTTTTAATGAGCAATCGTCAACGATTTATATTTTCTCAAAAAGCAACAAAAAGGTAGGTATCATGCCACACCTGCAGTTCCAGTTCGCTGCCACGCGTGATGACGTGGTATGAATGCACAGTAGCCCCACGACCTTCCGTCTTGTATCTGCACTCCGAGACCTGGAATAAGGTCATCGAGATCAGGGTCAATTTTTTACCCTCACATCTACCTCCTCGTCCTCATGCTGTATCTCCTACGACCCACTCTACCCACCATTTACTCTTCAACATCTACTTAACATACACCATTTTCCAATTCGAAACACATGTTTTCGTTCAATATGAAAGAGATTCAGTTAAATAATATTTTTAAGTTTGGCCGTTTCTGAAAGATTTAAAATAAAAATGAACATTATTCCAACGGGTATAGAGGTACGGCTAGGCTGTAAATTTCGATACATTATATATGATTTTTTTAACATGGTAAATGCCGAGTTCAGTAGTTGAATAATCTCATGATAGTGTTAAATGTCAAGTGACATGAACGTCTGGTAACTCGTTGATCTTTTTTCTTCTGTGTATTGTGTCAACGTATTTAATCTGTGTCTCATTTTTTCTATAGGCAGTTGGACTTTTAGTCTTGTATTAAAATAATTATTTATCAGATCATTTTTAGTTATCAATATAATTTACTTAGTAAGAAACACGTGCTCACTTCAGCTTCATATGGGTAGCTCTCCTCAGTGTCTACACCTCCATTGTCTATGACGTAATTGAACGCCTTGTTCATCGTGCCACCGGTGCAACCGTTGTTGTCTGCAATGTTTTGTAATGGCCATGACATCTACCGGGTATATCGTGCACTTACTACATGCGATTGTAGTAAAACGTGACCCGTGGTTTTGACATGGTGACATGTTATGCATATATTGTGTATGTACTCAAGTTCGAATTTATGGATACCATTAAAGGTAATAATCCGATGATATCATTCCACGTTTTGGCAACGAACCGTTAAATGATAAAGTACATTTTATAAATAGTTTGATACATTTCGATAATATGGATTGCATAAGAGATTTTTAATTACAGAAAGAAGATGGCTCCTGGTTTTCCGTTTTGAAATTATGGAATAAAAGTCTTATTCATGCATTGAAATTTATCATCATCATCATCATCACCATCACCATCATCATCATGCTCTTTAGCTAAAATTACAAGCTCACCTGCAACACAATATAAAAACAATATTTTCAACAGATCATTTTTCGAATTCAGCAGCGATATCTTCAAAACTTTTATTTTGACGGAATTTTATTAAATCTTACAATAATTTGACGTCGACAGATTTTACTATAGCGCTATAAGGAAAAATGCACCACTACCTGCTGGTCATAATTTTAAACGGACCGTTAAGTCGGCCCGATTTCATGAGAAAAGAATGTTTTGAGCAAGTTTTATTTAAATTGTGCAAACATCTTGACAATAGTGAACAATAGCCGTATAATTATTGCAAATTCTGGCTGCGATGTTTTAATGGACCGGAAATATTGTCTCCATCGACCGAGAAGTAAATGAACACGTTGTGTGCACGTGGCATGAACTCAAATATGTAGAATTTTATTTCATTAAAACCAAAATCATGCTCACGGTATTTGTTGTTAGAAGAACAATCCACAATGTTTTGTTCGGATAGGGACACCAGTATTCCAGTTGACCGGAAATGTTGGCCTTCAAGTGATCCCATGGCGGAAAATGCGTAGCAACTACCACAGTGTTTCTGCGAAAGAAAATATGAATAAATCATGTATTGATGTAAATACCTTTAAGCCACATCAATAGTAATAAAAGAGAACGCATGTAAATTATTGCAATAACCTTTAAAGAAGCCTTAATTGGTCAGACAATAAGGTTTACAGTTTAAATGTATGATTTCCAAACATGGATTAAACCACTTGCTTGACTTAATCTCCTTATTTACATTTAAATTACGTAAATTCTAAAAATGGTTAGAAATGACTCCTGAACACTAATGTACTAACTAAATTGTCCTCCGGAAAGCAATCGCGTTTAGATAAATACTATATGTAAATTCGACGCAACATTATAATGAATACAATAATGTTTTAGAAAAACGCAATAGTGTACACATAGAACAAAAAAAACTAATTATTTAGTATCAGCACTACATTATGTGTGAACCTGGTTTTTGACAGGGGTCACATATCCTTTTGACCTCCAATCCACCTCACGTGGCAGGTAACTTAAATCATCTGATGAAGCCGATGACGACTGTTCGGTGTCTGTAGCCTCATCCAATGGCTCCATACGCAGTCCCAACATTGTAGATGCAAACTCATCCTCTGTCTGTAACATGACATACACTTAGCACAAACGATAGAGAGTAATCGTCTAAATATACCAATAACGTCAGCTCGTTGTCTGCGTTAATTAAAGGCTTTACAAGAAGATCAAACATGGTGGAAACAAACTCTTTTTCTGTTTGAAAAAAGGTGCACATTTTGAAACTACAATCGTGGGAAGACACCGCCGACGCCATCTCAGTATCTGCGTTAAACAAATCCTTGATATATAGTCCAAACATTTCGGATGCAAACTCTCTTTCTACAACATAACAAGTATTAAAAATCAAACAATTCAGATCGTCTGATGAAGCAGATAACATTTGCTAAGTGTTTGTTGCCTCTGAAAAGCTCGTCAGATAGTGAATGTTAATTTGTGTTCTATTTAGCGCATGACATGTTTTGTCCATTCGCTCTATACGCAGCCTGACCATGGTACATGGTGGATGAAGCAAATTCTTTTGTTTGAAATGTTATATGTATTTCAAAACGAAAAACTGAGATTGTCGTATGAAGATTAAGTCGTCTGCGTGATCAGGATGCTTGATAATCAGTCTCACAATATTAGTAACAAACTGGTTTCATGTTTGTTACACGACATATCTTCAAAGTCGGCATAAACACTTACCCATTTAGTCCTTTAATATTTATCAGACGTTAATACTTTGGAATTACCAATCGAAATGCTTATTTATTTCTCAAAATTCATCGACCACAAAAGCGAACACAAAGTAGTCTGAAATTAAAACATATATAAAAAAAGGTAAATATTTATCAAATGTGAATGCGATTTATTATACCGAATCCCGTTGTAACACCAAATTGAGTTATTGGGTCGAAACTTTCGTGTACGGTGTATTGGTTGAAAAATCTACAAGAGGTACGCAACTAGGCATGTTTTTATGAGTCGTGTTCTGAGAAAAGTGGTCATAATGCATGTGCGTAAAGTGTCGTCCCAGATTATACATGTGGCGACACTTTCCGCCTAAACTTGATTTTCGGTAAGGAGGGACTTCCTTGAAACGAAAAATACCATAAAAGCGGAAAGTGTCGTCCCTGATTAGCCTGTGCGGACTGCACAGACTAATCTGGGATGACTCTTAACGCGCAAGCATTAAGCACAGTTTTCTCAGAACGCGGCTCATATTATCTGTTAGCAGGATGACAAGGATATGAATCTAACTTATATGTTAAGCTATCTATTAATCTCATAAGCAAAACGATGTTTTACTCTTTGTTATTTATAATAGAATCCTGCACGAGTATTGGTGAATATGTCGTTTGTGGTTGAAATGAAAACTCTCTTGTTTATTTGAAAAGACGAGGAGCAAAGTACACCAATAATGTAATACAATTATAATACAATATGGGACGATTTGGAAAGTAAATAAACATTAAAACATTCATCCGAATTGATTTTAAACACCATTTATGTTCTAGATCAGTCTTATTACCAAGTCAGCAAAGTGGTTGGGCGCCACCCAAAACGACCTGCGACCTTTGTCGGCCTCCATGTTGTGATGTTCAATGAACTTCACCGTTGTCATCCAAATGGAGAATCTGAAATAATAAATGGCCCCATGAAGAAGGTAACTTAGTTATTGATCTTGTGATCTTGACAGTTGTAGACGAAGGTCCAACTATTTGGATTCTTCGCTGTGTTCCATCGTTATAGGGCATTAATTAATAAATACATGTTTATTTGATCATACTCGTGATACGCATGAAGCAATAACACATGTTAATAAAAAACAGTTTAAAAAACAGCAACAACATGTTAACAAACAAACACATGTATATTTTTATATTAAAAACAATATAGCAAATGTGCACGTTGTTGCTCATATGGATTCATTATAACAACCGAGAAAACCAACTATACATATTCATAGGACCTTTCTGTTCTTACAGAGTGTTCAGGGGAAGTAAATTACTATTGTCATCGTTTGGCATATCGAGCAACGTATTTATCCTTTCTAATTATCCCCCGCCATAGGCGGGGGGATATTGTTTTGGCGTTGTCCGTCCGTCCGTCCGTCCGTCCGTCCGTCCGTCCGGCACTTTTTATGTCCGGAGCCATATCTTGGAAGTGCTATGGCGGAATTCATTGAAACTTGGTATGAGTATATATATGGATAAGAGGATGATGCACGTCAAATGGCATTGTACACCATCTGTTAATAACGGAAATATAGCCCTTTGTATCTTGAAAAAATGCCTTTTTTTGTCCGGAGCCATATCTTGGAAGTGATTTGGCGGATTTCATTGAAACTTTGTATGAGAATATATATGGATCAGAGGATGATGCACGCTAAATAGCATTGTACACCATCGGACTATAACGGAGTAATCGCCCTTTGTATCTTGAATAAAATGCTTTTTTTGTGCCCGGAGCCATATCTTTGAAGTGCTTTGACGGATTTCATTGAAATTTGGTATGAGCATATATATGGATGATGCACGTTGGCGTTGTCCATCCGTTCAGAAAACTTTTGAGTCCAGAAGTATATTGGCGGGGATTCAACGAATTTGCTTGTTGTACCCAGTATATATGTTATCATACGCGTTATGCTGCTGATGATCAACTCTCTGCAGTAAAGAGACCGATGAAACATTTTGAATTCGTGACATTATGCCTTTAAACAAACTACAAATGGTATGTCTACCATACAACGGTCCCTTGGTGTAGTTATTAAAAACATTAACAGCGGTGTGTTTCTGTCCTTTGTAAACTGTTTTGGAAATAAAGTCTTGTTAAGGACTTGGGTACAATATGTTCAAACTTCTTAAACCTTCATTTCACGCTCACAATTTCACACCCACAATCATAAAAACAATACACCCACGCTACGGTCGAACGCAGAATTATAACTACAGAAAGCCCAAAGCTATTCCCAACAACGATCATAATACGATAACAGCCACAATCATCAATTCCGCCTTGCATGTGGTTTATCTGTAAATCTGAAGTACAGTGGTGAAGTATTAATGCGGATACTAATTCACGCGCATTGTATAGTATTTCCTAGTTCATGGTGTTAAGGCTTAGATACAATTTAGTTTTCAATATCCTTTTAAAATATATGTATCATTTATAAAAATGTATTGTAAATAATGAAGTAAACACAGAACTAGTGCAGATTCGGCTCATCGCTGCGAATTAAATGACAAACACAGAACTAGTACAGATTCGGCTTATCGCTGCGAATTAAATGACAAACACAGAACTAATACAGATTCGGCTCATCGCTGCGAATTAATTGACAAACACAGAACTAGTACAGATTCGGCTCATCGCTGCGAATTAAATGACAAACACAGAACTAGTACTGATTCGGCTCATCGCTGCGAATTACAAACACAGAACTAGTACAGATTCGGCTCATCGCTGCGAATTAAATGACAAACACAGAACTAGTACAGATTCGGCTCATCGCTGCGAATTAAATGACAGTCATAGGATTAGTCTACGTAGTATTTAGATTGTATATATCGTTTGCGGTCAAAACAGGAAAAGAAAATATAATAATACACTGAAATAACATAAAATAAATCATTTAAATCGATAATCATCACGTGGGTTGTCATGACGTCTTTGACTGGCTATGGTAGGTACCAGTCGGATCTCTGCGCGAATGTTTCAAGAATAGTGTGTATGATCGAGAGTAGTTTTTCCAGAATGGAAAATGTATATATTAACACAATAATTACTCTCGGTCGGTATACGCGCTCCAGATCTCCATTTTTATATTTAGTAGAAAGTTTTGATTTTTCTCACCGTTTCTCTTCTTCATTGTCGCTTTTGTAAGACTTGTTGTGTGTTTGTTTAAACTCTTCCCATGACGCCAGTCTTTCTTGGTCGAGTGTTTTCTGCCATTCCAATGAGCGATGCTTCCCACAAAAGACGGGAACCAAACAAACGAAGAAAGCAACTGCTGAGAACCAAATCGACCTGTTTTACAAAATTTGCTCTATCTTAATTGTTATCAATCCAAATTTATTAATAATGTATGATCATTAGTACTGAAAACTTTCTTAAACGACAATCCCGTTGTAGCGCTTCAGTTCGAGAGGCATTTAAAATGTATTCACATCATGCGGTTGACTATAGTTTCCACACTACTGACTGGTTCCTGCTGATCAATCAAAAGAATCTCCCGCTATATTAGTATAATAGAATTTGTTTTAAACCGTGCTTCAATATTTATTGTTAAGACTAAAATCATTTTATAAATTCAATTATATATTAACATTATGAACGCTCATCGAATTACCGATTGTTTAAATGTTAGCTATTTCCCGCGTAACTGTTAACAACGTACCTAATTAAAATTAAAATTATCGGATCATTTTTATTTGCACATAATATTCAAAAGGAATATAAAATTAATCTATATTCATTAAAAAAAATATAGCACAACGATCCAGAATTGATAAACGTACCTCATTTCACCAATGTCTTTGTCTCGACTAACAATCATGAAAGTAGGCCCAAGGCTGTACCTACCCTCCAGGATATTCAATGAAAACACTTATGAGCTTCCTGCGCACAACAGGATTCAATGTGTGGGCATGCGATAAAGTATATCATATATGAGTCGTGCAGAAATACCGTGTTGTAGCAAATTATCTTTAAAGTAACATTAACACATGCTAATTATGATTTAAATTAATTCAAAAGTATGGAAGACTCCTGATGTTTCACTTTTAACATGAACGATTTGGACATGGATTATATTATAATTTAATTTAAACTTAACTAAATATTTTATTTTAATGCTTTTTATGAACCTTATATACCTTTTTATTGTCATGATTTATGACTAATCTACCGATAAATACATGACTTTGGACCTTTCATACGTAAATATGTACTGGGATATGTATCTTACATATATTATGAAACGGGTCAAAAGTCAGACATACGAATATAGTCTGCTAAAAATATAAGTAATTATACCCTCGACATAATATCAGGAGAGAAATTCTTGTTAACTTAAGCGTATTTTACCCAAGACAAATTGCCTATACCATACAGGACTTTACATAGAACACAACCAATAAGTTCGTATGCTTGAGAAAAAAATTATCCCCGAATGTCGCACTGTAGCGATACAGAGTCAAATAGTCACAATCTAAGTTTGGTCGGTTAATTAATCATCCGTTTATTGATTGAAAATATGAAAAAAAATCAGCAACTTATTAAGCAGGGGCGAATAATTATTTTCCCTGTGTGTCGGAATAGTGGCCCCGTTCGATAAGGAGTATGTATACAATACATTTCTTGTAAGATCGAATTTTCGTGTCACTAGTTTTAGCCAGTATTATATCCAAGCGTTATTTATATGTACATTTATTGCTGTTTGACCTAGTTCCCCTTAGATTACTTCGATTTGAAGAACCTCTAACGTCCAGTAACTTTTTTCAAAATTCGAAACATTCAACGACGGTCTCCTTGTAACTTTGTAACAGTAAAACGCTGTGAAGCGAGTTCGTCGCATGTATACATATTCTTAGTTTTGAAGGGTGACAACAGCCGGTTTTAAATAAATTTACACCAAAAACTACAAGAAGTCACGATTTCTTTTTTTTTGCGTTGTATCGAAAAATCATATTCGATGTGTCGTTCGTTTTCATAGATCCCAATATATTGCTCAATGAAATTGGAACTAAATCAAATAAGTTTATTTAACAGCGTCTGACCTTTAAACTATAAGGCTTGGTATAGTTTAAACTTCGCGGCTTAATTATTCCAAATGACTTGATCAAAACACCACATGTGATGTGTCGCTTTTAAACGTTTATTATCGCGCGCCAAAATTTGGATTAAGGTAAATATGTTGTGATAATCCCCTTCACTTTATTAAAAATTGCATTTGAACAATAGCAACAACTTAAAAAAAATCAGCGAAATAGTTATTGTATTGTCACCACAGGCGATTCGCACATTCATTACAAACTGAAATGTCATAATTGAATGTATATGCTATCAAAACGTGTGCCAATTTAGGCACATACTGCTTATTGCACTCGTTAACACTAGGTTCCGATGACCTCCCATGTTTTCTCGCGATACTGTTGGGAGTTATAACAAAAGCTCAAGTTTGATACACTTAAACAGGGACCACTTAACGTGTCTTTTATGAAACCCCATAACCCTAATTATGGAGAAATCCCGGAAAGGTTGCCGTCAATAGGTCACACATTTGATAAATAATGCATTAGTCTAGGTACATAATGCCAATGCTGTTGACAGTGGTCACAATAACCGTCATGGTTTCCTGTGATAGAACACGTAAGGCACAACATACGTTGTTGAAGCAGTGTTTTAATTTCATATCATGAGTGATTTAAAGCTAACAGAAACCACAGGTGAGCAGACATCCCGCGTTAAAGGCCATTGTCTTATCACCACAGACGTAGCCTTGGGCCAAAGAACACGTTTCGAGTGTTCCGGTGTCTTGACACACTGAAATAAAAACAAGACACCAAAATAAACGCAAGTATGATTATTAACATTATGCAAGGTGCACCCCTTATTGGATTATATGCAGCTTGACTTTTCTTGTGCAATATTAAACCGTTTCAATTTCGATAAGTATCTAAAATTAAATGCGTTATATATGGAGGCACATTTGATTGTGTAATCTGTTAATAATTTATAATGTTGCCTCATATCAAAATTTAATCGAGATCTTCTAAATTAATGAATGCAACAAAGGTTTGTGAATTTACCAAATATAAGTGACTTAACTAAAGCATTAGTGATCCACTTACAACTTTAGCTTAATAAAGAGTTTGAAATTGTTAGGTATTAAACTAACAGACGATTTTAAGATGAAGAATTTATTGATTGCTTGCCGATTATTCTATCGTGCATTGATACGTTTATGATGAAGTCCAATATTAACAAAGGTAAGGAAAAAAAAGTATCCAGACTTTATATTTTTGCTACGTTAAATTGCATTTTTTATATTAATTTCTTTCCAATGTTAGTCAGTCGAAACACAATGTGTGGTACGGACATGACCCTCCCCTTTTACATACATGTATTTATATTACCTCTGGTTGTATTGTCTGAACATTGTGTGGTATATTTGACGATAAGGTAGAAAACAAATTAGATACCTTGCGCAGTTTGATTTTTTGAGACGCACTGGTTATTACAAAGGTCACTGTTGCAGCAGTTGTAACATAAACCATTTGAGCCGGTGCTCTGCCTTTTCCCCACTATCTCATCTACATGTATAGTTGCCATTAGACGGGAACATGCCTTTTATTAAAAAAATATGATCCGTGTTAAACGTGCACTAAAGAGTGTCACTCCCAGATGGGTTATCGAAATGAAGTAAAAACTAGTTTAAGATATATAGTGTCGCATGATAACATATAATAGTTTAATACAACAGAAAATAATAATGACCGAAACAACTACATGAATTGATGCAATGTGTGAAGAATATGTACTCTATATAGTCGGGGTGTCAGCGATTTGTATGCGAACAAATACGAGGCGGTTAGCATTCCCATCTTTGACACACGATTAGTAGTAAAGGGATGTTAACATATTGTTGTACTAGAAACAGTGTAGTTGTAAAGTGAGACATCCGTATATAACACTATACTTACGGCTTTTCCAATAAGACTAGTAACATATTTAATAGTTCCGTGGTTAGTAGCCACCAGCGATTCTACACACGCCTGTAAAAACAAATATTGACGGTGCCTGATTATACAATATTTAAATAAAAGCACTACAATCAATCGATTTACGACAGCAGTTTATGTTTGATGTGAGAACGAAACTATGACTCATTTAATTGAAGTTCAAATCAACCAACAAATGCACAAACATTGGAAACATTTATTTACATGATACGTTCAGGTGCGAGTACGGAAAGCAAACGTTGCGAAATACATACACTATTTAATTCTGGCCTCATGAGGCTGGTTGTGGTAGACGGCAATATGGTTTAATTTTTATGCAGTCGATTGAAATCAAGCGCAGTACACGTTAAGTGGTTACATTTTTAGATAAAGTGTTCGAAGGAAACGCGGAACAATACTTCTATTTGAAAAAGTATTAAACAGTTTGACAGCTTCACATGATGATCGACATAACATCGGGCTTTTTAATTCAGCACACATTTACTATTGTTTTGATTGCATAGCTCGACGTTCTGATTAACATCGACGAGTTTTGGTAAATTTAGTCTTTCTGTCCTTCATATTACAATTTTAGATATTCACTTATACCCGATGTTTAAAAAAATAAGCCAAAGTATGCTTATTTTTTTCCGATCATTCAATGAGACAAGAAAACTATGTTGATACGTCTTGCAAACTATACTAAAGCAGTTCAACATAGAGCCAATAATATACATATTCATATGAGGATATCGTCTTTTTCCAAAGGGAAATTTGTATACAATATCTAACTGAACAGAAATCTTAACAATCAATTTCGGATTTTAAACATTTACTAAACCTTTGTTAAAACAGAGCAAGCCGCCCTCTCATACAATCATTGCATAACCACGAAGTGTTATATACTTGCAAAAAATGCATAAAATTTAGATATGCACATTATCACAGTTTTGTTATTTCGACGCATGCGTACTTATGCTCGCTATATCGCATGTTTTAATTGGCGATGAGTTGTTTATGCTTTAGTCACAGACAGAGAAACTTTCTTTATGTTCTGTTCGGTGAAAGGAGCAGTTTTATTTAGCTAACCATACATATGAGTACATTTCATTGGTGGATTTCTAATCAGGTCAAACCTAAACATACACATAGGACAGCTATTGTGCCATAAGTGTAATTTTTGACAGTAATGACGAACATTTATTGCTGCTATGGAACCTTTGGGACCGATATTAAACTGAACAGCATGATTCTGTATTTTATAATTTCTGAATTACTGATATAAGTATAAATACTTGTTTCAGATGAGCGGGATACAGCAAGTAAAATTCAAGTTGTTAGGTGTATTTGAACATTAAAAACGATAAATTTTCTGCAAAATGTTGATGGACTTAAATAAAACTTTAAGAAAGGAAGCAAAGACTTGAAGAAAAACTCTAGAACTCTAGAAAAAATGTTTGTGTTGATTGGCTTAAGCATGATTTAGTGTAACCAAAGATCACTTATTTGTTGCAATCTAAACGCAAAAGGAAATAATGTTCGTAATTGATACATGACATGCACAAAACACAAACACCATGAAAAAAGAAAAACAGAAAAAACGAACTAACAAAATAAGCATTGTCCTACTTCTGCATTATAGTTCGTCATTAAATGCTGATTTTAATTTGATTTGTGTTAAGTGTACACCGGTGAGAATTTTTTGCGTTTATATTTAAATTGAAAACTATATACGCCATTCTCAAATGAAAGAACTCTATCATAAAAGCTCGACCTATGCTCATTTTATGCAACTCTTCAAATCAATAAATCAATTCTCTTCATACCGACATCAGCCAGAAGTCTCCAAACAAATACACCATCCATACAATAAGTTATTTTGTACTGATTTAAAAGCAATTTACCACATACATTAGCTGTAACATCTTATGTTGGAATAAATATTACCCGGGTTGATATATTTTGTTGCGTTTGTATGTAATATTGGGCCAAACATACATTGATAAAATATTTATAAAGCATGCTTTAGATTTAAGATTGAGAAACTTAAACGCTTTATTATTTTTCAAAAATTGTGTATATATTCTTTTTTTGAGCTTTACTACAGTCAAAACTATAGAGATTAAATAGGCAAACATAACTATGAACTATGTCACCATGATCAAACTAGAAATGTTTCGACTCCGTATAATATGTAATGTTGTCATATATAATGATTGATGTTCCAATAATTCGATGTGATTATCGTTGTGTTTTTGCATGACATAATTAAGATTTTTTAGTTATATCTAATGTGTGTAGAGCCACTACCTGGTCACTCGATGCTTCGATAATTCTATCGCAATCCTCGGCGTGATCCAATCCCTGCGGACAATCGTAGCACATCAAACCTCGGTCCGCAGGATATCCTTCAAATATAAGCAAAGTGAAACGTCAGTAGCTCAAGCAGAAGGGAAATCATATTATATTATATTACGTTGTACTTTTATGAATGACTATGATCATTTGCAGTCTGGCGTAGCCAAATAATACATTTGGTTTTTGAATTGGTTTAGTGAAGCTACCAAACCTCACAGATACTCCAGAGTGATTCAAATGAAGTGTTTAAATACATGTATTACAGTATTGTAGTGCATGCTTTTAGATATGTTGACGTTAAACAAGACAGAATTGAAACCGAAGCTTTATCGCAGACGAAGAATACAATATGACACTATCAACACCTTACGAATCTTACTACTTCCGTTCCATGACCATTTTGAACATAAATCAACATAATTTTAGTGTTTTTCCCAGGCCCTTTTTGCGTGGCGCTGTGCCACGCCGCCTTTTTTAAGCGCCACTCTGCCCGTTTCAAAGGCAAAAGCCACCACGCGCCCTTATTGATAACATCTTAATTGCCCCTTGACCAAACTCCAAAGCAGACTAGTATCAGAGAATGCCCCTAAGGCAGCTATTCACGGAACGGTATGCCCTTTTTAGCCTAAACTGCGCGTCAAAATGACCTTTTTGAATGTAATGCGCCATGCCCCTTTGCTCTCCTGAGAAAAACACTACATTTGGAGCCGACCCGACAATATAAAATAATGATGTGTTAACAAATTTTATACGCGCTTCTAAAGTACAAGTTACCTGGGCCTCCGCCATTTTATACGCGCTTCTAAAGTACAAGTTACCTTTGCCTCCGCCATTTTAAACGCGCTTCTAAAGTAAAAGTTACCTTTGCCTCCGCCATTTTATACGCGCTTCTAAAGTACAAGTTACCTTTGCCTCCGCCATTTTATACGCGCTTCTAAAGTAAAAGTTACCTTTGCCTCCGCCATTTTATACGCGCTTCTAAAGTACAAGTTACCTTTGCCTCCACAAAGTGTGGCCTGGCACCAGGGTTGGTCGCAGCACTGGGAACAAAACAAGTTACTGTCCCGCTTTCCACCTAGGACTGTCGGGCATCTCTGGCGTGACATATAATGGTATTAATATAATATATGATGAAGTAACAAATAAATATATAAAATACACAATACAATTTATTTATAAGAACTCCTCATCGTGCATTTCAATAATCTCCATTTTATGTGGTTATTAAGTATTCATTCCATGTTCTGCATTTTTATCTAAATTGACCATAAACCATAATTATACCTTGCTAAGCAAAATAACATCCATAATCTTTAAAGCTTTATTGTGAATTTTCAAATAAGAATTATTTCATTGGCAATTCAATTTTCATGTGGCGTTGCTTATTAATATTCAGTGACCATTATCAGAAAAAAATCCAGATCTTCGGTTAGCAATACGAATACTGCTTACGAGCATCATTGATTCAACATACATGTAACATAAGCGTAAACTATTTACGCTGAAGCACGCTAGATTTTCTTAATATCAAACGCGACTTTAAACATACTCGACGGTCTCTGCAACCTCCTTGATATGTCAAGTGCCCTTGAACTGTATAATGTCCGTCTAAATAGCAGATCTGAAATAAAGCAGTTGTGGAAATGAACATCTTGTAATATACATCTTCGAAAAGCTTTTACATGCGCTTTTGACGTATTTACATGTACAAACACGAGTGAATATCATGTACAACATATGATATCAACAGGTTGACATAGAAACAAGTAAATGCGTCATTCTCGTGCATTTACCAGCCGTTAGAAAACGTAAATTTACCAATTAGAAAATTGTAAATCGTTTGACTTATGTTGCATTTTGACATTTAACCCATTTATGCCTAGTAGACTCTCCCATCCTTCTAAATTGGATCAATTTATTTCCAAAATTAGGGATGTCTAGTATATTTATTTCTATATTTAGAATATTTCTAACAGAAATTCCTTTAAGCAAACAGCGCAGACCCAGATGAGACGCCGCATCATGCGGCGTCTCATCTGGGTCTACGCTGTTTACCAAGGCCTTTTTTCTAGACGCTAGGCATAAATGGGTTAATAATGACATGCAATAGACAAACACATTTTTCTTGCTTTTTAAATACCATGTTATCATATTTTTATGAAATGATTCTTAAACATGTTGTCATATTTTGTAAACATATTAATTATCATACAGTACTTTGTTCGATACTACGTTATTATAGAGTAAACGTGATAGGTCTTCTTTTTCCGGGCCTTATTGAAAAACCTGAACAGTTTAAAAATGACAACACAATTTTGACATAAGTGGTTTTTGAGGTATTGCTTATTAAACCGTCAACAAACGTTCGTTTTGTTTGCCTGCGTTAACAGTACATTCGCCTGAAATAACCTATTGCGGCAGGTGTAATGATGTGTAATATGCATGGAATCATAGGGATAAAGTCGCACACATGGATATTTTTAAATGTATGCAAAGTGATGAAAAACTTTTGTATACCTCGTTTGGACCGCAAGTTTGGATGTCGGAACAATCACGTATGCTCTCTACCTGGTCACAGGCTAGACACACCAACCCGAGTGTCGTTGGGGCTGTTCAACAAAGTCATTGACAAAACACACTGAGCTTATTATATTGCTTTTTCTTGTTTTGTTTTAAAACAATGCTCTAATATTCCAGACAGTGTTTGATACGAAATTTGTATAGAATGGTCAAATCGAATATAACACATAAATAAATATTTTTATTTAAACAAGACATACTCTTGATTTCGTCGCTTATATTTTCTTTGTAACTATGAGTATTTATAAACAAATAGGATGCCAACATTATTTTTGTTTGCGATACGCGCCTCAAATAAGAGTCGAAATTGCAACAACTTTTAAGCATGACAACCTTTCGAGTTACTCGTAACATGTACAAAAGTTGATGTTTTCTTCTCAATAAAATGAGACTCGGATGATGTGGTTAAAAATAAACATAATATGTTGATGCACACGTTTTGTGTATTAAAAAAGTGCATCCCACTTTATTAGTTACACGTGACACAAAAATCCGACGGGCGAAAAACATCAATGTGCCCTCTTGAAAATGTTGAGGCATGAAAAGGTTATGTTTTTTCTAACGCCACATAACATTTTTATAAGTTAAATTCCGATTACTGTTAAAGTAGAGATATGAATGTTTTTTTTTGTAGTTACACAATAGTTCTACAAATTCAAGTGGTTAATAAATGAGGTTTAATATTCACAAACCTCAATTATAAGTAAAGTCTAACAAGAGGGCCAAGATGGCCCTAGTTCGCTCACCTGAGAGGAGTCAGTTCATTCAATCTTTACCAAACGTCAAACTTGACCTAGATATTGTCCAGACAAACATCCTGGTCAAGTTTCATCATTATTGAACCAAAACTCTGGCATATGGCGTGATTTTGTTTCTGTAAGATTTGACCTGGGGACCTATATTTTGATTAGACCCCCCTTACCAGCCATCAAACTTTGCTTACAAAAATAAATATTATGACCAAGATTCATAAAATCTGAAACAAAATTGTGACCTCTAGAGTGTTTACAAGGATTTTGTATAATATAATGAAAATTTGGACAATCTAAGGGCAATAGTTATGGCATTATTTATATGATATATATATAAAACCAATCTTTTCACCGAGTTTCATGATGATTGGGCAAAAATTGTAGAGTGTTCACAAGCTTTTTTTTACTATATAAATATAATAAAACTGCCCCCCCCCCCCCCCCCGGCAGCCATGTTATTCAACTGACCGGAACCATTTTCAAACTCAACTCTCATATCAAGGAAACATATGTTCCGACCAAATTTCATGAAAATTTGGCCAAAAATGTGACTTCTAGAGTTTTCACATGTTTTCACTATATTCATATAGAGAAAAATGCCCCGCCCACTGGCGGCCATGTTTTTTCACCGATCTGGACAATTTTCGAACTCATACGAGATATCAATAAAACCAATGTTTTGACCAACTTTCATGATGATTGGGCAAAAATTGTGACTTCTAGAGTGTTTACAAGTTTTCTCTACAGCCAAATCAGGAAAACTGCCCCCCCCCCGGCAGCCATGATATTCAAATGACCGGAACTATTTTCGAACTCAACTCTCATATCAAGGAAACAAATGTTCTGACCAAATTTCATGAAAATTGGGCCAAAAATGTGACTTCTAGAGTGTTCACATGTTTTCACTATATACATATAGAGAAAAATGCTCCGCCCACTGGCGGCCATTTTTTTTCACCGATCATTTTCGAACTCATGAAGATTGGGCATGAAATGTGACTTCTACAGTGTTTACAATTTTTTTCTTTTTTTTACCTAGTGACCTTGTTTTTGACCCGGCACGACCCAGTTTCGAACTCGACCGAGATTTCATTGGGGCAGAGCTTCTGACCAAGTTTCATGAAGATCGGACAATAAATGTGGCCTCTAGAGTGTTTACGAACAAATGTGAACGGACGGACAGACGACGGACAAAGACCGGTCACAAAAGCTCACCTGAGCAATCAGGTGAGCTGATAAAACCAATGTTTTGACCAATTTTCATGATTATTGGGCAAATAATGTGACTTCTAGAGTGTTCACAAGCTTTTTTTACTATATAAATATAATAAAACTGCCCCCCCCCCCCCTGGCAGCCATGTTATTCAACTGACCGGAACCATTTTCAAACTCAACTCTCATTTCAAGGACACAAATGTTCTGACCAAATTTCATGAAAAGTGGGCCAAAAATAATGTGACTTCTAGATTGTTCACATGTATTCACTATATACATATAGAGAAAAATGCCCCGCCCACTGGCGGCCATGTTTTTTCACCGATCTGGACCATTTTCGAACTCGTCCATGATATCAATAAAACCAATGTTTTGACCAAATTTCATGATGATTGGGCAAAAATTGTGACTTCTAGAGTGTTTACAAGGTTTCAATATAGCCAAATAAGGAAAACTGCTCCGCCCACTGGCGGCCATGTTTTTCAACGGACCGGAACCACTTTTGAACTCGACCAACATATCATTAAGGCAAACATTTTGACAAAGTTACATGAAGATTGGGCATGAAATGTGACTTCTACAGTTTACCTAGTGACCTAGTTTTTGACCCAGCATGACCCAGTTTTTAACTTGATCGAGATATCATTGGGACAAATCTTCTGACCAAGTTTCATGAAGAACCGACATGAAATGTGGCCTCTAGAGTGTTTACAAACCAAATGTGGACGGATGGACGGACGGAAGACGGACAAAGACCGGCCACAAAAGCTCACCTGAGCAATCAGGTGAGCTAAAAATGCTTTACCTTTCACAGATATTAACAATAGTACTGCAAAAAGAAGCATGGTAATCTGAAAAAGAGGTATGTTTTTGAGAGATTGAGAGATTGTTTAATATGTATTCAAGTCATATTAAAACAATAAATTGTTGGTAATTTTGAAATAAGGTAAACGTCGGTATGACCGCTACAGACGTTTTTGGACGACACATTCGTTTTGAATAAAATCTTTTCAAGATGAACAAATACCATAACATTATATTATAATGGTTAAATATTGAATAGAAAATGAACGTCATTTAGAACTGTACCAACTACCAGAGTCATGCAACTAAACCTGTCTTGCTTTTCGAGGCGATATATAACATGGAACATGGAAATTCTTACACCACCGTCCAATACTTGTCTATCACTAATACTTTATTACTTGAACCACATACACTATGTTTACAGCAGGGACATGTTTACAGATACGATGATAAAGGTCCCATTACAGTTCTTATAGATAAGAACATGGTCTTAACTTGATGTTTCATTACCAGTGACTTACAAATTCGTATACCAAAAGTAAGGAAGAACACAATCTACCAGACGTGGTTAAATATTTCACAATGTCAAATAAAATGAATAATAATTAAATAAATGCTACCTGCACATGTTTAGAATATCATAAATAAAACAGTACACTCACATCTTTTCTTCTTTGTGCGAAAGTGACGAACGGAAAAACTATAGGGGACGTCGACTATATAGAAACTAAGCGAAGACCAGGGTCACGAATAAAGCTTGTTCCTGTTCGCTATCTCTTTAAGAAAGAGTGAATAGGTGTAACATGTTAAGAATCTTATCTTTTCTACGAAAACGTATTTTGAATTATTTAAAACTTTACTCATGAAACAAATCAAAGAAACGAAAGAAATACTCAAATAAAAAATACATAAGATATCATATTTACATCTTTTTGAATATCTTCTAAGAATCAGTTTTGTAAAGCGCATTACATTGACAGTAGTTTGCGGTTGTAAAAGTCATGTGTATAGGTTGATAAAAATGTTGATACGCGTGACTCCTAAGTGTTAGCTTGATGTATGCTTACATTTGACATATATTTAGGTCACCTATCACGTAATATAAAGACGATTATATTAAGCGGGGAGCAACATCACATCTTGTTACGAAAAGCACGAAAGATGAGCATGAAAAAATGCACATTTTTAACAAGGTAAGGTAATAAAAGAACAGATCTTCCAATATATGACCCGTACAAACACACTACATTTTTAATAACTATAAATGAAATTAGGTATCAATAATTGTACGATGAGTAACATTTCGTAATACACGAATGTTGGCTTGTTCCATTGCCGAAAACTACATTTAGACTCACGTCGTACATCGAATCATTTCCGTCGTCAGTTGTCAAAACGAAAGTACGGTTGATATTCAAATGGATTATTTTTTCTCTGTCCGGGATATTGTTTTAGTATGTTGATGCTGCATTAACAAATAAAAGTGTATATGAAGTGAAAACACCAAAAATAAACAACGGTTGCGATATGGTAGACTTTTTACTCCAGGACTCCAGGGGTCAGTGGTTCGAGCCCTGTTGCGGGCTACTTTTTTCCCTTTTAAAATTCTATTCTTGATTTTTAATGGAGCTTTTTTGAGCAAATGTTTACATTTATCAATAGAAAGCATTTAATGACAAACATCAAAACATGCCAAAATCTGTGAAAAGGCCCCTTTAACATAACTTTTCTTTAAATAACGGAAACCAAATAAACACAGATGAACACAAAATATAAAGCTTCACATTATATTAATGTGTTAATGATGACTTCTTAATTATTCTATACTGCGTTTTACTTACTTAGACATAAAGTGATTTCATGAAACGTTGTTACAAAATCACAAAGTCATGTTGATCGCTCCAAGGGCAAGGTAAAAGTAGACATTAAAGAAGTGTTATTTTCCATAAATCTATTAAGTCAACAAAGACATTCGTGTCCGGACAATTGTTATGAGCACACAGGGCATTAAATAGACTAAACGCATAAACTGTGCCAAGACATGAATGTACCAAAACCGTAACTGATGATTATGTTAAATGTGTTTTATAAGTTTAATCGTATTTCCTAAGCTTACACTACCACACAATAACAATCGAATACCACAATGTCACGCAGCATTATGCTTCTCAAAATTACTTTACTTTACTTTATATAGTAATTTATTAAGAAAACTATCATCAACAAATGTAACAGAATAGGGTCTAAATCAATTATGTGTTCAATGTAAAAAAACTTTGTCGCAGTTTCTTGAATAAGCATATAGAACCGAAAATGAAAAATTGTGCAACTGGCGTTTCCTTTTTTTATTCAATAATTGCACGGCTAGATAGATGGCTCTACGTAATGAGCGACTTAAGTGAGTAATGTCCCCTATTTTCCAATATAGGTTGCGCTCTGGTCGAGTAGGTCCTTTTATGCGGATATGTTCGAATTTTATCTTTAGATTATCGCCATTGTTATTCAGCGATGCGTTTGACAGCTTGACAATAGAAACATAAAATAATGCCTGAAACCACGTGCTGCGTTCCATTTTGTTGAAGAAAAGGTCAACACAAGTTCCCGAAAGACAAACTACGTCAAGCAGCATGGGTACAAGGTATTCGACGGGGGTGAAAACAAAGTTCGAAACTGGACTCCACCCGAATACTGTGGTGAAAATGACCGAACGGTCATGGGACCGTTTCGATAGTTTGGTACCTTAGCCGCGAAGAACGTTGGGAACCAGTGTGCATATACAATTCGATACGAAGAAGTTGTGTTTAAAGTGATATTATGGGCATTTTTCACTGTTTAATTGAGCTGAAACGAATTAACAGGTCAAAAGAGTTAGTTAAAATGTGGTTACTGACCATTTTTCTGCAACTCATCTTGCTACCAGTTGTTTATAAAAATATCTTATATTCAATTTCTTAAGTGACTCACCCAGTCCTGTAAGCCGAAATGATCCGTAAAACAAAATTGTGTCTTTGTTTTGTATGAACGAATCTGCACTAAAACTAAATTTAGGTTCACATCGTACATGCATGATCATTTGTCAAACGAAAGTACGGTTCATTTATAGTTATTTCACTACAAATGGCGCTGCGAGTTCCAAACTTGACGCATTTTTGATTTTTAAAAGTCAGATATTTTGACTAGGCAAATTTTTAAGAATAATTGTCATTGTCTGTTTACTTAAAAACTGCATATTCTTTTATTAAATGAGTATTTCGTCATTGCAATTTAAGCATCAGTGATCGTATTAAGCCGATTTCGTCGTCGGAATTTGTCAGATAATTTGTTGACTTCGACGTTTGGGTGATTGCGTACGATTGCGGTCATGTGAACCGTGTAACTGCCTTATCTGTGTTTTCAATTTTTTGGTTTTCCATTTTGAATGTGCGGGATTGCTAGTGCCAATGTTCATCACGCGGTTAAATTTAGAGCAGTGTTTGTTAACATTGCCCTGTCGTATCTACTCACTGCAATTCGATTGGGATTTTAGTCACAAAATCTGCAGTGGAAAATTGCAATTTATTCAGTGAGGGAGAGAGTGAATCTCGTCCATTTCTCTTGAGTAGTTATAAACTCAAAGAGATCACTTATCAATTACGAGTTATACGATTCGTAATTTAATCAGGATTTAACTAATACTTTAACTTGTTATCTATTACTAATTTTTATGGTTTTTGAAATATTAAATCAAATTGCCACATTGTGTTTTTTTCATATTCAATGCCAGTTTCAAGATTAAAAGGCATTTGAATATTTGAACCATGTAATTACCCCATATTTGCCCTATTTGCCATTCATATTAAGCTGTCTATACATTTGTACGGTGATTGGTTTGCCTATAGTCAGGGGAATCACCACATTGCTATCAATTCAGTTTCTCGCTTGCGTAAAGTATTTCTCTACTAAATTTATTTGTGATAGTTTCCCATTTTCCGCATTATTAATGCTTATTGGTAAGACTTATTGGTGATGTTTATACTTAATTGAGTCCATATATTTTGCCCTTGTTTAGCATATGATGCTGTGACCCGTGTTGAATCACACAAGTCCCTACTAAAACTTCGAGTGTTTTCCTACAGGAAGTGTCCAACCTGTAGCGAAGACAAATACTAACAATTTCACTAGTTGTTAATATTATGTAATAACTGGAGAATTTCTGACATTATATTTTATCAGTAAATATGTGATACATTGATTTGTGATTCAAGTGTGGCCTGTTTATTATTGTACAAGTTACTTAGTGTGTGCTATTTGCAATAATCAATATACCAGTCATATTAATATTGGTGTTTTTGGTATCTTTCTCATATAATGTGTCCAACGATATATTGTAACGGTTTTGTTGGATTGCCGTATATATTCTTAACTGACTTCATAAGTGCACCCATTGTTAACATATATTACCATAGTCCCTCAAATAAATTAATAGAATTCTTATACTATTTAACTGAGTGAGTTAATTTTTATACCAGAAGTTTGCAGTAGTTGTAATTTAGTTTAGTTGTTTAACAATTCAGTAACTTGACTACATTAGCCAACGTGCATGATGGATGGATATCTCAACTTTTACATTGGTTACATCTACCTAGCATTTGATGTTTGGGTTCAGTACATCTGATTCTAGGCCTGACTCTGAGCATAGATATAATAAGGAGGGGGGTTGGTATGGAGAGGCTAGTGGACCAGTCAGTGAACCGGTCGATGAACAATATCTGGCTGTGAAACTGACACCAGTGGCATGGGAGGCGCAGCCTGTGTAATATCAGGCGGTGGCGCATATGTCGGTTACCCATGGTGTTGAGTCGGGTTAATACCAGGCAATGACTCAGGCGCCCATGGCACATGAGGTGTACCCTGTACAGTACCATGCCATAGCGAAGGCGGCACAACCTGTTCACTACAAGCTCACACATGGCGCTCAGTCAGGTCAATACCAGGCGTTGACTCAGGTTCCCGTGGCACATGGGGTATACCCTGTACAGTACTATGCCATGACACAGGAGGCACAGCCTGTTCAGTACCAGCTCACACATGGCGTGCAGTCAGGTCAATACCAGGCGATGACTCCGGTACCTGTGGCACATGGGACGAACCCCGTGCAATACCATGCAATGGCGCAAGGGGCACAGTCTATGCCGTATCAGGTCACGACGCAGTTACCAGTTTCACAAGGTGGCCAACTGCATTTTATGTTAGTGGGTGGTCAGGGTAAAATGACCCTGTTAACCAACCTCTTTTGCCTTATATGTTCCACCAGGACAGTCGGGGTATGTAACCTCTACACCGGTGGTACCTGCACCACAGATGGACAGGAGCGGGGCAACCTCTCATCTTGTATCGCTAGTATATGTTGTTAATGCAACGCGAGGAGTTAGCGATAACGTTACGGCACCCTTTGGCCAGAGAGCCTTGCCTCCTAGCCAGCAGAAGTCTAGGATGCAATCGCTGCCTAAGGCACTAGTATATGATGGTCGGGGAAGCTGGCAGACCTTTCTTACCAAATTTGAAATGTTCAACACTTTTTTGAGTGGGAGGATAGGGAGAAGAGAGATTACTTGTGTCTCTGCTTGGCTGATAAGGCAAGTTAATACTATGCCTTGATGATGGATATGAAGGTGGAGCTAAATTATTTGGAGATGGTAGACAAGCTAGAGAGGCGTTTTGGTTACCGCGACTTGCCAGAGACGGCAACGGTAACCTTCTCCAGTGCTAGGCAAGGAGATGATTAATCGGTCGATGACTGGGCCGACAGGGTTTTCATATAGAGACTAGACCGAGGCTTATATGTTGCAAGAATCCATATTAAGACTTTGCATGTGTGCTAGGGAGAAAAAAGCGGGCGACCTAGTCATAAATCAGAGACCCCTGTCTATAGAGCAAGCTATTGACCAGCTGAAGTGGTTTATTCACACTCAAGGCTTTATGTATCAACCAATTTTGGTACGGACAGTGGAGTATGCAGGGCTGGTCAAGGTGGTAGGGGTGAATGTGGCATCGGAAAGTAGGCTTGTAGAAAGGGTGGTGGCCGTGGAGAGAAAGAAGGACATGTTAGATGATAAGATGGACGTCTGTACGCGGATGCTTGACCAGCATTTGGTAAGGCCCACCAGAAGTCCATCGCCATCTCCAGTCAGGCAGCAATGTTTCAATTGCAAAGAGATAGGGCACTTGTCTCAAGAATGTCCAAATTGTATCGAAAACGAAAAGGGCCTACCGTTGATAATCGAGCAGATCAAATCAGTGTCCCGGATCGATGCAAGTGTAAACGGCTTTGCAATACAGGCGGTAATAAATACGGCGGCTGAGAATACCCTGGCCTCGGACCGGGTAGTTGCTCAGTTGCCGGAAAAGGTTCCGATGTTGGAACAGGTGTTCGAGTTGATTGTATTGCGAAAAGATGGAGCCACTTTTGACGTAGTCGGGGCCGCCTTGGGTTTAAGTGGCCAGGTGGACTCTATGGCAGAAGAAAGGGGTTTAGGAAGAGGAAAGTGTATGCTTCGGGGTTCATTGGAGCGAGTTGTGGTGAAGGCGGTGAGCGATTTCCGATTTATTCAGGAATGGCTCATGCACGGAACTGATCCACCTGGTAATTTATATGCTTTGACGAACATAAAAGAGAGCAGGTTCAATGTCAATCGCGACCGACTGAATAATGACCGACTGCAAATTTGTAAATTTGATTATTTTCTTGCATAGGTGGTGCGTGAGCAAGAGATTTGTGGTCTTATGGAGGATTGGCAAGATAAGCCTGTATACAACGTACTGTGCGTGTATGGGTCTTGACGATGGATCGTATATGATTGCCCGCGACGGGTTTATTTGACTCGCGCAAGCTAGCGTTGTAATAGTGGGGGCTCAGGCAATGGCATGGACTCAAGTGGCAGGGTCGATGCCGGAGTCCTGGTAGAAGACGGTGACTTGAGCAAAGTGATGGATAATCATAATAGGATGGCGCAACCATTTGGGGCGCCCTGTAAGTAGTGCGAGATGGGAGATGCGGTCAGTTTTTTGACCGACATTTACTGAGGGTTGTACGTGCTGCGGTCAGTTTTATGACCGACATTTACCGAGGGTTTGCGAGATGCGGTCAATATCATGGCCGACATTGTTCGAGCTTGTGCTAGATGCGGTCTGTTGTACGACCGACATTTAATAAGGTTGTGCGGTCAATTTTATGGCCGACATTGTTCAAGGTTGAGCTATATGCGGTGACTGCCGTTTTTCACCTGTCTCTCTGAGTCTGCCTCTCTGTCTCTCCTATTTGTATAAAATTTAAAAGTCTGTTTTGTTGATCGCATTTTTCTATTCCGATAATCTTTACAATTTTCGTTTCAAATAATAAATGATTTACAAGGATGTCTTCCATGACTACTGTATGTTTCTTTCCATTACCCTTTAATGTTACCTAAGAATTCATATATTTAAGCGTGTATTTAATTTTTCATTACAATGTCTTCTGTAACTTTATAGGTTACATCGGATTGAAAAGTAAGGAAACACCCTCCAGAATATTTACGGTTTTTATGAACGAAATGGTTTCAGTTTAAGCAAAACCATCACTTACTTATATTTGATATATTGACAGAATGTCACATTAGGACATACGTTTCAACTCAAACTTAAACCAATCGGTGATGGCTTATAGAAGCAATCGACATCAACATGACTTGGTGACTATAACAAAGAAAAAACATTTGCTTAAAAAGTCTATGTACCACGGGCTGTAGTGAGTTTTGACACACCGTGCATGGTTTTAACAAACTATATTTGGGACCAGGATACGATGTAACCTGACAAACAGTACACGTCTTGACCATGGAATTCAGAGAAGACATACAAAATAATGTTCGATATATGTCTAAAATATCGAACCTAGGCTTTGACTCTAACGACGTACTTTGCAAACATATGACACACCATACATATTTAGAAATAAAGACGATTTTTAAACTTTTACAATACAGCAAACAATTATTACCAGAAACTCTACTTGGACATAAACATCCTTTTCCTTATTAACTACTTCATAAACTAACTATAATATACATACAATCATTATAACTTGGATCACGGTAATGTAAAACCGTGTGACTGTCTGTGTTGGGGGATGGTTTTTGTGCTAGGCAACCTCACATCTACCACATAACTAACCACAAACAAAAAGCGTTTAAAGCAGTGCCGGGTAAGCGACGTGGAGGCCCATAGACAAACTTTTAAGGCCCTGCCCAAGCCCCTGGTCGGCATTGAAACTGCAAGAGCCAGTGCCAAGTCAATTTTACTCGTTTTAATTGGCCTACCCGTGACAAGGCTGGCAAGGCTTGAAATCTTACCATTTCCGTGTAAAGGTATAAAATGTCAATTACGACTTTGTGATTATAAGATGAAGACTTTAAGAAAACTATAACTGTTGTCTCTTCATTTAAGAATTAAACGTATTTTCTTGAAAGAAATAATATGAAACATAAAATAAGATCTCCGATAGGTATTTACCGTTCGGTCCGTTCCGTACTGTAATTTACCATTAACACATTAACAATTATCAGTATCTGTTTAAGTTATTAATAATGATTTAAGAACCTTTTAAACGTCTTCTGTCTTAATTTGACAATATCTTAAAAGTCAATAATCTGCAAAAGTCTTTTTCAGTGGCTATAATGGAAAAGGCATTGTATCGTTATTGCGTCATTAAAGCTAGACTGTTTTTTCTAAATGTTCTATTTGAAAAAGATTAGTACACCGGTTGCGTTCGTCATCATTAAATCAACAGTTCGTGAGCATCTTTAAATTCGTAGTGCAGATAAAGCGTAAGGGAAAATGGACTGAAAAAAACATTCTTTTGTCACGGTCTCATCGGGCCCCTAAAAAATCGCAGGGCCCATAGGCAGTTGCCTACTCTCCCTAATCGGTAATCCGGGACTGGTCTTAAGTAGTCTCAATCAAGTGTACTTATACAGAGAAAACACATGACTGTTATCGCGTGAATCAAATACTACGCACATAATATCAATGGCGTGTTTGATGTTCTACGGCGATTTAAGTTTTACGGTGATTGGAATGATTTGAATGAACTGTGTAGAGGACCCTTTTGTAATAACACATACTCAATATCCAAGCTATGTGCCCTGTAGTTCAAAAGAAAAAGATTCTTAATTATATGTCGTTATATAGATTATTATAAACGATAACAACCTAAGCGTGGACAATATTTACCTTCGAGGAAAGCTTTGAACAGATTTACTATACTACCTCTATACAAGTGCCCACATAAAATATATTACACCTTTCGGCCTTGTTGTTTTGTATAAACAGTTTAAAGATAATGTTTTGCTTATAAGGCTTCATAGTGTGTATTAACAATATAGCGTGCATGAAAAATATAGTAGAGTATCGATATATGATGTTACATAGCAAATAACAAACATAAGATCCTTGCAAGAAGATCCTTGCGTGTTCGGATGAGAAAATTGTTTTCCTTGTAATTAAGTACTGAAATTAATATTAACCTAGGTTTGCAGCAGTACGGAAAAATGAGTCACCTTATATAAGGCAAAGGCCCATGTTAACAGTGGATGTAATCACTTCCCGTGTAAGTAAAAATAGGAGCACAACAACACATTTCAATTAGCCTTGCAATTGTGTATTTGTGGACATCAGAGGTTAACATAAACCACAGTAGTGTAGACATCCTGCGTTAGTAGCCTTTGTCATATCGCCACAGATGAAGGCAGCTGCCAACTTGAATGTTTCAGGAGTTGAGGTGCCCTTACACACTGTAATTAAAAGCAGAAACCAAACTAAACTTAAGTATTCTTATTTCAAGTATCTAAAGTGTTTATCATGTTTGATCACATACACCTTTACTTGTCTTATACAATATCGAAACGAACAAATTTCTAAACTCACCCTTATTTAAATGAGTTTCATATCAGAACGTATGATATTGTGTTACACTACTAAACCTTTTTTAAAAAACTTATATCACAACATATAACCAAGACTAGCTTAATAAACGAACAGTTAATGAATGCAACTAAGGTTTGTGATTTAAAAAAAATAAAAGTGACTTAACCCACGCATACGCGATTCATTTTAAAATTCGACTTGTAATGAATCATTTTTTGTTGTTGTTTTGCATTAACATCACTATATATACATGTAATTGAACTAAATTATTTGGGTACAATTTGAATACTTTTTTAATGCGTCTATGGCATGTTCTACAACTTTACCAGAACAACAACATTTTTAGACTATATACTTACGATTATGATCAAAATACATCTAAAGATATATTATATCAGGATAAGAACGAAAATAAAAAACGTTTTTCATAATATTAGATATACATTTTATACATTGTGTTAATAGATATTGATCAACTCGAAAACAAAAAATAAGAATAATAATGCAGCAAAATTATAAATGTTTATTTTATTATTTCATTACGGAATACTGTTAGGACCATCGTGGTTACAAATCAAAATCAAGATGGCGACACTTCGCCAGTGCGACAATACGATGGCGACAGTGCGATAGTACGGTGGCGACAATGCGACAATACGATGACGACAGTGCGACAACACGATACAAATACAAACAACAGATCTGAATTGTTTATGTTAAGTAAATATATATATAAAGCTTTTAAAATTCGCAATGTAGTGGGGTTTCACAAATAACATCCATGTCATCTGCGAATAACAAAAGAATCAAACACATATCCTGTATAACTATACCTTTGCTATATCTAGTTTGCAAATACATCTCTAGATCTTCTACGAAAAGAGAAAACAAGATCGGTGAGATTATCTCCCCTTGCCTCAAGCCAACTGCTATATCAAAATAATCAGAGTAGTTTTCACAATGTCTAACACATGACTTAACAGATTGATACATGCTGCGTATTATACGCAACACTTTACCATCAACTTAAGCTTTATACAATTTTAACCATAGGGCATTGAGATATATGGAATCAAAACAACGCTTTATATCGACAAAACAGCAATACAAACGTTTATTCGAATTAACATAATTTTTAATAATTGAGTATAGTACAAATACTGCATCTACTGTCGATCTACCCTTTCTGAAACCAAATTGCGCATCAGAAAAAGTGTTATTTTCTGTGCACCATTTTGATATACGTTGGTTCAGTACACATGTAAATAACTAAGCAAAACTACTAACTAAAGTAATACCTCTATAATATTTTACATCAGACTTATCGCCCTTTTATGTAAGGGGACAATAATACCATTGGTCCATGCAACTGGGAAATTTTCCGTATTCAAAATAATATTGAATATCACTGTAATATGACCAGCTAAAATATCACAAGCTTCTTTGAACTATTCATTTAATAATTTATCTGTATCTGGTGATTTCATTGTTTTAAGTAATTTGATAGCTTGACAAACTTCGTCATATGTGATTGGATTATCTAGCTCTCCAAATGTATGAGAAAAATCATTAAAATCGTAATTACTATTGAAATCCTCAGCTTCAACATTTAAAGCCTGGTTTCTATCAGCAAACATTTGTTCAAAATGGTTCTTGAAATCTTCAAGACGTATGTTATTATTGTTGTTATTTGCTTTTTGCGACCAACAATATTTCCAGAAATCTTTTTGTCTACTATGTTTCAAATTTTCAAATTCTTTACCACGTTTGAATTTCAAAGCTCTGCGTTTCTTTGAAACAATTGTTTTATACAGACATTTCAATCTACATACTTCAACTCTATCTACATCACTATGCGAATTATTATATACATATAAGGCAATTATATACAAAAGCTTAGCCTCTCGACATTCATGGTCGAACCATTTATCCGAGTCAGATATAATACATTTTTGAAACTGTGGGTACGTCACAGTGTGCTTAACGAATAATGGATCTGCCACCTCATGTACAATTGCAGAAAACCTATTAACCATATAATCAGCCTTATTATTGCAATGTTCATCAGCATGTTCAACTATATTGTCAAAATCTGCCATTTTACTTATCAGTCCCTCGCGAAATGAATTTTTTTTCTTCATCACTCCACTTTAAACGTTACTTGTATAAGGATCTTCCTTAACGACATGCCTATTAAAAACAATATCAAATGACAATGGGGCATGATCACTAAAGTTCATGAAGTCATTAACAGAGAAATTCTGGACAACATTAAAACTATTCTGACTAAGAATTAAGTAGTCGATAACGCTAGATCCATTCCTATTAAAACATGTATATTTACCTAGCCCAAAGTCTGATCCTAGTCGGCCATTTGCAATCCTTACACTGGTACCTTAACACATATCTAACAACTTATTCCCGTAAGAGTTACTGCCGTTGTTCATCGAATATCTTTGTAATGGGGTGTCAATTTTATAGTCTTCAGAATCAATATCAGGTACATATAAATCACATATGATACTGTCTGATTTACCAGCAGTTCAAGCATTAAAAATCTCCAGCTAGCATGACTATGACTATGATTGAAAATGGTTAATGTCCTCTTCAAGACTAGTAAATAAGTCAGAATCAAACAAATTAGCAATAGGTGAAGTGTCGCTCCACATATACACTGCTGAAAAATATATGTCGTTATCATTATTAAAGAAGTGTTTATCCAACTTAAACCATATACTTGTGTCATGTGTATTTTTTATTATCGATATTCCATCCTTGATGCTATCACGCACATAAATTACAATTCCACAACTGTTTCGTTTAGCATGCCTGTGTCTAAATTTTCTATAAAAGTTATGACAGTGATATCCTGAAAGATCAATTTTGCTATTTTTTACAGTCCAAGCTTCAGTTAAAACTATTACATCATACTTTGTTATAAATGAAATAAAATTTGGGTCCTCTCTCTTGGAAGTATTTAAACCATTGCAGTTCCACAATAAACAATCTAGCCCATCCGGCCCGTCCAAAGCGTCTTTTACGGGTCTGCCCTCGATGTACAGAGTGTCGTAAGACACCCACGCTCTTCGTCCGGCCTGTTTCTCCTCCTTGAACCTCTGTAATAATCGCCTCCTCTTTGCCGCAACTTCCTGTGGGAACTGTTTTGTGACGTAGAACTGTAAACCTTTCAAGTTCCTGCTGCTACCACGGACCTGCTCCCTATCGCTGAAAAAACAAAACTTGCACACAATGCTGCGGTGGCGCTAGTTGTTTCAATCCCCGGTGGTACCCCGCCCTGCTGATGATTTTGCTTCTGGCCGATTCTGTGCACCCTCTCGAACAGCATGCTGTCTACTTCTTCTTTTGTCACCTTGAGCTTACTTACAATAAATTGTCGCACAATTTGCAATGTTCTAGCAGATGTTTCGTCTTGCTCTTCCAGTATATTTCCAAAAATTAAATTGCTCCTTATGCTCTGAGACTGCACATAATTCATGTCTTCTTTGAGCTTATCTTTATCTCGTTTAAGATCCGCTATCCTTCTCCTTGCACCCTCTAACTCTATATCAACTGAGAACACTTTATGTTCAACTCTGTTTACTTTATCACTTATTTACTTCGTAAACTTGTCAAGATGTAACCATACCTTTTTTCAGCTCCTTGTCAAAGTTATCCACTTTTTTTCTTCAGTGACTCAATTGACTTCAAACTTTTATCCATATCCTTCAGTTTTAAATCAATTCTCCCCAAGATTGCTACAATGTCCGAGTTTGTTGGTTCGTTATGGCACGAACGCCCTTCCATAGTTATAACTGGGTCAGGGTTAGTATCGCTCACGTTATCGCTCACGTTATCAAGTTGCTCGAATATGTTTCTGATTGACACATCACCTCGTCGTACAAAACTGAATTCGCCTCTCTGAGCACCTGGCTAATTGAATTGAATCCCTCGGGCGTTTTTAGGAAATTCAAGCGCCTATTTTCACCTGAATCCACATCACTTTCACTCATTTTATTCTTTTCTCTTCTATTTCTTCCAGTCATTTTATTTCCATTTTATGTCACAATAATGCTCATTAAATTCGCTGTCTTTGATAAAAACATAAGTTTTTTGGTAAATCCAATGTTTTGATATCTTCAATTTAACCCGCTCCCGGAAAACACGTCTGACCACCACAAAGTATTATCCTCTATTTCTATAATAGGTTTGTTGGAAACTGGTTCCACGCAATTGTACTAAGAAAAAAGGAACTTGTGATAAACAGTATGCATCGTAAATGAAACATACCAATCGGTATGACACAACATTAGAGCATTTGTTTTGCGACATAAACAATGATAATATATCCTTAGTACTAACGTGTGACACAAACATAGCTGAACGCACAAGTCGCGTCTCTAAACATAATGCGGGATTGTTGTCAAACAGGTACACAACATGACATATGAGAAGAATCATTAAAACGCAAATATATGACGTTCATAATAAAAGCTCTTTTGCAAAAGCATCAATTAAGTTTTTTCTCTACAAAATGACTGGCCTGGGTGAAATAATAACATGGCAGTTATTCATTTGATAAATTATTGTTTGAAAGTTCTTTTGAACATTGTTGCATATCTATTAATATCACGCAACTCACTGAATAACAAGTTAGTGTATATGCCTTTATACGGGTTAAATGATGTCAAATAAGTTTACGACTGTATTGTTATACGATTGTTAGATATATACGAATCTTTGCACTTGCTACATTTTGTTGATACATGCATTTGAATTATTCAATCGTACCAGTAGATTTGAAAATATAGTGTATTTTGACAGTAAAGTAAATACCTGATTACGTGATGCCTCTATAATTTTGTCGCAATCGTTTTCTTCGAACAATCCTTCTGGACAATCGTAACACATGGTTCCTCCGTCGGGAGGATATCCATACGATATAAAATTTTGTATGCAGAGTTATATTATCATTATCTTAATCATAATCATAATAAATTATAATACTTTGATTCTTGCATCACATTAACACATTTGAAATGGGCTTTAATGGTGAAAATTACCTATGCCCCCACAAAATGAGGCCTGGCACCAGCTGTGGTCGCGGCACTGGGAACAAAACACGGTATTGGTCCGTTTTCCAACAGGAGTGACGGTGGAGCATTGCTCATGAGAACCTAGGTTTCATTAGAATTAGAATTCCATGCATAAGTTTTTCTTGCAATGTTGCCGATATCTTACGATTGAATAATACATTATTACACATTAACAATAGAGATAAAACTTGTATTTATACCATAATGATTGCTTACTATATCACAGACATATTTAAAATAGAAAACTGTACCGTACAGTCGTTAAAGGCCTGAACAAGGAAACTGAATATCTGAAACTCATTTAATGCTGTAACAATGTATTATGTAACGATTTATCTGAATTTGTTTCAATTTTAGTCTCAAAATAATATTTACAATTAAAGATGTATTTCATAAACAGTTTATTTTTTTATTAACGTATTAAGACCAATGTCGACCGATTACTTTACTAATTTCATTCTTGGGGAGTAACATTCACGGTTTCACGCCTATTTCGTATCATTTTACACATATGCCGCCAGCGTGTACCAAGCAATGGGAGACAACTGGAGGTTAATTATGGCAAGCGGTTCGACGCATAATCCCAAGAAACCAGGTTTCTCATGAGAACCTAGGTTCTCATGAGAAACTAGGTTTATGAAATCCCAAGAAACCAGGTTTCTCATGAGAACCTAGGTTCTCATGAGAAACAAGGTTTATTTAATCCCAAGAAACCAGGTTTCTCATGAGAACCTAGGTTCTCATAAGAACCTAGGTTTTCATGAGAACCTAGGTTCTCATTTGAAAACCTTAGTTTACGCTTGAGAACCTAGGTTCTCATGAGAAACTAGGTTTTTCATGAGAACCTATGTTCTCATAGACACATAGAACTTCTCATGAGAACCTAGGTTCTCCTTCTAAAAACCTAGGTTCTCATGAGAAACCTAGTTTCTTGGGATTATGCGTCGAACTGCTTGCCATAGAAGGACAGGTGGAGACTATTAAGATTAATAATAATCATTTGCTAATGAATCGTTCGGATCTCACTTATTCTGCAATAGTTATCTCACTTATTCTGTAATAGTTATCTCACTTATTCTGCAATAGTTATTTCGATTATTCTGCAATAGTTATCTCGATTATTCTGCAATAGTTACACACGCTTACCATGTACAATTATCAACTCACTGCATCCGCCTTGAAATAACTGGCGCCCATTACTCGAAATGTATCCTTCTAAATAGCATACCTATAATAAAACTAATTGCAACATATAATGTGTAACATTTCGGTCTTAAAACCGATTAAGTCACTATCAAACGGACGATTGTTATATTAATTTTCATAGATTCCGAAAAGCATGAACAAGTGCAAATTATGTATAAACAAAAAATAACTATTGAAGAAGAGCTATGAAAAAAATATTGATGAATGATCATCATTTAAAATAATTGTCATGGATTATGAAAAGCATGAACATGTACAAATTGTGTATAAACAATAAAAATAACACTATTGAAGAAGAACTATGTAAAAAATATTGAGGAGTGATCATCGTTCAAAATCAGTAACCAAAGAATTCGTTATGCTTTTCCTCGATACTTTGTAACATACGTTGAGGACAAATGTATTGGTATTAAGCAGCATTGTATTAAATTATGAAGCAAATCACATTAAAACTTGAGCTACGCTGGATAAAAAACCATTAGACCCATTTTCGTATGACGCGGATATGAAAGTGGGATTTAAATGTTTGGAAGGAAAACTGCATGTTAATCAAATATTAACATATAATATAGTTCGATGATGAAAAAATTTACCTATAATAAGACATGTGAGGACACATTATGGTGTTCACTCCCATAGTATAATTTGTATCTACTTATACTTATGTATGGTTTGCCTATTATAACACACAATGCGGTGATTATGCGACTAACAAGTGAAAAAAACACCGAAGTTAAACTTTCGTTTTCAATTTAATTATTTAGAAACGTAAATTTCAAACTTTATTTCAAACTAAGCATTTACGCCGACTACCTTTTTAAAAGATAATTCTTGTTATATTTACATGTAATTGTTTTTTTTATAATCGGTTTTAGAGATTATTAATCATTTTTGCTGTTGTCTATCGTATCCCTGTAGTTATTGTTGAACTCATGTTCAACGTTTTATAAATTGAGAACAGCGAATATAAACAATCGTAACCTTATAGTATTGCATTGATATCACCCGTGCTATTGGACTCTCCCTTGTTTATCGGCAGCCGCATCTATTAATAGCCTCAGGTTATGAATGACCTGTTCTGAGCAAAAATACTACGTCATTAAGACGCATTCATTCATAAACACTCTCTTTTGCGACACTATAATACAAACACTGTTTATTGCTTCTTTCCTATATACGCCCCGTTCAAAATATTCCATATAAAACGATATTCACATAATGTTTCCATTTGTGAATGAATATAGTTGAAGAACTCAAACATCTTGCATAAATTATACAACTCTTTCTCGCGCGGTTGCGACAGATGCGGCAGATGTGGCGGGTATCCGGTTAAGCGTAGTTTACAGCGAACTTGCTCGAAATTTTTGGTACTGGCATAAGTTGTTCGCAAGCGAACAACTAAAAATTAAGTGTAATCGTGTGACTTATTTTACATATGAATGTGCTGGATACATGAAGGATGCTTTTATTGCTTCTGACGTATTACTGGCCCATACTATCAGGTTAATCTTTTTCATAAGAGTTAACTATTCAGGCTGATATAAAATTAAACTATTTACTGGTGATGTACTGGTAGTTGTCCCTTCTTTTACTGTTTTCAATAAGTTAAATTGCGGGTACAGGATCAAAGTGAATACTTTGTGGACAATGATGTTACATTATAAGTGTTTGACATAACCAAAGACAAACGACAAAACGGAAGGACGTCGTTACTGTTTTTAATCGAAAGCATTCACATTATTTTCTTAATAAGGATGGTACTTTAATGGGGATAATATATAATTATCATGAATTAATTGAAAATAGTAATACTAACCACATGCCTGACCACATTAAAACTTTGATCACGGTAATGCAAAACCGTGTGACTGTCTGTGTTGGGGGATGGTTTGCGCGCTAGGCAACCTCACATCTACCACATATCTAATCACAAACAAAAAAGTGCTTAAAGCAGTGCCGGATAAGCGACATGGAGGCCCGTAATCAATGAAACATTTAGGGCCCTGCCAAAGCCCCGGGTCGGCATGGAAGCTGCAAGAACGCCAGTGCCAAGTCAATTTCACTCGTTTTAATTGGCCTACCCCTGTCAAGGCGTAATTTATCAGTAAACCATTTACAATTATCAGTATCTGTTTAAGTTATTAATAACGATTTAATAATCTTTTAAACTACTTCTGTCATAATTTCACAGTAGTGAAGACGTTGACAATATCTTAAAAGTCAATAATCTGCAAAAGTCTTTTTCAGTGGCTATAATGGAAACGGCATTCTATCGTTCTGGCGTCATTAAAGCTAGACTGTTTTTTAAATGTCCAATTTGAAACAGGTTAGTACGCCGGTCGCGTTCGTCTACATCAACAGTTTGTGAGCCTCTGTAATTGTGTAGTGCAGATAAAGCGTAAGGGAATATGGACTGAATAAAACATTCTTTTGTCACGGTCTCATCGGGCCCCTACAAATCGCAGGGCCTATAGGCAGTTGCCTTCTCTGCCTAAAGGTTAATCCGCGACTGGTCTAAAGTCGTCTCAATCAAGTGTACTTATGCAGGAAAAAAAACATGACTGTCAACGCGTGAATCAAATACTACGCACATAATATATATGGCTATAAGGCGTATTTGATGTTCTACGTCGTTTTAAGTTTTACGGTGATGAGAATGATTTTAATGAACTTTGAAGAGGACCCTTTTGTTATGTCACATACTCAATATCCAAGCTATGTGCCTTGTAGTTGAAGAGAAAAAGATTGTTCATGACATGTCGTTATATAGATTATTATAAACGATAACAACCTAAGCGTGGACAATTTTTACCTTAGGGCAAAGCTTTGAACAGATTTACTATACTACCTCTATACAAGTGTGCACATAAATATTACACCTTTCGGCCTTGTCGTTTCGTAGAAACAGTTTAAAGATAATGTTTTGCTTATAAGGCTTCATAATGTGTATTACCAATATAGCGTGCATGAAAAATATAGTAGAGTATCGATATATGATGTTAAATAGCAAATAACAAACATAAGATCATTGCAAGAAGATCCTTGCGTGTTCGGATGAGAAAATTGTTTTCCTTGTAATTAAGTACTGAAATTATTATTAACCTAGGTTTGCAGCAGTACGGAAGGATGTGTCACCTTTTATAAAGCAGTGGCCCGTGTAAAAATGGGTGTAATTACTTCCCGTGAAAGTACATAGGAGCACAACACATTTCAATTAGCCTTGCAAGTGTGTATTTGTTTACATCAGAGATTAACATAAACCACAGTAGTGTAGACATCCTGCGTTAGTAGCCATTGTCTTATCGCCACAGATGAAGGCAGCGGCCAACTTGCATGTTTCAGGAGTTGAGGTGTCCTTACACACTGTAATTAAAACAAGAAACCAAACTGAACTTAAGTATTCTTATTTCAAGTATACAAGCGTTTATCATCTTTGGTCACATAAACCTTTACTTGTCTCATACAATATCGAAACGAACAAATTTCAAAACTCGCCTTTATTTTAATGACTTTCATATCAGAACGTATGATATTGTGTTACACTAATAAACTTTTTTAAAGATAAACTTATATCACAACATATAACCAAGACTAGCTTAAGGACGTACGCGGCAGTTTAGTGTCACGCAAATATTTTTTTACTAAAACACCGGTTGCGAAATAAGTGCAATATATTTCGGATAATCTGATAAAAAACAATGTAAACAATGTTAGAACGAAAGAACAACAAAACATGATTAAAATGAACGCAAGGTAAAAAAATTAAATACCTTCGATATGACCCTTTAAAGGGGCCGTCCAACAGATATAGCGTCGTATCGACGCGAAAAGATATTTTGGGAAACTACGAGGATTACTTATATAGCTAAAAAATACTTCCGATCTAATCATGAGCGTGGATGGTCGAGTGGTCTAGGTGGGAGGCTTTTTACTCCAGGAATCCAGGGGTCAGTGGTTCGAGCCCTATTGAAGGTTACTTTTTTTCCCTTTTTTAAAAATTGTATTCTTGTTTTTTTTACTGTAGATTTTTAGTTCAAATGTTTAAATTTACCAATATAAAGCATTTTAAGTATTTAATGACAAACTTCACTACAAGCCTAAATCTGTTGGACGGCCTTTTTAATATATTGTATACATCTTGTTTTCAGTTATTTACTGTATTTCTTCTTTTACTCATATTGCTACCCATAATTTGTGTTTTCATTTAAATCTAGATCTACTTTTTCATTGACATACAGCAATACATGTACGAGTAATGTGTTTTGACATGCACCATGTACATGGGTTTCACTGTGTGTTTTAAAGTGTATTTTAATACATGCAGTTAAACTGCATTTGTGAACAAACGACCCTGGTGACCCATTGTTTTCTTTTTATATTTGTATTAAGTCATAACGCATTAAACATTAAGGTAAATTTGGAAAAAATCTAGGTGGAGGAAGTCATGTTAAAATAAAAATGACTTTTATGCATTTTATTTATTTTCAAATGTGAAATGCTGTTGTCTTTGTTTATGTTTACAAATTGATAAAAAAACATGAATCAATGGATTCGTGTTAAAAAAAAATTAATTTGCAGTCAAATTAAATCAGTATTACATATTTTGTGAGGAATATAGAGATTGTTTTCAACACTTTTCTCATTAATTTACTCTAGTTTTTATGTTACTACCTTATTGGTGAATTGCTATTGTGCTGAAATATGCTTGTTGTTCAAGTGCGAAAAAAAAAATAAACAACACAGGTGACCCATGATTTTTATTTTATTTTTCTATCAACAACAGATAGTTCTACCTAAATACCAAAAATTATCAAATTCTAAGTGGAGCAAAATTTGCATTAAAACTGCCGCGTTCGTCCTTAATAAACGAACAGTTAATGAATGCAAATAAGGTTTGTGAATTTACAAAATAAAAGTGACTTAACCCAAGCATACGCGATACATTTTAAAATTCGACTTGAAACGAATCATTGTATGTTGTTGTTTTGCATTAACATCACTTTATTTACATGTTATTGAACTGAATTATTTGGGTACAATTTCAATACTTTTTTCCGTGCGTCTTTGGCAATGTTCTACAACTTTACCAGAACAACAACATTTTTTGACTGTATATTTACGATAATGATCAGAATACATCTAAAGATTTATTATATCAAGATAAGAACGAAAATGAAAAACGTTTTTCATAATATCTGATATATATTTTATATATTGTGTTAATAGATATTGATATACTCGAAAACAAAAACAAAAAGAAAAATAATGCAGCAAAATGTAGCATTATTTATTAATGTTTATTTTATAACAAAATACCGTTTTTGCCATCATGGTTACACATTAAATCCAGAGGGCGACAATGCGACAATACGATGGCGACAGTGCGACAATACGATGGCGACAGTGCGATAGTACGACGGCGACATTTCGATAATACGATGACGACAGTGCAACAATACGATGGCGACAATGCGATAATAGATGACTACAGTGCGACAATACGATGGCGACAGTACGATATGACTATCGCATTGTTGCAATCGTACTATCGCGTTGTCGTATTGTCGTCATCTTACTATCGCGTTGTCACATTATCGCCACCGTACTTTCGCATTGTGGCTATCGTACTACCGCATTGTCACCATCGTACTATCGCACTATCGCATGGTTGCCCTCTGGATTTTAATGTGTAACCACGATGACATTAACGGTATTCCGTATTTTATAGAGCTTAGTTAGTTTTTAGTTTACGTTTTGACAGGTAGAACTATTGCTTGTTCATCAGTTGTTTTTATTTCAATAGGTTCGCGGTTTCGTTTAATCAGGCGTTTTGTCACAGTAAAACTCAAATGGAGACAGTTAAACGAAATGTATGGTATGTGTCGAGAATATACAGGGTTTATTACTTGACGATTGTGCTTATACTGACGGTCATCTAAAGGACAATGAAACCAACACCTACTAGTATATGCTTTTAAAGTCATACATGGCATCATATGCTGGCTCGTGTTATAACTTGACATACAGCCGTGATCTTGGTGAAATTCTTCGCTGGGATGGCATTCTTGATTAAAGCTGACACCTACTACTTAGTAATCTCTTGCACGACGGTTACATTACATTCACCTCTGTGATGGGCTCAAAACGGACCATCTCATACCATATCTTATATCAGTCTTAATTCATTAATACAAAATTGATACGGTTTTCTTGATGTAAACAAACCTACATACATACATACGTCGAAGCAATGCCTAACGTCACTCAATTAAAATTATGTTCAATTGTTTATATTTGTATGTGCGTGGAATGATTCCATCTGCGTAAATGGGCAATACAATAGTTCCAAAGAGTTGCATTAAAACTCGCAAGTTTTTGCACGATGTATCGTAAATTTAAAATTCCTATTTCATTATTTTACGCCTCTGATCCTAAAAAATCCAAATCAAAGATACTTTGAATGCGTTTGTTCGGTTTTACCCAGTTTCTGGGCAATGCTGAGCCTTTCGCAGAGGTGGTTGTGAGAGCAAGGAACGACAACTCTGCGTGGAGATTAACTACTTAGTAGTAGTCTTTAACTTTGTTAATCGATTAGATCAATTAAACAAGGTAAAACGTGTGCGTCTTCCGAAACCTGCATTGTTTCACAAGCATGTCCCTATCACATTAAGGTATCTTCTAGCATTTATGCCGATTAGCGCATAGTAGAAACAATTTCAGATACCTTGCACAATAGGTATCGCTGGAATGCACCTGTTATTACACAGGTCACCGCTACAACAGTTGAAACACGTGCCATTGTCGACGCCGACGTGCAAATTTCCCGCAGCTAGAGTTGCTAGTGCTCTGTCACATGCCTATTAGTGAAAACACATAAAGTATCTGTACATGTAATATGAGATCAGGGAAATATCCGGTAAGCTTCCATGTTTATCATGAGTTTTGAAAATTTAAAGTGGATGGTACCCGCTAATAGTGAATGAACCAATTAAAAGCCCATACTTGCCTTCAATAGGAAGTACATTTCTCCTTGTTATTGGACATATTTTCATTCGTTTATCAACAGTTTTGTGAGATACATTCTCTGATATTTTTAGCATTTGACAATTGCGAATGTTAGCATTTGACAATTTCGAATCGTAAAACATGAAACTTGTCAATACTTGGTATCGACGTACCTGTAGGCTTTGGTCTCCCTTTAAAACTAATAAAACTATCGAATTTTAACGTGCCATAAGTCCTACAAAACTCTGGTTGACTTTCGATACGGTCTTGACTTTAGTGAGTCGAGTCAGTTTCTACAAAACCTGTTAGGTGAATTATATTAGAAAGTTGTATTCAATCATATATGAGCATTTAATTTATAAATAAATATGTGTTAGTTTTCATTTGCGAGTCAGTAGACACGCCTAACCAAACATGATACTTACGGTTTTCTCCATTTGGCTAGTAGAATAAATCATAGTACCCTGGGCTGACATTTTCAGTGTTTCTGTACAGACCTGTAGCAATAATTGGAACAGTGATTAAAGTATCTTATTATATTATTTATTTTGATTTTGATTTTTAAAAATGGGGGGGTGCGGGGCTGTTGAAATGCATTGTCACGGCAGTAAATTTGTTGAAAAATGAATCGTTCAACCATAGTAGACACGAATACATGTGTATAGTGATCATACCAACACGATCGGTGTGTGTGATTACTATCACACTTTGACTTATTTTAAAAGTACGTAATATCTTCGAACTGTTATTGTGGTTTATAACCGAAGCAAATAAGTTATTATTTAACGAAATCCTAAAGCATCACATTACAACGTGGATAACTATGACTCGTCTCAATTGATTTTCATTTTATTTATTGTAAATCGCTTTTTCACGTGTGCATGTTATCGTTATACTATTAGTTGGTTAATATTTTAAACGATAAAGCGTCTCTAGAATAGGTTTGTTGGAAACTGGTTCCCCGCAGTGGTACTCGGCAAATAGGAACTTGTGATAAACAGTATGTATTGTAAAGGAAACAATCCAATCGATATGACACAACATTTGAGCATTTGTTTTGCGACATAAACAATGATAATAAATCCTGAGTACTAACGTGTGACACAAACATTGTTGAACGCACAAGTCGCGTCTCGAAACATAATGCGGGATTGTTGTCAAACAGGTACACAACATTAAATGTTAGAAGAACCATTTAAACGCAAATATAAGACGTTCATAATAAAGGCTCTTTTGCAAAAGCATCAATGAAGCTTTTTTCTACAAACTGACTTGCCTGGGTGAAATAATAACATAACAGTTATTCACTTTATCAATTATTGTTTGAAAAATGTTGCATATCTTATAATATCACGCAACTAACTAAATAACAGGGTAGTGTATATGCCTTCATACGGATAAAATGATGTCAAATAAGTTTACGGCACGACTGTATATTTATACGATTTTCGATATAAACAAATCTTTACACTTGCTACACATTGTTGATACATGCATTTTTATTATCAAATCGTACTAGTAGATTTGAAAACATAGTGTATTTTACAGTAAAGAAAATACCTGATTACGTGATGCCTCTATAATTCTGTCACAATAGTTTCCTTGGTTCAATCCTACTGGACAATCGTAACACATGGGACCTCGATTGGTAGAATATCCTTAAAAAATAAGATTTTGTATGAAGAGGTATCAAATCATTATCTTAGATATAATCATAATAAATTATGGAACTTTGATACTTGTATCATATTAATACCTATGAAACTGGCTTTACTGGTTAAAATTACCTGTGCCCCCACAAAGTGAGGCCTTGCACCAGCTGTGGTCGCAGCACTGGGAACAAAACACGGTATTGGTCCGTTTTCCAACAGCCGTGACGGTGGAGCATTTCTGACACAAAACGTATTGAAATATGAATAATATACAGTATGACACATCTGATTTACGGGTTAAGTACAAAGAAATCTAATAGGTCGATATAAATATACTTATTATTTGCAACAATAAGTGTATATGGTTGTTTGTTTGTATCGTAAAGTAGCAATTCATAAAATGTATATGAGTAAGTTTATAAACTTCGGTGTACATGTACCGAAATATACAATACGAAAGAATTGCGAGATGAAGTCACTATGTGAACAAATGATGGACGCCCTCAATTAATTATGAGCCGTGCTCTGTGAAAAGGGCGTTAAATGCATGTGTGTAAAGTGTCGTCCCAGATTAGCCTGTGCAGTCTACACAGGCTAATATGGAAAGACACTTTCCGCCTAAACATGATTTTTGATCAGAAATGACTTTCTGTAAACAAAAAATATAATAAAGGCGGAAAGTGTCGTCCTTGATTAGCCTGTACGGACTGAACAGGCTAATCTGGGACGCCATTTTACGCACCTGCATTAAACCCAATTATCACAGAGCACGACACATATATAAGATACTAGTTGTAGAGCCAGGGTTGCGATTTTTAGAAATGAAGCTATATTTTATTTAAATTCACCCGAAAGCTGTTCGACAAAGAAATTAAAGTCTCGGTGAAACCATATCAACACTTTCGATCAAATATCAAGTTTCGTGATCATATCTTGCATTCCTATCGAATCATTTCACAATTGCCTGTCGGACGAACTGATTAAGACGGGGAATTGTTCATAAACAAATACATAGCGAACCTATAGTCAAGTTTATATAAGCATGTAAACGATAATTTAGTAATACTTTTTTTTTACATTTTTTCGCGTGTTATTTTCTCTCTTGGGAAACAAAACGGTCGTGTCATCCTCACATTTATCAAGTTTTATTTAAGTATCTTCATTTTTTTAGAAATTGCATTACGCAGGTTTGTTTACGGATGGAAGGACATGTGGACAATATTAAGATTAATAATAAATATTTGCTAATGAAACATTCTGATCTCACTTATTCTGCAATAGTTATCTCACTTATTCTGCAATAGTTATCTCACTTATTCTGCAATAGTTATCTCACTTATTCTGCAATAGTTATCTCACCTATTCTGCAATAGTTATCTCACTTATTCTGCAATAGTTATCTCACTTATTCTGCAATAGTTATCTCACTTATTCTGCAATAGTTATCTCACTTATTCTGCAATAGTTATCTCACTTATTCTGCAGTAGTTATCTCACTAATTCTGCAATAGTTATCTCACTTATTCTGCAATAATTTTCTCACTTATTCTGCAATACTTACACATGCTTATACATACGCTTACCATGTACAAAATACAATTATCAACTCACTTGACGTTCCCTGCATCCGCCTTGATATAACGCGTGCCCATTACTCGAGTTACGTCCTTCTAAATAGCATACCTATAATAAAACTAACGATCATTCTGAAAAGAATATTTTGTGCTATGGCCGGGTTTCCATGCATCCGTGTCCGCGTTCGCGTTCCGTGTCCGCGTTCCGTATACGGACACAGATTATCTATTCCATACATCCGCTTATTATTTTAGCCTTTCCGTGTAAAAAGCTCGTTCCAAACGTGGTGGTACTTGTATTAGGATGTCGTTATTAGAAGAGCACACATTTTTTTATGATGACTGCTGCGGCAGTACTGCATGTTAGTAGACGGAAACGCAGACATAGGTACTGGAAACGTGCCATCATAAGAAACCGTGAAACTTACGGCACAGTCTGCCGTCTTGTTAGAGAATTAGAGCTGAACGATGAAGAGTTCAGGACCTATTTCCGTCTTAGTAGCTGTCAGTTCGGCGATGTGCTGTCGGTTGTAGAAGAACAGCTGAATCGACGGAGTACGTCACGTCAGTCTATAAGTGCCAAGGAACGACTCGCAATTTGCTTTAGGTAATGAAAACAAAACAAGATATATAAAAAATACTTTAATGTTATTACATTTATTTAAGAAACAAAAAGAAAACGAAGAGGTTCAGATAATTATGATAAATGATACAATGTTATGTAGTCACCCGATGACACAAACGTAATGAAGTAAAGCCAAACCGTCACGTGTAAACGTTCTTTGCAGAAATCAGCCACACTAGTATTTTATATAGAACAATTCTGATTTTATCGAATGTGAAGACGTTGAATATACATACATCGTGTTATAAACTAGAAATAGATTTAAAATGGTAATAGTTTGCAATTAATTGTTGATGAAGTATATCACTTAGTAGTACTATACGTTCATTGACCAAATAACGATAAGTGTCAATTTAGTTTAGACAAGACTTCACTGACATTGTCGAGTCCGGTCTGCGGTTGGTTTCTAGGTGTGTCACCAATGATGTAAGTTGGAACGTCCACGTACCCTTCGATTGTTGACGAAGTTGGCGCTAGTAAATGCGAGTTTGGTACTTTTGGGTGAATCATATGGTATCTGGCCCACTGGTGCATAATTGGGTACAGCTTCATTTGATTCGGCACTATACATCAACGTCGAAATTTGCATCTATTCTTTTCCAGATGTTTGATGCAATGTCTTTGTTTTTGTATTCCTTCATACGATGGCTGTATATTTCAGGGTGATCCCTTACTAATTTTTTCACTAATATCTTTGCTTGAAAGTTGGCCTTTCATGTTGACTGCCGTCCGTGTACTGAGTCCGCGTCCGTGAAAAATCGCTCACCGAGCGATTTTTCACGGACGCAATACGCGGACGAAAAATGCGGACGCGGAACGCGGATAATGGAATAGCTCCAACAGATTTCAGCCAGTTCGCGGACACGGCAACACGGACACGGAACGCGGACAAGAAGACATGAAAACCCGACCTATACCGCTTAGAAGAATATTTGAGATGCGCTTTCAACATATACGTGAACATATATGTTTACAAATGACCAATATCCGTGTTATACTACTATTACATATTGACATAAAAAGGAATCAAATAGCAGTATGGAATATTATTTTATTCCATCATCAGACGTTCATTGTCGAAATAAACCACTGTGGAATATATTTTCCTTTATTTCGGCAATGCTGAAATATAGCTGTCACGCGCGGAGGACTCTTATATCAGTCATGTGTGAAGGATGGTCATATTACTCGGAATCAACTATAAAGTAATCATTTTAGTACAATCGAATCAGATTCAACAAAACAAACAATTTGATACCAAGATGTAATATATTTTAAACACAAAATGCAACACAAACTGCCCAAAATTTATTTTTACAAATGTTAAGTGCCAAGGCTCGTGGTTCAGATTTTCTAAGCCTCGCAAAATAAACTTCGCTTTATTCGGCACCGACCTAGTATTCTCTATATACAGTACTGAACAACAAAGCGATAAGTCACCACACTTATATGTCGTAAGTAATGTGTAGCATCTTTATCATAAAATGGACAAAGTCACAACTAAGAGGACGATTGTTATAATAATTCTCATAGATTCCGAAAAGCATGAACATGTACACATTATGTATAAACAATAAAACATTAAACTATTGAAGAAGAACTTTGTAAAAAATGTTGATCAGTGATCATCATTTGAAATCAGTAACAAAGAATTCGTATCACTTTTCCTCGATATTTTGTAACATACGTTGTGTACTAATATACTGTTAATGTTTCACATTTAAAATCTAAAGCATGATGGGTGCAGTAGTAGCGCATGAGCTTCTGTTTCAAAAGTACCAGGTTCGAATCCAGGGAAAGTAAACTTTAATGCACGAATCTACATGTATATTTGGGACATAAGCTTATTTCCATCGAGTTACTAAAACTTATTGTATCCCGCTGCAAGTTGTTTTTAAAATATTGTATCAGTGACTGCCAATAGGATAATTATAATTTTGGCTCAAAACTGTCGGTTCTATGTGTAATGATCTAAAATAATCAATGGCGTTATGTTTATTAATAAGACTTTATAGATAGCGTCATAGTCATAAACTAAGGGCACTAACTCATGTAACGGGACTGCTAAAGGCAGGCATATGTATACCTCGTGTGATCCACAGGTTTTGACGTATGGGCAATCACGAATGCTCGAGACGTGGTCACAAACGAGACACACTAGTCCGAGTGCTGTTGGAGCTGTTGAACAAACACACAAAACGAAACTGAATGAATCGCCATGAAGTATTGGTTATAGATCCGAGATAGCGTTTATGAGTCCGTTATTATACATTTCATTCGTAATGATTTTTCGTCTAATATATCATTTTTAGCTCTCGAGAGAAGTGTCCAAGTGAAAATGTTCTTTCACATATTTTTTTAAGTTATAACATACTATACATTTTAAGCCGTCGATATACAGCTTTAAATCGGCAACTACGCGGCACATTTCTTACATATGATAACCTTTATATTGTTGATTATGTTATTTGTACATTGCAATTAAAATTTAAAGAAAACAAAATATATACCAGATCCAGGTATTAAATAGTCCGATCTTGTTGATTACAAACAGTAATCGTGATCTTAACAGGACATACTGGGAACATGCATTAACTTTTGTTATATTTAAAAGTCTAAAACTGACTTTTGCTTTTGTTATGGCACATGAAACATATACACGTTTTTGTTGCTATGTATAACCGTTAGAAAGTACATATCTCTTATTCAGTAACAACACACTTCTCATTTATTAAACAATTTCACACTATATATTAATAAGATTTGATAGTCACAAAGATAAATTATACGTAAAGGCTAAACATAATCGTACCTTTCAATGTTATAAGAACTAACCCTGCAAAATGTAGCATGTTGCTCTGAAAAAAAGTTGTGCATTTTTATATTAATGTCATCTATATTCATGTTGTAACTAAGTAAGCAATTGCTTTTACTGGCTGTAACATATAAACACAAACACATACAGATGTGTGCGTCACTTCAGAAAAAGCTTTTTTACCCATGGTTCCACGTAGTTGTTATCAGAAATAAGAAAGCTCATCGAAACCGCGCATACAATAAAACATTCTGAATTTCATGTAACTTAAATGCTGTCAGCCTCCAGGATTCTATATTTTAACCTCCAGAGTTCTACATCTTAGACGTTTTGAACGGTTAGATATAAGACATATATACCTTTACCCTACACATCCAACACGGGTTTAAAAGTTATGCTTAATATTTTAACAAAAACATTCGACCATATGTTAAAAGCATAGCCATTTAGGAGATAAGGTAAAATGTACTAGTTTAAGTGTCGAGTGATTTGATAAGCTGAATCTGTAACGCGACATAAACACATCATCTGGGATGTCGTCTAACAAAACACGGGGCGTAAAGCGTCTTACTCGGCGTTTACGCACAACATACGCGGCATCCATTTTGGTTTTGCCGTCACTGCGACTGCTCATAACGTCTCATAAACTTACGACAGCATTCTACGATATCGTAAAATACGAAAGATTATTGAAACGCAAAAAGGTAAGTTGCGATAATCGCAACTAGTTTACGAGTCTTAACATACTTACGATAGCTTATTGAAACGGTCCCCTGCTGGGACATCTTATCTTTCGTTTTCGTCACGGGCAGACATTTATTGTAATAAAATGGCGTTATCTTTATGAAGTTTTCATTCTGGGTCACACCAGGTCACGTTTTCATCCATGCTTGTCAATATTGATAATTGCAATTAAAGCTTTATTCGCAATATTTTAATGTCGTTACTTTTCCTCAGTGCGTGCAATTCAATTTAAGCCTTATCTCAATATTTTAATGTCTTTCCAATTCCTTAGTGCATGAAGCATCACGTTTTTTTTAAATCTACAATCTACTTCACTCATGATACTAAGCGATAGACGTGCATATTAAGCGCATCTGAACATCTACCGATATGTTATCCAAATGATTTTAATTCGGAAAACATAAACTTTAAAGATATGCCCTTAGGACACGGATGCCGTCACATTCCACTCGTGTCTTTAATTTACTAACAGCGCTTAATTGAGACAAATCCACACATTCACATAGTGAATAACAAGGGAATATCACAATAGCAGTTTTCTTTTTCGATTAATTCCGAATGTATATATATTTTGCTTTTTGCCAAAAGAGTCAAACATTGTGTTTGTATCGCAGGCCGATAAATATGTACACATTTATCAATCATTATGGCAAAAATACTGTTTGATGTCAGCGTATCAAGATAAAAGATATAAAGAACAAGGATAATCACACAAGCAGTGTTACTTTTCGAGTGATTCCGAAATACTATATATATATGTTTTTTTTTGCAGATATGGACAATAACTTTGCTTTTATCGCAGGCCGATTTATACGTTTAATTTTATCATTCAAGCATCACCAGTGTTTGATGTCGACACAAAACAAGATAAAACAATAAAAATGGCTTAATATAGGCCGCGAATCTGCTTAGGTACCACATTAAATAATACACCAAATACCCAGGTGCGAAAGGCTGGTTAAGATAATTAAAAAGTGTCATCATTGTAACCTGTTACTAAAATGTGACGAATCTTCCATTTTTAGCCATTTTTAGTTTTTATCTTGTGTTGTGTTTTACATAAAAAACTATTGTTGCTTGAATGATGAAAATGTACATATGAATTGGCCTTTGATAAAATCACAGATATTATCCCTATCTGCAAAAAAAACAATAGATATATATTATTTCGGAATCATGCGAAAAGTTTATAAGAAAAGTTCATTATTGTGAGTCACTTTATGACGGCTGTATCTGTATTTAGCTTCAGAAGCAGGTGTTTTAAGCCTTATTGTAGCCAATACGTCTCACGTGTAATTGTTACAACTCGCCAATTGTAACGCGGCAGTGACCAAAATGAATGCATTTATTTAGATAGTGTCACGAAGATTATATAAGTATGCGTACCATTAAACGTGAACCAACAACCAAATGCAAATGCACGCAAAAATCGAAACGTTCATTAGATGCTTTGGTGTAAATGAGTGCCATGATTATGCTTTATATATACAAATTTAGTATACATTTACTATAAATATTTATACAATATAAAGAGGTGAAACTCCAGCTGTTGGAGCAGTATTGCATTCTCATTATAAACAATTAATTGGTCCTTTATTTAAGGCAAGTGACCAATTGCCAGAACAGTACGAAACAGCACAATACGAAACAGCATACACATATAGAAGAGTAAAGCTGGGGTCACGGTCAATGCAAAGCATTGGGGGTTTAAACCGATTTTAGAGCGCTCAACTTCACACTTGGCCCAGCAATATTCATGATACGTATAACTGCAAATAAAATGTAACCTCATAGCATTGCAACTAAAATATAACAATAATAACAGGGAATTAAAACGCATTCAATTTAATTACAATGTAATTATTCAATGGTAAGAAGGATACCAGAGCAACATAGTTACAACTTTTTGAGGAACGATGAAATGAAATTACGAACAAGTGTCAACTTTATCGCTTTTTAATACAAAAAGATTTAAGAATATAGCATCATACCGTTAATATTTCAGATCATCTTCGTGCAAGCAGCAATAATGGGTGTAAAAGATCCATATTGCATAGCTTGGTTGTTTATGTGACTGCTAAAAAATAAATCAAACAAGAAACGCCCGTTAGATAGAATATATTTATAAAGTTTAACGATATAAACCCGATGACCTATGCATGTAGCCAAAACAGTAAGTGTCTCGGATGACGTAATTAAGAAGCGATGACACGATGACGTCAAAAAAACAAATATAATTTAAATGATATTATGGGCAATTTTCACTGTTGAATTGAGCTGAAAAGAATTTACAGGTCAAAAGAGTTAGTTAAAATGTGGTTACTGACCAATTATCTGCAACTCATCTTGCAATCAGTTGTTTATAAAACAAGTTTTTTATGTTCGATATCTTACGTGACCCACCCAGTCCTGTAAGCCGAAATGATCCGTAAAACAAAATTGTGTCTTTGTGTCGTATGAACGCATCTGCAGTAAAACTATATTTAGTATCACGTCGTACATGCATGATCAGTTGTCAAACGAAAGTACGGTTGATATGCAAATGCATTATTTTTCTCTTACCGGGATATTGTTTTAGCATGTTGATGCTGCATTAACAAAAATATAAGTGTATATGAAGTAAAAACGCAAAAAATAAAGAACGGTTGCGATAGACACCTATGCCCATAATATCACTTTAAAGGGGTAATACTGTAAAATAAAACAATAACAATATTCAAGAGACAGTACTGTAAAATCGAATTACCAATAAAACCAGCTATGTTTATTTAATAGATTAGAAACAAATATATAAAATGGTCATTCCATTAATAATTCCATATTTTAAGAAAAGAAAGATGAAGTGAATCGAAAACCAACAAGCATGTGTTTTTAAGTACATTGTACGTCAACATCATATCCTTTTTGATAAAAATGAGTTAATTGAATTTAAAAGTTTAATATCAACATTTTCTTAAAGATATTTTAATTTGCGAACACGCTTCAAAACTTGATGGGTGTGAAATTCCATTAGTTAAAAGAAACATTTTATTTTAAATTAAATCACCATACTTTGTGTGAAATTTAGCGAAGTTACGTCGTATATTATGATACAAAAAACTTGTTTTAGAAATTTTTTCGTTAATATACGATTACGATCATTAAAATCTTTAATACACGAACATGCTCTGGCGTACCGTACCGACAGCGAAATGTAAATACCATAGGATAGACCTTTAGGGATATTACCATCTAAGAACGGAAAATTCACAATATCAAAGTTAAAGTCGTCCCGTTTGTCGTATAAACTTTTCTTAATCATATTATTATTAATAGAAAGATGTCAGTCTAAATACGCAGCATCTGTATTGAATTGACACGATCTATTTAAGACCAGTTCGTTTGGGTAGATTTTGTTAATATATTGTTCAAAGTTTGGGCAATCTAAATTTAGTACGTTATCAATGTACCTACTAGGTAGGCTAAGGACGAACGCGACAGTTTAATTTCACGCAAATTTGTTTTTACTGTAACACCGGTTGCGCAATAGTGTATGCTTTTTCGGATAGTCGTTAAAAATGGGATGTATGTCTAATAAGGGAATAATATAAAAAAAGTATTATGAAGCAATGGCAATTGATATTTGATGTGTAGGCCCTTAACTACACAATTCGAATCAACCATCATCCCTAAGACCACACAGTGGTCGCGTGATTGTAACGGCGGGCATTAGTCTAGTTACGGAAAAAAGTCGATACACCCTTACCATTGAAAATTTTTGTGTTGCAAGTAATACTTGTTTAAAACGGATAGCTTTTATTAGAATTAAGCAAATTGGATCATCATATGTTTCAAACGTTGATATGCCCCTTTAAATGTATTATACAGTCCTACTCGGTTACTCCTTTCTCCATAGATTCAACAAGATCAGGGCTAATCTATTTAACTGTTCAGGGGTCATTATCAAAGTGGTGTGAAGGGCTGATCACTGTTGGAAGTGATAACATGAGGGGATTTATTGGCCATAACTAATTACAAGATACTGGTGTAGAATGCTGAGAATTCAGAGGGTTTTAAACATTGCTCACACACTAAATGAATAATTTGATTGTAGAAAAATACAGGGGCATGCATTTTAATAGGTATCAAAGAGTTAATTAATATTAATTAACTAAAGCACATTTTAATAAAGAGCATCGTGCTTGTATTTAAATGATGGATTAAAATATAAAAAAACAGATCAAAACTTGTACATAGTTTATTATTGAATTGAACAACATGTTTATTAACTATGTTATGTAAAGTATATGAATATGCGAAGAGTATGTAATGATCTCAGAGCATAATTATAATTATGTTATATAAAATTATAATGCAGATATTTTTTATTACACATACTAATCAAATTATTCAGAAGTAAGCAATTGAATATTCCTTATTTTTTCAATGTGCATCTATTAATGTTCATATAAACAAGTTGAAATAGCATTAATAGTATGCCACATAAACTTTATAGAATTCTTGTCAATTTATAATAATAGAATGTTAAGCTGCTGTATACATTTATATTAAGTACTGTCATGATTGTAACCCAAACTTTTCTAGCAAGGACATTTCATGGAAAAAAACATTAATTTATACACCAAATACCAACTTCACCTTTGTAATTCACATAACAAATGTTCACATAATATACATAACGGGTAACCATGTTACTAATCAGTAAGTTAAAAAACAAATTGTTTAATAAACAACTTTACAGGACTATCAACATGAGTATCCAGCATGATATTTGCTAGTGGAGTGTTGAACTTAAATTATATAATTAAATGAATTAATTAGATGTAGTATCCTGTGGTTGATAAATATTAAATACCAAAATGTCCCAACTTAAAGTCTTATCAACATGAATTTTGCATTGATCTACTTCAAACATATTTTCCATCTGTGCACTGGTTCATCAAACATCATGTTTCTTTCTGAAAAACAAGAACAGTACTTTATTGTTTGAAATTCTTCTCTGTAAAATAACAGCATGCTTGTATTTGTGTACACTTATTTTTTCGGCGTAAGCTGTATTAAGCCAGCTTTTCACCCTGACTTGACCTTTGTAAGTGTCCAATAATATTCAAATAAAATTTCCCGCGGCTAGGTACGAATGAATACACTTCATTTATTCCATTGGCTGATTTGAGTATAACACCAGAACATTGGAAACATATCCTCGTCTTTGTAACACTGTTTTACTGCATGAAACAATTTTATCTCTAATGAAAAGGCTCAATAGATAGAACGGTTTTACAATCAATTTTCGACATAAATACAGTTTGTGCGTTCACCTTTTATTTTCAGAGAATTACCAGCGCAAAAGCGTTTATACTAAAGACTATATTCTCATATTTAGTACTTACTTGCATTGCATTTCAACCCGCGAGGTTTCGGGTCAATTCGCGGCCAGTGTGTGAAAGTCAGAGTTTATATACAGTTCATCACCGGAGTTCGCAGAAGGGGTTGCGATCTTTTCATTGAAGGAAAAAATTGGAATCTATGCTATTTTTGTCTGATGGAGTAAATAGTTCGTTTAGTCGCTTTGTCGATATATCAATATTTTAGGCACAGCTGTTGCCTTGGTCGTGTACAGTTGGCGTAAACAAGCCGTCGTTTCAGCAGCAGAATTGTTACCTAACTTTAATGCATTGCATTCCAATCCGCAATGTATCAAGGTCAGTTTGCGGTCAGTTGCAGAAATCTTTATAAAAACGCCGTCTCGTAAACTTTGTGCACTTGAAGTCTGTTTTGATCAGAAAGATACAAAATAAAGATATTCGGCGATATTATTGTGGTATGTCAATCATCGATTTTTAATATGTTTTCAACATTTGCATGATAAGGACCAATTTTGATAAAATTAATTAGAAATATTTATCCATTTAGACCAGTTTATTAAACATGAGCATAATAATTCACTATACTATAATTATGCAATTAAATAAGATTCGAGTATTGCCGGCTGACCTATATGCACTCGATTATTTTCATGTTTCTTGTGTTTTTCTATTCTGTAACTATAGATATCTGAGTAATAATATCACATAAAGCAAAATAAGCCACGAAATCTGGCGCAACACCCCGTAATTGATTTGCTTGTGATGTAGCTAAGAACTGCGCAGAAAAAAGGCATCCGCTACTTTTTATCTCATAGAGATAACTTTTGATCGTTCATAAACATCGACCACAATCAACGCCGTATATCTTTTTTAAAGATATTTCTTGTTTAATATGTAACCACTTACACAAATTGTACATCAATTCAGGTTCAAGACATACATTCCAACACTATGTAGGCTAGCTTACATTAAGTCAGTCGAAAGGTTGCGCCGTTATATGGTACCCGATCAATTAGATTTTAATAATGATTAATACTAACGATAACTAACATTATGTATAAACTTATCGATATCATGTGTTCGAACCCTTACAACTTCCTACACAATCAAAATAAAACATAATGTATATCAGAATTAAAGTAAAATGTAATTATGCAGCATAAGGCTACACAATTTGAAAGCAACATTTTTGCTATTGTCGGCATATATGGTATCTCCTTCTCTCATAAAATGCATTTCAAAAAAACATATTTTCCTCCAGCTTTCTTCAGTAAACTCATTTTTGTAAAATGAATTTAATGTTGTAATGCCACTTTCCTCAATTTTAAGTTCCGACAAAAGTACTTTAGATAGAAAATCAGCATTAACTATATGTTTGTATATCTCTTTTGTAGATGTAATGGGGGTTTCCTCTGACTGTTTAACTAATATCTCCTTAATTCCTTCGTAACCTGTCTACACACTTCATGTGTGTCGCGATATGACATACAGTATTGCACTATATGCTCTCCAGTTTAAATAAAGGTTTTCCTTCAACACTTTTTACACTGTGATCTTTTCCTTTCAACCAACTGAAAATGTTGCCATTTTAAATTGCTGGTTCATCTCCACACTTATTGTTTTTTAGAAATGCTTTGAACTCATCAAAGATAATATATTCTGAATCAGTTTCGTCAAAAACTATTCTAAGTTACCTCAGTGATGGAAAATGAAAAGTCATTTTGGTTGTCAATCTGAAAGAGTAAAGAAAACTATCTTTTAAAATCATATAACTTCTATTAGTTTTAATTTCAATTATTTCATATTACATGTTCGGTGCTTGTTACATGTCAACTTTAAAATCTAACAAAGGTGAACATAAAATTATTTTACTAACAAATTTCAAGCTTACCTGTTTTATAAATATAAAAAATCAAAATAAATGTTGTATTGGCTATGAATATTTGGCACAACTGATAATTACACTGGTCAATAACTCTCTGAAACATGTTGCAGCATATTCAGATTTGGCCAGATATAACACCTGGGTTCATTTATTATCGCCAAGAAGGCTGTTGTCAGCCTGACAGGGGAGTGTGCTTTATGACCACAGAACAGTTAACACTTATTAGTTCTGCTGATAAGCCGATGGCTAAAATCTAGCCGTCCTGGGAGTAACTGAGTAGGACTGTATATGCATCTTGTTGTGTGTGTGTGTATAATCCTAATTTTACTGATCCTGCTTCACATACTTTGTGTTTACATTTACATTTAATTTTAATTTTGAATTGGCATACCGCAATATATTGGTCAAGCCATCATATCAAGCATTACAATAAATATCGCCGATATGTCCCTTTAAATGTACGGTATACATCTTTTTCAGTTGGATGCTCTATTAACCTACTTTGTTCTGATCTTGCTGCACATAATGTGTGTGTTTTGACCTGATTTTTTTCTTAAATTGTATTTTACTTCAAGCAGTAGCACCGCAGTTGTAAACAAACGACCCCGGTGACCTATGTTTTTCTTGTTATATTTTTATTAAGTTATAACTCATAAACCATTTAGTTAAATTTTGACAAAATCTAGGTATTGGAAGTCATGTAAAAATAAAAATAACTTGTGTGCACTTTATTCATTTTCATATGTAAAATTCTGTTGATTTTGTTGTTGATTAAAACTAATTAAAAAACATTAACCATTGGATCGATGTTGTTTTATAAAATGAATTTGCAGTCAAATTGAATCAATATAATATATTTTGGGCGAACTTGAAGTTGTTTTTAACAGTTTTCTCTTTAATTTACTTAAGTTTTTATGTAATTATCTTATTTGTTAAAAAATATGATGAAATAGGCGTGTTGTTCAAATGCGAATAAAAAATTAACAACAATGGTGACCCATAATTGTTATTTTACTTTTCTATGCACAATATATGTTTCTAGCTAAATACCAAAAATTATCAAATTGTAGGTATAAAACAATTTTCGTTAAAAACTGCAGCATACGTCCTTAAAACGTTGAATTGACCAACATAGGTTTATATAACTATTTTCATAAATCTTAGTACAATATTTAGCTATATGATATCTAAAAGCATTCGAGGTGGATACACTGTTAGATACACTGATAATTGTTTGGTGGTACAAGACACTGAATTAGCGATAAAACGACTTTTATGTGGCGTCTTATGTAATTTACGCATCCAGTAAAGTGATGGCAATTTATTGTCAGTAATATTTACTTTTACATTTAGATTTTGCACACGGCAATATGGTAGGCAATAATATCATCAGTTTGCAATCACAATATGATATAGTTTGTGAAAATTCTTGTGAAATCGTTTGAACATAAAACACTCGTCATATTATCATAACATTATTAGCAGCCTTATATGTAGTAACTATGAAGATTGTTAGTCGTTAAGCAATTTACAGAGACTTTGTTTATTAAATTTAGGCGAATGTTACAAGGCCAAGGATTTGGATTATAAAAATTTATCTTATTCATGGCCATTAATATTACTTTGGTTTTCAAATCATTGAGTGCAGTAATTTCTGCATTTTCCTTCATGCAACATTGTGTATAATATTCTTGTTAAGATATTTCGTTTTTTTTTAATGCAGTTATCAAAATCGATAGGAATATGACGTCAGTACTTAGGACCTCTGCGCAGTAAATTTCTTTTTTCTTTTTTATTTTGAATGAAATTAAGATCGCCAGTCATAACATGTCCAACTGGACTATATACGTTATTTGAACTAGAACAGTCACACGATGTAGGACACTTTTCTATTACAGTAATATCTAGAAGTAGTAGTAGTAGTAGTAGTAGTAGTAGTAGTAGTAGTAGTAGTAGTAGTAGTAGTAGTAGTAGAAGTAGTAGTAGTAGTAGTAGTAGTAGTAGTATTTGTTGTTGTTGTAGATGTTGCTGTTAACACATACCTATTGTAAGCACGTGACCACATATTAGCACAGTTTGTTCATGGCTTTTAAACATGTTTAATTTTAAAACTTTCCGTAAAACAAAACCAGTATGTGGTTACTTATCTTTATTGAATTTAATGCAATACTATGACTAAAGCATCAATTTATTGCCAAAAGGAATGGAATCTGATGTGATTAACTGCGTATTCTATGGCATTCTTGTGGTTGTCATTGTTGCAGCAGCCACATGAGACTGGACAGTAATGCGCCTCGTTTAGGTCCGGGCATATAACTCCCTTCGCATGTGGAAGAGTGCAAACAGAGTTGTCTTTGCAAGGGTGTGCCGAATTATCTTCAAGATATTAGAAACATTGTTATTTCTAAAATTATTTTGAATCGTATTCAGAGCGAACAAGATCTGAATTCCTTTCATTTTCTCGTCACATTGTCTTGCGCTAACATAGAGATAAATCAATTTGAATCATGAAGATCGTTTGGATTGTAAACAAAAACGAATGTCTGGTGTGTGTATATCCAGAAATAGACAATCAACACATGTAGCACATTTTAACTTTCTTGTTAATGCTCAACAAATTGAAAAGGAATGACATTATTCAGAATGCGATTATGAAATATGAATATTTAAAAACGTCGGAAAACACTGCCAACCGGTACGCGTCTAATAACGCGTCTAATTTATGCAAAACTTTTTGGCAATATGATTATTGTAACAAATATAGCCCCACATGCTATAGGTTTCTATCTTGCTGGCGCAGCTGAAGTTTCTTTTTGCCTTAATGACCAAGTAACGGAGATAGTATTAAACACTAAAAATAAAGGCGAAACCCACGCATTGTTTCATATCTCTAAATTTCCTAACGAATATTCATAAATGTTAGTTCTCATAAACGACAGACAACTTTAAAAAGTGTGTAAGAACTATATATCAATACTTTAAGTACGCATGTTAAGTCGACACCAAGTTGCAATACCGTAGTTGACACAGGACGGGTTTGAAGCTGTCCATATTGTAGATCCTGTTGTCGTGGAAGGAGCGGTAGCCGCGGTGGTGGAGGTGGTAGTGATAGTAGCCGCGATGGTGGAGGTGGCAGTGATGGTAGCCGCGGTGGTGGAGATTGTTGTGATGGAAGCCGCGACGGTAGAGGTGGTAGTGATGGTAGCTGCGGTGGTGGAGGTGGCAGTGATGGAAGCCGCGGTGGTGGAGGTGGTAGTGATGGTAGCCGCGGTGGTGGAGGTGGCAGTGATGGTAGCCGCGGTGGTTGAGATGGCAGTGATGGTTTTGATTGTGACGGAGTTTAAAGTGGTAGTCATGTCAGTGCTTGCGGGGATGGCGTCTTCGGCAGGTTATCAGAAGGATTAATTGCAGGGAAAATTGTAACCGACTTAAGTAACATTGTTTTTGTCGAATCGAAACGCTTAATATGAACCATAATGTGTTGAGGCAATCACATTTATATCAACATTGATACCATTACAACAATCAGAATTATACACTTGTAAACAATAATACCAACTCAGGATAATTTAAGTGTTAACAGAAAGATCTGAGTATCTGAACACAAAGATATGTATAAGCTATTATAGCGGTCGTAACTTATCTTTAACTTACAGATATGAATACTAATATTCAGAATCAAATGTCTTTCTCTGCACTGTATATAGGTAAAGAAGAACTCTTATTATCAGCATTTCTTCGACTTAAGGGTATTTTTGTTTAAATTAAATGACATGTCGACAAACGGTGTTATCAATACATTCGTGATGTCACGTATAACTAACTAAATGTAATACTACTTTGCATAGATTTTCAACTAAAAACTCTTAACCACATACCTACATGCACATAGCGCTCCAGTATAACCGACCGAACAGTGACACATTGGTACTTGGTTCTGGTCAAAATAGCAGGTTCCGTCATGAAGGCAGTAGATGTTATCCTTACAATCGTAATCAGTCTGCATAGTTATAATAATAATTTCTTACTGTTGTATAGATATGTTGAAACGGTATTTTTATTCAACTTTAGTTACTCTAACACCACTATGACCGAGTCACTCGCGGCACACAGACACTTTGGTGCTTGGTTCTGGTGGGAAATGCTGATTCCAGGATGGTGACAGAAAGTGAAGTTCACAAAGAAGAAATATATTGCTTAAGTTAAAAATTGTATCAACCTGTTGTTACTTTTTGCATGCGTATTTGTTAAAAGCTATCCTTGAATTTATCTAGTTTGTTAAGTTCAGTATAATGTCAGAAATAAACTAACTCTTACATTCACATAAAGCTCTAGTGTTCCTTGATGGACATCGACATACTGCTGCTGGTTCATGAGTGTGGTCGAAGTAGCAACTCCCGCCATTTTGACATTGAATATGTGTTTTGCATTTGTCAACTGAGGTACCATTCCGTGCACTACATCTAAACACACACTAAATGTTCAGTTCCTTATTATTGTACATACTAATAGTACAGTAGTACTACCGTATTTGAAACTTTCAAACGTATTCGCATATAGATTTGTTTTAGATTCTACGTACTAAATTGTTTTATAACCATATTACGGACTTTATTTTTTTCAAAAGCTAAATAAATAGAGTATCGGTAGCATGTGTACACAAAAAGACATGGCTTCTGTAGTATCCGAGATACATGTTTAACTGCATTTAAGTAAATGCCTGTATAAATTGTATATACTACCAACATACCTTCACACCGATCGCCAGTGTAACTGGATTCATAATGGCACCCTACATCAAAATTACCTATATATTCGTATCTTCCACCATTATGGCAGTGAGAGCAGTGGGTGTAATGCGAGTGTCCCATCCCTGCACATGGATACTTTCTATAATCTTAACTTTGTTTTCACAAATAATACGTAAAGACTACATTTCCATGACATGTTGTTTATGTGTGAACAGACCATAGGTTGTTTGATAAAAATACGTAACAAACAACATGTGGATACTGTGTTTTTACTTTAAAAAAGTAAAATTTGTTGAAATTTCTGTTCAAACACATTACTGGTTATCCTATTTATATTCGTGATAGACTATTGACATAAACATTTAGAACATGCTATTTGATAAAGTATGTTTAATTTGTTATTGAAAAATGCGTGATCTTAATCGATCGATAATTTTGCTTTCAAGGTTACAGTCAATTTGCGTAAGACACATACCATCCCAATCCGTCTCACAGGCAGTATGCAAGGGCCCTACAAAAATAACAATACAGTTAGTTTCTAGTAAGAATATCTGGTTAAGGCTAATGATCAAAGAACCATTAAATGCATGTTCATGTATATGTGAAATAGTTATGTTTTAAATACACTAAGGAACACTAATGTAAATATTGCCACTTTATTGAAACACTAAAAAGGTCATGTTATATCATGAATACAATAAATATGTTAAATCAAATCTAAACTTACTGAGAATATTAAAAGGCAGCTGAAATATAACGCTGCCATCTTCGCTCCCTTTAGTAATGTATCTGTCGGTGCCCCGTGTAGTCTTCAAGCTCAAATCTTTTTAGGTCGTGAAGCAGATAAGGTGATTCTGCCAATCGCTTGCGATTCCGAATTGTTCTTATATAGTATTTTACAATGTTACAAGTGTATATATGTTCTAACTGAGAACTAAAATAAGTATGGTCTTATGATCACATTTCGTTTCGCATAATTCAGATGACCCGTTCATATAAGTATGCATCGAAATTATGCATTTTTTATGGTCAAATGATCGACTATGATACAAAATATATACGAAATACAATTATGATATCACACAACGACGTTTTAATCGGTACCCGATATTTTTGTTACATGTACACGTACATTAAAAACATATTCCTACTGACTATTGATTACAAAGCAACTGTTCCTGCGTACATAGCCACAGCGCACTAGTGTAACTGTTACCTGGTTGACACTGACACTTTGGGATATGGTTCTAGTCGTAATAGTTCGAACCAAAATTGCTATACAGTATGTTGTCAACACAAAAGCCCACTAGGTCACCGTTCCTAATTCTTAAATAATAAGCATTTGTATCGACATCTTAATTTACCGCGACAATTTTATGGGGTCTGCAAACCAAATGAGAAGGATTCCATTCAAGATGTCGGAATATACTAGGAATTTAAAATAATAAATGATAAGAGTGCCATGGAAATGAAAACTCAACTAGTTTCAATAAATATAGACAATGCAGGTAATTGCTATCCTCAGAAAAATAGTTGAGCAGTCTTTTTTATTATAGTAAACGATATGCTGAATTTGATTATGTAGCCATTGCTTCGCAAGTATCACGGTCAAACAGTAGCAAGTGTCACTGTTTGTATTGTTTAGAATAGATTAAATATATAACATGGTATAAATGTTCATGGAAATTGTGCTTTTTTCCTGAATAAATACTATGTAATCAGACATGATATTATTTAGCAATAATTCATGGGCAAAATTGTTTATTGTATGATAACAAGACATCTTATCACTACTGTGCACCTTTAAAAGACAAACCATGACACTATTTGAATTTCCGGCTTCCAGTGTCAACAGATCAAATATTACCTTTATTACCTTTAACTAAGTTAACCTCGCCTGAATAGTAAAGCAGAATTGTCGTAAAGGTGATTAAACGTTTTCTGTCTGTCCTACCAAAGGTAAAAATAGTCCTAACAAAACACAAACAAAACGGGTCCGTAGTGAAACGGCGTTTAGACGATACCGGGCGGTCCGAGACCGGGTCTTTACGAAACCGGAAGTGTTGTTGTGAATTGCATAATATCACGGGCATACAAGCACCACGAAACGGAGAATAAACATCTATGAAGGTATTTTAAACTAGAATCAATTAACTAAGGCATTGAGTTTTAATATTAGTAGAAACCCTTCAGTACTAAAAACGCAACGTTGTTTTTCCTGACAACAAGTAACTTGACAAAAATCCATATTAACTACGGACACTAAATTTGAGCAAGAATCATGTGTCGACTAGTTTCCGCCCCATTTCACCCTTAAATCCCATATAGCTCTCCCAGTTCACAAAGTGTCGAACAGCATTACACATGGCTAAAGTCTTGACTCAACCCTCGTTTATAGAAACGGTGTGAACACTGAACACTCTCTGCCGTGCCATTGTACCACCCAGCTATCAGAACGTCTTACAGGTGCACCGGATCGTTACGTTTAGCCCCCTGAGAGGCAACTTTCATCACTGATGACCGTACCACCCACTATGCAGTCAATCCTTATCCAGATGAAACCACAGTTCTACATTACCGACTTTAATAAATGTACACACTTTGAGAATCTCCCTCCGAAATGGTCCAGTCCAGTCATTGTATTGTACTTATTTTATATGCTCTTGACTAATTCAAACGCCCCCTTCTAAGCATGATGATCATATGTCACGAACAAGTCAGACCACAATTCCGCGATTGATAATTTGCATTAAAAGTCGTATGGAAGATAGACTTATGTTACGAAATGTAAGTTCTATGACTGAAACAATCTCATGTTTTAATGCATTTATATATATTTGTATATTACTCCGCTAATCATGCATTAACATATGAAATACCAGGTACCTATTAATGTTATTGCAAGATATTTGGACCATTCTTGTCAGACAACATGCATGAACGGCTGTTGTCTTGAATTGAGGGCTTTTATTACTTTAATTTTAATCGCAACTTTGTGGAAACAATTATGTAAATGCAAAACAAAAGACCGCAAACAACCATAACACTTTATAGGTATTTGTACATGATATTAAATATGTTGCCATGTTGTAACACGATATCAAAATCACTGTCGCATTCTTCAATGAATAAGCCTCGTCAACAGTTCACGTCTTTTCACCTGAAAATAAAAAAAAACTTTTTTTCAATTATTTTACATACTATGGGTGACGGTATGTCTAACATGGTGTATGCATAAGTCCATAGGATTTGATGCAATACAATTGTAACCACAGCATGCGCGATTGCTCTTCCTGTATAAATCCATTTATTTCGTGGTCTTAAGTTACTTACGAGTTGTTGATGTATTTAATTGCATATGAGAGTATATGCATTGTATAATGCATATGACCAATCTTTAACACCTTAAACAATATAAAGGTCATACATAATCGCATGAACACTGCCTATACTCCTAGTTTCGGAATCTTATGTTGAATTATTTCGATTAAGTTTATTGTTTTTGGACGGAAAGCATACCTAGGAAAAAAAAGATTGACTTTATCAGATAAGTACGGTGGCATAGAGGTGACATTCACTCCTCTTTTTTTAAATTGCACTCCTCTTTATTCTATCTCGTGGCAACGACTTAGCATCTCGGGATCTCGAGTTAGCTATGTCGTGGCCACGAGATAGAAAAAAGAGGAGTGCAAAACTAAATAAAAGAGGAGTACAATTAAAAAAAGAGCGGTGCAGTAAATAAAGGAAGGGTGCATTAAACAAAAGAGGAGAGAATTTCGCGATCTCGAGATCCCGACTTAGCTAACTCGTGGCCACGAGTTAGTCAGCCAATCAAATACTATCTTTTTCCCTCAAATTAATCAGCCAATGAAAACGTCCTAAAGGCAAGGCTCTGATATAACATAACATACTACTATTAGTACTACTATTACTTCTACTACTACTGCTGCTGTGGTTGTTATTGCTGCTGCTACTACTGCTGCTACTACTACTACTACTACTACAACTACAAATACTACTACTACTACTACTACTACTACTACTACTACTACTACTTCTACTACTACTACTACTACTACTACCACTACTACTACTACTATTACTAATATCGCTACTGCTGTTACTGCTCCTCCTCCTTCTCCTCCTCCTGCTATTACTACTGCTACTACTGCTGCTGCTGTTGCTAGTAGTAGTAGTAGTAGTAGTAGTAGTAGTAGTAGTAGTAGTAGTAGTAGTAGTAGTAGTAGTAGAAGTAGTAGTAGTAGTAGTAGTAGTAGTAGTAATAGGCGTAGTAGTCGTAGTCGTCGTCCGGTCGTCAGTCGGTCGTCTGTCGGTCGTCCATCGGTCGTCCATCGTCCGTCCTCCGGTCGTAGTAGTGGTAGTAGTAGTAGTAGTAGTAACAGCAGCAACAACAACAACAGCAGCAGTAGTAGTAGCAGTAATAGTAGTACAAATAGTAGTATGTTATGTTATATCAGAACCTTGCCTGCTTCGACCAGCTATATATATGCGTACAGAATATTTACACATGTTACGCAAAATTTGATTGGCTGACTAACTCGGGATCTCGAGATAGCAAAAATTCTCTCCTCTTTTGTTTAATGCACTCTGCCTTACTTATTTACTGCACCGCTCTTTTTTTAATTGTACGCCGCATGTATTTAGTTTTGCACTCCTCTTTTTTCTATCTCATGGCCACGACATAGCTAACTCGTGGCCACGAGATAAAAAAAAGAGGAGAGCAATTTTAAGCAAGAGTGCCAAGATGGCTCTAATTCGCTCACCTCAGAGGAGTCGGTTCATTTAATCTTTACCAAACGTCAAACTTGACCTAGATATTGTCCAGACAAACATCCTGGTCAAGTTTCATCATTATTGAACCAAAACTCTGGCGTATGGAGTGTTTTTGTTTTTGTAAGATTTTACCTGGTCACCTATATTTTGAGTTGACCCCCCTTACCAAACATCAAACTTTGCTTACAAAAATATTTTGACCAAGATTCATAAAATCTTAAACAAAATTGTGACCTCTAGAGTGTTTACAAGGATTTTGTATAATATAATGAAAATTTGGACAATCTAAGGGCAATAATTATGGCATTAATTATGAGATTTTGCTCATTATCAAATTTGACTGAGATCTTTCAGCAACTTTCATAAAGAATGCTTGAGAAGTGTGAATGCTAGAGTGTTTACAAACCAAATGTGGACGAACGGACGGCGGACAAAGACCAATTTTAAAACCTCACCTGAGCAATCAGGTGAGCTAAAAAGTGTGTTTCACCGATAAGAGCCATTTTCCAACTTGTCCGATAAATCAATAAAACCAATGTATTGACTAAGTTTTACGATGATTAGGCAAAAAATGAGACTTCTATAGTGGTCGATCACATGGTTTCTCTCTAGTCACATAAGGAAAACTGCCCCCCCCCCTGGCGGCCATGTTTTTTGACCGATCGGGACCATTTACGAACTCATCTGAGATATATATAAAACCAATCATTTCACCAAGTTTCATGTTGATTGGGCAAAAAATGTGACTTCTAGAGTGTTCACAAGCTTTTTTTACTATATAAATATAAGAAAACTGCCCCCCCCCCCCGCAGCCATGTTATTCAACTGACCGGAACCATTTTTTATCTCAACTCTCGTATCAAGGAAACAAATGTTCTGACCAAATTTCATGAAAATTGGGCCAAAAATGTGACTTTTAGAGTGTTCACATGTTTTCACTATATACATATAGAGAAAAATGCCCCGCCCACTGGCGGTCATGTTTTTTCACCGATCTGGACCATTTTCGAACTCGTCCAAGAAATCAATAAAACCAATGGTTTGTCCAACTTTCATGATGATTGGGCAAAAAGTGTGACTTCTAGTGTTTTTACAAGGTTTCTCTATAGCCAAATTAGGAAAACTGACCCGCCCACTGGCGGCCATGTTTTTCAACGGACCAGAACCACTTTTAAACTCAACCAACATATCATTAAGACAAACATTTTGACAAAGTTACATGAAGATTGGGCATGGAGTGTGACTTCTACAGTGTTTACAAGGTTTTTCTTTTTTTTCACCTAGTGACCTAGTTTTTGACCCAGCATGACCCAGTTTCCAACTCCATCGAGATATCATTGGGACAAATCTTCTGACCAAGTTTCATGAAGATCGGACAAAAAAAATGTGGCCTCTAGAGTGTTTACAAGGTATCTCTATAGCCAAATAAGGAAAACTGCCCCGCCCACTGACGGCCATGTTGTTCAACAGACCAGAACCACTTTTGAACTCAACCAACATATCATTAAGATAAACATTTTGACAAAGATTCATGAAGATTGGGCATAAAATGTGACTTCTACAGTGTTTACACGGTTTTTCTTTTTTTTGACCTAGTGACCTAGTTTTTGATTCGGCATGACCCAGTTTCGAACTCGACCAAGATATCATTGGGACAAAGCTTCTGACCAAGTTTCATGAAGATCGGAAAAGAAATGTGCCCTCTAAAACATACACTGTATTATTTTGAAAACATTAATAGTCAAAGGGGAGTAACTACTGTAAACTTAAATGCAATATTTAGAAGAGTTGTCTCGCATGTTACATTACCTTAATTCATGATTGTTTACAAAGCTTTTTACTATATAAATATATGGAAAACTGCCCGTCCCCCTGGCAACCATGTTTTTCAACGGACCGGAACCATTTTCGAACTCAACTCTCATATCAAAGAAACAAATGTTCTGATTAAATTTCATGAAAATTGGGCCAAAAATGTGACTTCTAGAGTGTTCACCTGTTTTTACTATATACATATAGAGAAAAATTCCCCGCCCACTGGCGGCCATGTTTTTTCACCGATCTGGACCATTTTCGAACACGTCCGAGAAATCAATAAAACCAATGTTTTGACCAACTTTCATGATGATTGGGAAAAAATTGTGACTTCTAGAGTGTTTACAAGGTTTCTCTATAGCCAAAAAAGGACAACTGCCCGCCAACTGGCGGCCATGTTTTTCAACGGACCGGAACCACTTTTGAACTCAACCAACATATCATTAAGACAAACATTTTGACAAAGTTACATGAAGATTGGGCATGAACTATGACTTCTACAGTGTTTAAAAGTTTTTCCTTTTTTTGACCTAGTGACCTAGTTTTTGATCCGGCACGACCCAGTTTCAAACTCGACCGAGATTTCATTGGGACGAAGCTTCTGACCAAGTTTCATGAAGATCGGACAATAAATGTGGCTTCTAGAGTGTTTACGAACAAATGTGGACGGACGGACAGACGACGGACAAAAACCGGTCACAAAAGCTCACCTGAGTAATCAGGTGAGCAAAAAAGAGAAGTGAATGTCACCTCTATGCCACCGTAGATGAGCCAACATTTTGCTAAATATGTAAACTGAGTTCGATGATGACATCTCATTTACTTTAAGAATAATTATGAAATATCATACAATATTTATTAATGGTCACTAGTTTTGATTTCAATTCTGGCTGATGTTAGAAATCTTTTACTCCTTTAATTGCTCTGTGTGCGGATTTATAATTCACACTTAATTAATAATTTATACTTAGCTCTATGTTTATTACAAGTGACCTGACTGTCTACCATCGGCGGAAACATGGTCGTCCATAATCTTCACGGGTCAAGAATAAACATGTTTTCATCCAAAGTCCCTAAGAAATTTTTATTAATTGAAGGTTCCAATTCTGTGGACTGACGGATACATGGAAAAGTAACAGTCCTTTAATGTAAATAAACGATGAAGGAGTAACAAGCATACAACGATTTCAACAGAGAGAAAACTTTTTAAATGTTCACCTTGTGTCGAGTTTTGTCTCGATATTAAGAGCACATGAACACCAGCTTTCGGTTATAGAATAAAACGTATGTTTTAGAACATTGCACAAATGTCACAAAGATCATTGAAAAAATTGAAATTCATTCTGAAGAAATATAAACTTTTATATAGGTACAGACCAGAAAGGTATGTTTGTGCCGAGCATTCATTGTCATTGCATTTTTTAATTCCATTATCTATAAATAAGAATGCATTGAATCCTTTCCCATAATTGCTTTTTGTATATGCTTATTTGAAGTTACTATATTACGGTGTGAAAAATGAATGCATAATTTCCAATGAAAATGGTTCTATGATATTTTTATCAACGATTTAACGCTAGACCTTGAGTTTTACATCTGTTGGTAAAATTAAAAAAAATATATATATAAACAACGATCTCCAATCAAGCAAAAAAAACTTAATCTTTAGAATAAAACAATCACATATTTCTTAATAGTTTATATGCTTAAAAAAACGTTTGTAGAAATACTGTCAAAGTATTGGCAATTGTTTCAAGTTAATAAACGAACGAAATACGCGTTTCTAAACCGTGAACTAAATCTTAAACATGATCACACAACGTATGTAGTCCATAAACACAATCAATAGTCATAGACGGTCACAATCAAACGCGAGCGACTTTATGTCAAACAAACTACACAATGTTGTTTTTATTTAAAGCAATGTTTTTTGGGGAAAAAACACGCGCAAACTAGTGTTCACCTTAAACCGGTTTTGATGCAAACATGAAATGGCCATATGAAAGCAACCAATACATTATAATAAATCGGTATTTATCTCCGAATCCAACAACGTATTATTAAAACGGTTTTGTTTGTATTTTGTTTTTTATTAAACACTTCGTTCACCTAATACCTTCGACAACTTGAAAAGTCGTCACGGATTAGTGCCTATGCTCGATGCCCCATCTTGGGACTCGTTTTCAACGTCATTATATTCATGACTGGTTCCTTTCTGACCACACGCTCTAGAGCGGCTCTATATGCATTAAGGCGGTCATACCAAAACTCAAATATGTTCATAATAATAACCGTGCAGTATATACTGAACTGTACTGTGAAAGCACTTTGTCACTTGGCACATAATATATATATCAATACATACCGTGATTTGCGGGGTGCCCGTCGTTTTCAGACCTTTCTTGTGGGGCCTATATTTAATATGGGATCTATATAAGAACCCGCAAAATATGTGCGCCTTAAATGTGTTAACTTTCATACTGGAAGCATCCTATAGCAATTACGCGCAAGTCGGTCTTAAATTGAAATTAAAATAGAGTTGTCTCCCCTACTCTAGGTCAGTAAAGAACCCATCTCTACATCATCTAGACGCTTGCATAGAACCCGCAATTTTATGTATGCCCCGCAGTTAAAGCGCGTGAAGTGATATAGAACACGAAGATCAGAAAATGGCGGCAGTTAACGGGTGTTACATGTGATATTGAAAATTAATAGATCTACAGTACTCAGTAATGATGTATTTCAAGGTAAATTGAACACACAATTGTTTGTTTTATGAAACCTTGCGTAGCACAGTTAAAATATGCTGTAGTTCCAAATCACCAACGATTGTCTCACAATCACACATGAAGTCTTATTGATATTGCAAACGGTTTTTAAGTTGTTTTTAGCTATCTTACTTAGACTGTAAACTCGCTTTTAAACTAGTTTTCAACTAATTTATTGTTGTAAATAATACGTGTATTCAGCTGTTCAGTTATTATGCAGAGGGAAAATTAAATAATCTCTTTCGATTAGTGGCTATTATTTGCCAGAGTGGCAGAGAGGCAGGTAGTCCGGATTTCTGGTCTCGAAGGCTATTGCTATATTGACTGACGCCTTCGAGTCCAGAGTCCATCGTGATTTTTACGTTAGATTTCTCCGCACAGATTTTCTGCGCACGTTTGACGGCCTATAACTTCATTAATATTGAATGGTATATGAATTCAAACATACCGATTTGGAGTTTAACCATTTATCTGTCAATCTGTGAAGTTTATATGTCGCTATTGTATTAATATCCAAACTTTTGATTTTAATCAGACATATAAAAAGTGCAAAAAAATGTTGAGGTAGAAGTCCGAAACATTCGAAATGACCAAGTACGTGTTCACTAAGCTGGTCCCCCGCTGTCTACTGGCTCCATTATGTTCCACCACATTCGATAGACGAAAGACCGGTTTCCAGTCTACTACGTCACACGGGGTTCCCCAGGAATTTCTCAGATCTATGACGTATTTTGTGGGAACAACAAAACAGTTTTAACCCAAATTGCTGTAATAATTGATAAATAACTCGCTTATAAGAGGTGTTTCGGATACTTGTGTGGGCTGAGACCATTCAAAAATCATCCATGTATGTATTTCAGGTTTCCGCTTTTTTGTCAGTCCCTTAGAACATGAAATATCGCAAGGTAAAAGCACTTAGTCGGTCGTTCGGAATTTTTGTAACATAAAAATCACGATGGACTTGAGACGTAGCGAAGCACGATACATGTCCAAATGATGAAAAAGCTTCGTTCACGGTTCATTATTGAGACTAAGAGGCAGGGTGATTAACATTTTACATTACATTTACATACAGTTTGAAGCATCATAGATCCAATAAAGGTATCCCGTGGGAATGTTGAACAATTATTATAAACTGTTTGAAACTTAGGGCTTTCAGAAGTAGCCGGCAGAAATCCGCCGTCTAAAACCTCATGAGGTGCCGCTAGTCCAGATTTCTGGTCTCGAAGGCTATTGCTATATTGACTGATTCCCGGAAAAAAGCCCCTCGGAAAAAAGCCCCTTCCACCAATTTTTGCCAGTGCGGAAAAAAGCCCCTTCATCAATTTGCCAGTGCGGAAAAAAGCCCCTTCGTCGTTTTGCCAGAGCGGAAAAAAGCCCCTTCGTCGTTTTGCCAGTGCGGAAAAAAGCCCCTTCCACCAATTTTACCCGTGCGGAAAAAAGCCCCTTCCAAATGATTATTATACTTGGAGCGGTATGTCTATTATATAAATTTCCACACTATTGACAAACAAATCATATTCATTAAAAACATGCCTTTTCCAATCAACAAACATTGCGAAAAATGTTAAAGACCTTCATTTAAAGGCGGCCGGCCTAAAAAAGGCCGTATTAAGTTCAGGAGGACTGGGCCACGTTTCCCATCCGCCACATGGAACGTGCTCGACAGTACCCTGAGCGGCAAAGAACGTACAAACAACGTCTGTGAGGAGTGGAACAGTGGGTTCGCGAAGCTGGTGGGTCATGCTAATCCTTCCCTCTGGACAGCTGTTGTGTGTGTTCAACGGGACGCTACAATGGTAGAGGCCGATGTGCTCCGCTTTAGACAAGGAAAGACTGTGACAAAACATAAGAGAAGAAGACAACTCCACACGAAGACGCTGCAGACCCTTTGCCAGCAGTACAGCTCCGGAAGGAAGACAATGGGTGAGTTCCTAGATACTGTTGGACACAACATCCGTCTTCGGTGAAGAGACTACGAGTGACATTTTACAGTGATATTTTTTGATGTAATGTAGATATGTAAGATATTTTGAAATATGTTTCATCATTTGTAGTTTTGCTTGTCATAATAAATATAATACAATATGATAATTTTCGTTCACATGTTACTTTTTTGTGTCCCAGTCTGTTTGAAAAAAGTAAATTTACTCTATGGTTTCTAAGGGGATTTTTACCGCTCTAAACATAATCATTTGGAAGGGGCTTTTTTCCGCACTGGCAAATTGTCGAAGGGGCTTTTTTCCGCACTGGCAAAACGACGAAGGGGCTTTTTTCCGCACTGGCAAAACGACGAAGGGGCTTTTTTCCGCACTGGCAAATCGATGAAGGGGCTTTTTTCCGCACTGGCAAAATTGGTGGAAGGGGCTTTTTTCCGAGGGGCTTTTTTCCGGGCACCATATTGACTGACGCCTTCGAGTCCAGAGTCCATCGTGATTTTTACGTTAGATTTTTCCGCACAGATTTTCTGCGCACGTTTGACGGCCTATAACTTCATTAATATGCAATGGAATGTGAAATCAAACATACCGATTTGGAGCTCAACCATTTATCTTCCGATGTGTGATGTTTCAAGAATGTCACAATTGTATTAATATCCAAAACTTTGATTTAAATCACACACATAAAAAGTGCAAAAAAATGTGGAGGTAGAAGTCCGAAACATCCGAATAGCAACGAGCTACGTCACACGGTCCGAGAAGTAGGCCGACACTCAAATTCCACATATCACTGTAAATAATAGTGTACGCGTATAACCGTCTTAAAATATTTGTGAGCATTTGATAATATACTATGACTAAAATAATTTGATCCGTATTGTCTTTATTTGATTCTATATTTTTGTTCTTACTTTTTTGAAACGATGGATTTATTTGTGGAATTCGACTGTTGTTAAACATTTTGTCATAAAAACGGGAAGATATATTTGAGGAAAAGCCGTCTTTTTTTCTCTATAGTGAAACATGTATGGAAAGCTGAATTGGGCTTCTTTCAGACTTAGTGGACCACATTGGCTGATACTGGCGCAACTCTTAGGAATGATATGACCGTTTTTATATCTAAAACAATGAAGTACATATGAATCATTTGAAAAAAGAAATCATTACGGACTGTGCTTAAAAGGCTGGTTTACGAAAACACCTTTTCCTAATCTGTATGTGAAGAGAGATCAATCATTAATTATATAAAAGATAAATTTAGTACTTGTAACTCAATTTTGGATAAGACGCGTACATTTTCCCCATACTGTACTACGTAATACGATGACGTATGTTCTCGCGAGAATCTCGCCGCGGTCGTAAACAAAATCGAAGTCGAAAGCTTATTTTGAGCTTCATCGATGTTAATTGACAGATAACTCGCTTATAAGAGGTGAATCGGATACTCGTGTGGGCTGAGACGATTCAATTTTTTTTCATGTATGTATTTCTGCTTTCCATTTATTTGTCAGTCCTTTTGAATATGAAATATCGCAAGTTAAAAGAACACAGTCGGTCGATCGGAACTTTTGTAACATAAAAATCACGATAGACTTGAGACGTAGCGAAGCACGATAAATGTCCAAATGATGAAAAAAGCTTCGTTCACGGTTCATTATTGAGACTAGAGGTGCCGCCTACTAGGAACTGTTTCCAAAAAAAATCACGGAAGCAATAAAAATGGTACCATAGACTAACAAAGATTCATTGATATTGTCGTAATATGACAATAGGTGCTACTTAAATCGGGGAAAGCCTCACCTACTTTACATTTAGTTTTAATTGTTTTTTAAACGACATGGTAAACCAACCTTACGACCCCGGGCCCCGGTTTCACGAACATTCTTAAGTCCATTATTGTTCTTAACTCCATAACAGTCTTACTTACAAGTTACAGGCTTAAATTAACTGCCTTTATTTGTGTTGCGTTTCACGAAAAATAACAGGCATAATAACAGTCTTAGTAAAATTCTTAAATCTCTTTTTAAGACATCTATACCCAGGGATCAGGAAATCTCCGAATCCCAATCGGTCCGAGAGACGGCCGAAACCCTCTGATACCTCTTCGCCCCGCACCCCCCACCCCCTCCAAAAAAGACTATATTCTCTAAATCTTTCATGCATGGAACAATACATTATGTTTGATGTGATGTGAAAATAGGCCTTTTATTTGAAATCACATTAAAAACATCTTATTTTGTTTTAGAATTGTTGGTCTTATTAATTATTTTAGAAAGAAATGTCCAATCGGTTTAGAAGGTAGATAGAATGAGCTCTATTTGTTTTTGAACTCTATAAGACTCCCATTTGATGATTTGATTAATGACCAATTAAGTTGTTCAATGTCAATAAAACATGTAGTATTTGCAAAGAAAGCAAGAAATATTATCATATTCAACAAAATAATACTCCTTTAATATTCACAATCTACCATGCATCATTTAATACTGGACCGAATGTGGTAAATAATAATCGGTTTTCGTGGAACAAGTGTGTCACTTGTACTTCTCAATCAAGCGTGCCCAATTGTTTACATTGTTAATTCCCCTAATTTATGATCGCCTCGGGCATTTTTTGACATGGGGATATCAATTAGCGGATTAATCTCGGGACTGCGGAGATAAATGTACTGGTAAGTGTGTAGAATGTCACACCTGTCTGTGAAATCCGGACCGATTTTTATGATAAATCTCAATTTGCAATCGGTCCAGTACGACCAAAATCGGTCAAAAACCGATAAAACCGGCATTTTCCTGATCCCTGGCTATACCCCTGTCTTAACTATGATTAGCAGTCTTAAATATGGCCGATTAAGATATAAGAATTTAGTGTCTGTGATATTTTGTGCCCAAAGTATGACAAATATATTTTAAACACTATTTTTGTGTATTCACGACATAACAGAAATTTATAGGTTTAATGTCCAGTCAGAATAGAAGAATGCTAATAGATGTAGGTAAATATCTCTCAAAATCCGAAATTCAATTTAATTCTTCCAGGCAAATAACACTTATCACTGTATCTTAATGTATTGTTGTTTACATGTTGGCTTTACGTATTGTAAATGCATTATGCTAATAAAGAATATGTTATGTTAAGTTATGTATTGCAGTCAGTTGCAGACTCTCTAGAAACAAAGACGAATCGGCATATTCCCCTCCCACCTCTTCTGTCATCAAGAGAGAGAGAGAGGGAGAGAGAGAGAGTTTGGTCATACTTGATTACCAGTTTTAAGTCAATGTGAAAATTATATTACTTACGAGAGTGAGTAAGAGAGAGAGAGAGACCCAGAGATAGAGAGACCCAGAGAGAGAGAGAGAGAGATAGAGAGAGAGAGAGAGAGAGAGAGAGAGAGAGAGAGAGAGAGAGAGAGAGAGAGAGAGAGAGAGAGAGAGAGAGAGAGAGAGAGAGAGAGAGAGAGAGAGAGAGAGAGAGAGAGAGAGAGAGAGAGAGAGTGTTCCCCAGACACTTTAACAAAGTTAATGTACATACAAAACGATCCATTACATAATGTAACTTGAAACCTGGATCACTTAGTAAGCGCAAAATACATACAATCATTGCGAGCTGTACTGTATTTACATGCATGCAAAAATCTCGGGCAATTTTAACAGTTGTAACAGTCGTGGAAATGGTGCAATTTTAACGGTTAGTTCAGTTACTTAAGCCTTTTAACATGTACACAAATTTTCACTTGTGTGCCAAATTTATTGAGGTGTATATTTTTTATGACTTTCTATAATTTTCTACTTTAGGCAACTGGAGCTACTGTGTATTTTAACATGTTCAATTTATGATACAACTACATACCGTGATCTGCGGGGTGCCGGTCGTTTTCAGACCTTTCTTGTGAGGCCTATATTTAATATGGGGTCTATATAAGAACATAAAATTAAATATATATAATGCTGCTTTGTTGGGTCTTTGTAATTATGGGGTCTTTGTAAGCAAACAGGAAGTGGTTTTACAGCCATTGTGAATTCAGCATGGATTCTGCAATATTTCAGAATGTGCATCTTATTATCTTAAGTTTTGTGTTGTTGACACTTATTGCTATTGGTTATTAATATTATGTGTATACATGAGATGGAATGCTTTATTTTTGAGATGGAATAATGATCTTCAGTAAAGTGTAGTTTCTTTAGTGTGTATGTGGTAAGGAGTATGTTCTCATTAGAGAGGTCCAGTTATTTGCTAGGTTAGATTAGGTGTGCACACAATTTTTATCCTTCATCTGTGGTCATCAAGTGATGCAAACATCTTCTTAACCTATATAAACCTCACAAGTTCAAGCAGTTGTATATAAGTTTTATTGGGTATATAAAATACATTCTGTATTTTCATGTTTTATGGGGTATATATCATTACATATTTCACAGAGTGATTGTTAAAAAGGATCATATTGGCAGTGTATATAAATGAACATTACATATGTTACTAAATACGGCACACTGTAGCTGTTTATTAACCTCTAAATAATTACGGGTTTCAGGAAGTTCCGCCATTTTGAAAATGGATGATTGCAATGTAGGCATGTGCTTAAGAAGAAGTTTTTGAAAGAAATAATGAAATCACGAAATTGTGAAATCACGAAATCGTAAAGTTTTGGAGTGAAATCACGAAATCGTGAAATAGTGAAGTTTTGTTGACAAAATTATCTCCAAAACTTTACAACTTCATGATTTCACAATTTCACTTCAAAATTTCGTAATTTCTCGATTTCATTCATTCGTGATTTAGCTATTTCTTTTCAGAATTTCATGATTTCACAATTTCACGATTCTTCCTTGTTTTCGAATCGTGAAATCATGTAGTTGAAATGTCACGATCAGTCTTTCATATGTTCATGGATAAAAGATTTCCGTATTATGACGGAATTCCGTATTTCCGATCTTCGTCAGGGCCGTTTTTCCAAATCGCATAAATTCGAGGAGAAAATTGAGGGGGGGTGGTAATTCTGCGTTAAATTTCACCATGACATTCTAGACATCCAAGGACCGGCAGGTCAAATTGTTGTTGTTATCTTCACTAAACAGAGTAAATAAATAACGTCATCCCATTGGTTAAGAAAACAATGATAATTGCCGAATCAATCGAATTAATTTTGACAACCAATGGGATTACGTTATTTATTTACTCCCATTAGAAAAAGTAATGGCCGACTCCAAACGTCAAACAGTGAATATTTATTGTTAATATCGCAAATGTGAATTGTGTGTCCGATGCTCGATGTTGTAACCGCATCATATCGAAAGAGAATGGACATATCTTTCGAAGGTATGTGGCTTTTGGATATTTTCGGGAAGGAATTAGTGAAAATTTGCTAAAAACTACCGGTTTCGTGCATCCGTCCGTGGACGTCAGGAATGTCATGGTGAAATTTTACGCAGAATTTTGTGAAACTCTTTGCTGTTTCTGATTGCATTGACGGATTTTGATAAACAAAAAGTGTTTTTGAAAAGAAAAATCATTCCTAGACACGATTCAGTAGATATTTTTGAGATCCTGTCAATTTTAAGGGACTTTTGGGTGATTAGTAACTTTCTCATCTTACAGTTACTGATTGTGAAAATAAATTGACATTGTGTAGATCAACTTTCTGCTTTTCTAACTTTTGAACCTTTGATTTGTAGTGTTGTCATCTATTTCACCTTCAAATGTAGAGAATATTATCAGTGTTTAAGTATATTTAAAGGCCTCAGATTGCACTCCGATATGCTAAAATCCAGGAACTTCCGGGGGCCTCCGGCCCCCTGAACCCCCAGCCAGGGCGTTGCCCTGTACCCACCGGGGGCCCTGCGGCCCCCAGCTTGAAATTTCAGTATTTTCACTTTTCTGAACTTTTACCCATGTATGTTACCCCTGTCCATCCATAACACGGTTTATTAATGAAATTTATTTTCAGTCAATTTAAAACAACTGCAAAATCTTTGGATTATAAACCGTCATACCATATTAAAGCTTGTAGTAGGTCCGATAGTGTATAGAAATGGCATTCATTTTAGCGGGGTACTCTATATATCCCGTACCTTTATAGAACCTCGCAGCAAGGGTTAATATTGAAATTGAGGACCCATAACTTACCACATATCTTAGTATACATAGACAACCCAGATTATGGTTTGATACAGATACCCCGTTTCTGACGATATTTCTGTTTATATATATATTATATATGTATATAGTTGGTTAGTCAGAAGACTGCTTGTGGAAAAAACATTATTTAATATATTCAGGAAATGAGACCAAGAAAAAAGAAACAGGAGAATGTGGCAGCAGACTGCATTGATTCAGGGGAGGACCTCAAAGATTTTGTTATTGAACATATACCACCAAAAGGTATTAAATTTTGATTTATGTTATCAATAAACTGGAACATATTTTAGACAAAACAAACTGTGTACATGTATATACATTGGCCACCATACATCTCTAGACAGGACAAAAATCTTAACTATAATACATAGAAGACATGTCGTCTTCAAACTCATACATTTTCTATTTTGGCTGTTCAGACACTTGAAAATTGTTATCCAGAGAGTGTAGACAGAGAAATTAAAGTAAATTAAACTAAAGGGCTCTCACTACACTTGCAAATCAGGGAGAAGTTTTGTCAGATCATATAAGCAATGTTGAAACAAAATTGTAAAATATTTTAGCGACCAATCATGTGTTAATACAAAATGGCGGCCAGTGTAAACATCTGAGTATTTCCGTTCTCGCAGTCTCGTTCTGCCTTGTGAAGTTTTACGATATTTGTTCTATTTCTATATAGAAGTTGCGTATCCTTATAGTTTATAGGTCTTTGGTCAAAGTAAGTACCAAACTGAGTGTCAAAAAGTAAGTCAAGTTGTAGTAAAACCATGTGTAATATTTGCCTTTGAATTTGATTAAACTAGAGCAGTGTTCTTGGGTAAGTGATGTAGGGCTTTCATGGCCCTCTTGTTTATATAATTGTTTTTGTTTTTGTTTTGCTTGATAGGTCTTGGTGTTAGAACAACAATAAATAGAACAAAAGGAGATTTCTTAATGATTTATCCCGGCGAACTGATAACAGAAAGAGAAGGGGAAGAACGTGAAGAACGTGAACCATCCGTGTTTAGATACTTCTTCCAATATAAAAGGAAAGGGTGGTGGTAAGTATGTTAGAAGTTGTAATAAAAATAACTTTTAAAGTTGAATAACGCAATATTCAGAACAAAAAAAGAAATTTAAAAAAATATTCTACCAGTTAATATCTGCTAGAAAGTGATTGAAGTCAATTTTTTCCACAACATTTTGACCACTAGGATAATAATCTCCCAAATGTGCCAATTTGAGCACAGGTGATTGGAAGAATTCTTATTTTTAAAACAATTTTCATTTATATAGTATGGATGCTACTAGTGAATTAGATGTTGGGCCTCGGCTAGGTCGTCTGGTGAACCACGGTGGTAAAGGTAGAAATTGTGTTATGAAAACCCTGGAGTTCAACAAAAGGCCATATCTTTGCTTGTTTGCTGCTAAAGATATTCCACAAGGTGAAGAGTTACTGTATGATTACGGCATTAAGGATTTGCCTTGGGAGGTATGTACACTCAGAGCTTGTTACTCTTTTTTTCTCTTCTGAAGATGGAAGGATATATAGAAATGACCCACGATCTGAGATTCAGGCTCATACAACAGACTCACATTGAGAAAGTAGGCTCAGTTTGTTTCATTGTTTCATTTCTGTCGTTTCTAAGAAGCAAATTGAACACTTCTTTTTGTTTTATGCCATTTGTTTTCATAAACATTTATGATTTGAAATCTATTTACTTGACAGAAATTACTATTTATTTACAAAGTAAACATATCATTGTGCCCCCACATAGTTCTATTACACAATAGAACACAAAATGTCATTTTTTTAGCTCAATTATTCGAAGAATAAGGAGAGCTATACTAGTCACCGAGTGTAGGTGTCCACGTCGGCATAACCACTTATGTTAAAGTTTGCATGCCAAGTACCACCTCAGATGTTTTCAAAGTCCATTGACATATGGCTTTAAAGGGAGATGTGCAGGATTGATAAATGGAACAGATTGTGAAAAGGGTCAGTTGAATATCATTATTTGAAGCTCAAATATTGATTTACACCCGAAATATTTCAAACCAATATTTTATCAAAAAAGATATATAAATGGTGTTTTCTATCCTATGCGACGCGCATAGGTTAGCTATTTTTGTATTTCCCACGTAAAGCTGTGGTGGTTTTTGGATTGTCATGTGATCACTTCACCCAAAATACGCATTCGGTGTACCTTGCTGACTATCGACGTCGCCATTTGTTTCAAAATGCCTGGCCACCATGAATAGTAAGCTCAGCGATGAGCTAAATATAGAATGATCACTAAATGTAGAATGTATTTTTGTATAGGGATTTCTTCAGCGGATTGTTTTCAGGTCCGGTAAAATTAATTGAAAACTTCCTCCTGGAGGGTTTGAAGTGTAGAGTTTAGTGAAAAGTACACATAAGTGTTACAAAAATCGATCTGTTCATGATTTTACAGAGAAAACCTGCTTGACCCGGCACATCTCCCTTTAAGCACAACTACATGAAATATGATTGTTGGAAACTACCTAGCATCCGCCTTTAGAACTGGCTAATAAAATTTTATAAATTTACAGAGAAAAGCTGACACAGGTAAACACAGTTCATGCTGTTGAATGCATTGTTGCATGGTTTAAATCTTAGACAAAAAATGAAATATCCCATAATGTTGTAGGTATTGAGGTATGATAATTTCCTGCTGTATATTTACGCTGCTTAAAGTAGGCACAAAATCAATTTACCATTAAATAAAATCTCAAGATTAAGTTAAAGGTGATATTTTGCATATTTTGAATTATAGCTACATCATTGTTCTATATTCTAATTATCCTTTTCGGTTTTATTGAAAAAAAAATCATTGAATTTTGTTATGTTTCAAAAACGAGATAAGATGAAACCATGCAATAGTGTCTGTGAGTTTATTTTCAGTTCATGTTGAAAAAGTTTATTTATCCCCCCGCCAAAGGCAAGGGGTATATTAGAAATGCCCTTCGTCCGCCCGTCCAAAACAATTTTATCCGGAGCATAACTCCAACAAAGTGCTCAGGGTGAGCTATTGTGACCGGCCTTTGTCCGTCGTCCGTTGTGCATCAAATGTTTTACTTAAACATCTCCTCTGAAACTGCTCATTGGATTTTGACCAAACTTCACAGGAATGGTCCGTAGGTGGTACCCTACCAAAGTTGTTCAGATAGTTCTGATTGGTTGCATAAATAGGTCACAGGGTCAAAAAATAGGTTTTCAAAATGCAATTTTCAAAAATCTGCTTGTCTAAAACTACAAGGCCCAGAGCTTTGATATTTGGTTTATAGCATCATCTAGAGGTTCTCTACCAAGATTGTTCAAAATATGCCCCTGGGGATAAAATTGACCCCGCCCTGGGGGTCACAATTTTACATTGAATTATATAAGGAAAACTTCAAACGAAAGTCTTCTTCTCTTGACCGCTAATAGGAATTTGTCCAAACTCAAAAAGAATGATCCCTGGGTGGTCCCCTAGCAGAATTGTTCAAATGGTTCTGACTGGTTGCATAAGTAGGTCACGGGGTCAAAGATTAGGTTTTCAAAATTCAATTTTCAAAAATCTTCTTGTCTGAAACTACAAGTCCCAGAGCTTTCATATTAATTCGATGTATAACATCATCTAGAGGTCCTCTACCAATATTTGGTGGACAACATTAGTGGTCCTCTGTAAATGGCTCCACTGTGACCTTTGACCTTTTCCTAAGGTGAGCGACCCAGGGCCCTTGGGCCCCTATTGTTAATATTTATGTGGATACATTGCAGTGCTCATGCTGTCTGTTGACATTGTCACCATTTGCGATAATTTTATAAAAAAAATATTTAAGAATTGGTGGCCGCTACTGACAATCTGGAGAACATGCTGGAGGCCCAGACTACAGACAATCTGAAGAACATGAAGGAGGCCCAGACTACAGACAATCTGGACAACACGCTGGAGGCCCAGACTACAGATAATCTGGAGAACATGCTGGAGCCACAGACTACAGACAATCTGGAGAACATGCGGAGGCCCAGGACTAACAGATAATCTGGACGAAATGCTGGAGGCCCAGACTACAGATAATCTGGAGAACAGTGCAGGAGGCCCAGACTACAGACAATCTGGAGAAAA